>NW_027094086.1:57521750-58121750 GCF_029207755.1 Chamaea fasciata | reverse complement strand
GTGTATGAAATATCCTTTGCAATGTAAATTTTAGGAGTGCTAAATTAATTTAACTTTGAGTTATACATAGGGGAAGAACACTGCTCTTCAAGCAGCATCAGTCTTGGTGCATTTCTGAGGCATCCCCAGTTAGTATATAAATGGATTTTTTTCCACCAGGCAGTGCTGGGCAGGAGGGCATTCACAACTGTAGCTTGATTGATATAGGTCTGCCATTGCTAAAACAAAGCCATCTACTTTGGATGTGGGAGTGCAGGATGTCAGAACTTGTGTAGGTTTGCCGTAGCCAGAGCTGATTTGGGTTTTTTGATTGATATCATGTTGGCAGAATGACCACAGCCTCACAGGGTTTAGTGGAAGTTTTGTGAGCCTTATGTATTTTAAACAGTCTAACAAACCTAGGTTTGGCACTGTGCGTCCAACACCTGATAACTGGGACTGAGGGAGTGTCGTGCAAGCTGTAGCTGGGAAACAAGGAGGAGGAAGCAAGCTGTGATAAGTATACATGTGAAAATGGCCTCAGTGGTCACTGAGACTGAGGAGAAAAGGACTACATCATTATCACCATGACCAGACGCTTCACAGTTCAGACCTTAGGATATTGATAGCTATTTTTAATCCTCCACATTCCTGAAGCAGAAAAAAACTACCCACCTCAGGATCCAGAGTGAGCATAATAATTGGGAAGAATAACCACTGAACAATATCATTAAAGAGGTCTTTATTAATTAAATAATTGCTTGATTGGAAGACTAATCATTAGCCATAAAACATTAACTGGACTAACAATAAATTCTTATCTTACATGACTCGCAAAAAAGTAGTCTGCTACTGCTTTACTTGATTCGTCTGACAAATGAAATCAAAAAGAGCACCCAGAAACTTTAACATAGACTTTATAAACACCAAAGTCACCACAAGAGAAAAGCAAGTGCAGAAAAACAAGATAATCTAGGAGAGAAGTGGAGGATATGCTTATTGTTTTTTAAAATCCCCGAGTTGTAGGAATTAAAATGTTAGCAGAGGACTCTCAGATTTCATTTGAGGATTCAGGACTAACTAGTAGATCTTTGGATGATAGTGCTCATTAGAAAATGAGACACAGCTGATATCTATTTCTGAGATTTAACATAACTCTATTCTATGTGAACGAACTCTACCCTGAAATAACACTGCTGACAAAATTTTACTTTTGTCTTTTTGGTCTTTTAAAGACAAAAGGGCATGTATGTGTATGATCATAACAACAATTAGGCCAGACAACGGAAAAAGTGATATATTGTCTGCAGTAAAAGAAAGCAAAATTTAAAAGTAATTAGCACCATTTTGCATAATGAAAATTATATGGTATCTTATGGTTAAAATTTCCCTATCTCCTTTATAGCATATTTATAACACAATATGTAAAAGACTGTAGCAAGTAATTTGAAAGAACAACAGTAGAATTCGTTTAATTGCAGTCTTGGATGGTATTTATATTTTAAGTCATTCGCTGTGCACCTAAAATTCTCATTGCTGGCAGAATATGCAGCTAAAGTAATCTCATTTATTGCTGATTGCTGTTTATTACTGATAAGCCCTATTAGTATTTGATGCAGAATTAATGTTAATTAAAGTTCAACTTACATGTTTTCAATGTCAGTAATTAAAATGAGAAATTAAGCATTTGGTTCAATGCACAGTAACTTTACATTCTGGAGAAATTGTTTAAGTATTGGGCCCAAAGCACAGTAATGTTACTTTTTTTTGAGACTTCAACTGCAGTGGACCTTGAGACTGCTCATGTTTCTACTGATACCCAAGGCAAGGGTCTGTTGGGCCTTTCTGAGTGTATATAATCAATCCCTGATTCCAGTAATTCAGTCAAGGAGATTTATGTGACCTCATCTCAACTGTTTGCAATCACTTCAAGTATTTCTCACTGAAGAAGATAAAGCTGTATTTTATTATGTGGAGAACAGTTTGTACCAGTGCAAAACATGCCTGCCATAATGATGTACAACTTCAGAATTATGTATTTTTCCCCACTGTTGCCCTGCTTTATTGTCAATGTAATTAGAAAAGTTTTAAATTGATATTTCTTTACTAATATATCTGTTATTTTATTCCTTCATTGCAGATGATCTTTAAATTAATGATGTTGTTGACTTTCTATCTCTCAGCATTAGCTGATGCTATTATTTGTGTACACATTAACTGTGGAAAGATGGTATTTTATGGGTTTGATTATTTTCATTTTAAGTTGCTGGTTGCATCAGACTGACAAATGTACTAAACATTAATGAATGTTACTGACCATTTCTGTGACACGAAAAAATTATAGTTACAGTCTTGATACAGGAAAAGTTCTTAAAATTTTGGTTCTAATCAAAATCACGATGAAAGTTAAGAAAAATGCATCTAATTGGGGACTATCTGACATCTTAGACATTTGTCATAGCTTGATATTGGTATAAAATTACTGCTCTGTTGATAAAACACACCTGTTTTGGGTAGAATATCGTCTTTGACATGTGGAGGCACAAAACTATAATCATCATTTCCCACTGGGATAGAAGTGACGGGCAATGATCTGTATTTTCTATATTGCCTCTTCTCAGCATCATTAAAGTTCCTTTAAATCATATCTTGCCTTCCATACTTACTGGCTGTTGCTTGGAGAAGTAGTATAATGCCATGATCTATATTATTTTCAGCTGTTACCATCAAGGATGTGGTGAGGCAACTTCCTCTGAATGGGGAGCATCAGGAAATATCTTCCAAGGTAAAATCAATGTAACATAGTCAGAAAGAGTTGTAGTTGATGGTATAATTTTCGTCACAGATATTGGTTTCTGTTAACATAGAATTATCAGCTTCAAATCATTAATATTTGAGGATGTGTTCATTGTTTTCATTCATGATTAATCCCATTTGTTGTAGAAAATCAGAAAATGCATAAGCATGCTTTTGTAGAAGCAATGCTGTTGAGTAAATACAGAACTAATACGTAATAAAAATGGTAAAGTAAGAAGATCTCATGACTATCTTCGAATAATTTCAATAATGATAAATGAACAGTTCATTGAACAACTGTAAATTTTTGGATTTTCTTGTATCCTGTAAATATGGTGTTTCATTCCTTAAGCATTTCATTTCATTTTAGCATTAATCTCATTAGAAAGCTGTTATCAGGCACCTTCCTTTATTTTCAACAAACTTTAATTAACAGTATCTTGGTTTATGAAAATGTTTATAAATGATAAACTGTGTATTCATCCTTGTAAGGATTCTGAAATTTCAGTATTAAAAATCCAAATATGGTTCTGTAAAAGAAAATAAAAGTATTGCTTTTTCATGGAGCAACTTTCAATCTCCTTATGATTGTACTGTTTTTGATATTTAGCTTAACGTTGACTGTCTGTGCCAAAGACGTGTATTTCTGCTTCTAACTGAAACTAATTGTCTTGAAACAGTTCTGTCACATTTTACTGCTGAATTTCCAGAACTTCCTTTAGCCAGCTTTCGAGGAGACTAATATTAATCAAGTGGTGATGATATACCTATTTTTGGCATTGTGGTGCCAAAAAGTCCAGTGAATGTATAGGGTAAAGGCTTTGTGGTTTATATCTCTCTAAAGGCTAAGGAGATATCCTGAGTAGATTGTGGGTTTTTTTGTTTTGTTTTGTTTTTTTCCATGAAGATGATATTAATATTTACTTTCAAAAATAATATCTGTATATGGAAAGAGGACATTATTTTTTTTGCAGAGTATTTGATAATTTCTTTGTATACAACAGAGAAAAATATTACAAGGGCTTGGGTATCTTTCAAGGGTTTCACAACCAGCGACTCCAGTATCTCTGTAGGTAAAAATGATTCCCCTTAAGAATATCTGCCCTGTATAATTTCTCCTAGCCTGCAAATCAAATAATTATTTTTCTGATTAAACACATGGCTTGTCCTGTTTTATTAAGTACATATTAGCAATACCAAACTGAAGATTTATTTAAATACATTCTGTTTGGAGGATCCAAATTGTATCAATGGGGAGCCAAGTTCAAGCAATTCACTGAGACATCCCAGATGTGCAGAGAGGATGTCAAATTTGTGGTGGCTGAAGAACACCTAAGATGATACTTATCATTGCTTAAGCCTACGACTCCCTGATTATTTATCTTTTTTTGATCCATGAAGGAAGAATAACTTGGTTAGGGAGTGGTAAAATTCCCAGTAAAGTATGAATACTTCTGGTTTTGCAGAGCAAATTGATTCAGTATTTTAAATATTATTTCTAACTTTTTTCTGCTGTTTCATTCTTCAGTTAGCAATGTGAAAAGTTAAACTCAGAATGAAAACAGTGACTTAATCAAAGCTAAGATTCTTATGTAGCTCACCAAATTATGAGTAAATTAATACTTATCAAATGCCAATTGCTTATTCAGTTAACTTCTGAACATAAAACTTCCATCAATGCCTCCATTTCCTCCACATCCTAAGTGAATTGTCTGTTTTTAATTCAATCAGTCTTGCTCCTGGCTCAACAGTTCACAAGGTTAATGTATTAATGTTTTTATGGAAAGATGCCAATTATTCCTAGCTTTGTCTGAGGAATCACTTGAAGTGAAACAATGCTTAAGAAATCTGAATGTTGGAAGTATATTTTAATGGATGTAGATCCATGCATTTTTTATATGCTGTTGGCCCTACCTACCTGAGCAATAATTTGGTTTAAAAATCTGTACCACAAGGAAAGAAATGACTCCACAGTGCAACAGTTCTGTCCCTTGGATCATTTTCCCATGGAATTCCTATCTCTATGTCAGTAATCGCAAAGTCTGAGACAATTCTGCCTCTATATCACTGTCAGGTGCTGAATATTTTCTTTGTTACCACCAGTGAGTTTAACACTGACTTTAAGCATTTGGTACAGATAAGTGACTGTCCTGTTTGTCATTTATAGAAGAGAGCTTTACTATGAGTTTGAGAAAAAGGGAAAAAGAAGCATCAGGGTTTTTTTTTTCCTTTTGCTCTTCATAACATCCATCTGTCACAGACAAGGCCTCCAACATTCTGCAAGTCCAACTCATTAATTTAAAGACTCAAATGTCTTTTGGCAAGTAGCAAGGATTCCCTCCGTCACATGTGTATAATCCTTGCAGCAGTGAATGTCCTCTCCACACCTGTTCCCTGTGATGCATTTAATACTGCTGGTGCTGCAGAGGCCAGGTTCAGTGGGTGTCAGAATATTCTAGGCTGAGCTTATGGAGTGATTAGAATATTTTTAAATTTTAATTTTTGGAGGAAAATTAATCTTTATTCTACCAAATCTAGAAAAGAAGACAATCCTTTATTTATTTTTTTCTGTTTTACCTTAGTGTTTTCCTTCTTTTTCCCTTTTTCTGTGGCTAATATGGGAACATAAAATGGTTAGGACAAAAACTAAAATGCAAACCAGAGTGAGAAGAAAAGCCTGCCAACACCACAGTTGTACATCCTTTTGTTCCTAGTGAAAGAAAACAGAGTACAGAAGAACAGAATTTTGTTGCTAGACATTTAATCTATGTTTTACCCTGGGTTTTTGGTCAAGGGCTGTTTCAAAGTCCTTACCATACTTTACAGTCTCAACCAGAAAGTTAAAAAAATGAAAACTGTACAAACCTCAGGGATATTGAGGTGGCTTTTTGGATATTCCTTTACTTTGCCACGTCCATGACAAATGGCATATGGTCCTGGTTCTGTTTATAAAAGTCCTTGTTTAGATGGAAATTTTCCAGAATTAGCCAATTTTTTTCCTTAAATATAAAGGTAGTGATGTGATATTCCTCTACTAGTAGCCTCATTTTAATTTCTCCTCACCTTCACTAAAAAACCCTCTCTCAAACCCCAAAATAAGCAAACCAAACCCTTGAGCTTTTGTGTGATTTGCAGTGCATCCAGGCCAAATTGAAAATCAGTTTTTGAACAGATGTGGAAATTGTAGAAACATATATAACTTTTTTTATATATACAAATGTGTTAATTCTGATAAGGTTATCACCTTGATCATTTAAGTAAGTAGCTGAACAGTCTTCTCCGTTCTATTTTTAATTTAAAAAATAACATAGATATTTCAGAAATGAGAAGTAATGTGGATTGTGAAAGAATAAATATAACGAATAAATTTATTTGGTTAAAATAAAAACAAACTTTCCATGACATACATGATTCTTGGTTTTTTCTCAACTTACATCAAAATCTTTCTCAAGTTTTGCCTGGTGTCTGCACAGACATTTAAAAAAAATCAATGTGCAAGTGCATTACATTTGATTTTTCTAGGATGGTGCATTTTGGAGAATTTGTTTCCATGAGAACAGACTGTTGAGCAAAAAAGTCAGCTTATGTGTTATGAGACTGATCAAAGATTTTTTTGAAGGCGAGATGTCCGGTATTGAGTGGATAGAGGGATTACAATAAACCAGGCAAGTTCAGGCATACATCAAGAGGACTTTTGTTTCCTTTCGCTGTTGATGAAGATTGTCTTATGACTTAACCAATGTCCTGGTAAGAAGTCAGAGTAACAGGGCAGTCCTGGTGGTCTAATTTTTGAGCAGCGCATGTCCACTATTTTTCTTTACCTAAACTCAGTATATGTTGGAGATGGAATACTTTTTTGTGTTTATTTTAAACTACACTAATGAGCAGCTGGCTGGAACTTCACATAATTTTTCAAAACACTGGACGGACCTCTACTTTCAGAAAAGAATTATTGTGTCTTAGACATGGGAAAAACTGAATGCTGATTTTTTTTCTCAATTAATGTTTTTTCCAGTTGTGCCTAACTTTTTTCTTCTCGTGAATAGATGGTATTTTGCCTTGTGGATCAGCAGGAAAATGTTTAAAGCTAAGGATATTTACTTTCCAAGCCTTTCGTTTATGGACTTTATCCCGTAAGCCATCTCCTCTGATGGTGTAAATACATCATGAGAGTGACCAAGAGCATTCTGGACAGTAGGTTCTTCATTCTTTGGGTTTACAAGACATACCCTGTACAGTTGCTATGCAACTTCTGTGCGGGAGTTTTTTTGAGATCTTCTTCCTTCAGCAGTAGTTTCCTTTAGAACTGAAGCACAAAGTACATATCAGACTCTCTATTATCAGAGCATAAAATAGAGGAGAAAATTACAGATTAACAACTGCACAGACTTGTATTAAACAAAGTGTGTTTGGAGCAAAAGGAATAATGTATGGATTTGTAATGTGGCCCTTAGAACTGTGAGAACTTCAAAGATGTAGATGTTTTTTGTAACTTTCTAATGTATTTTATAAAAACAAATATTAAAAAAATAATGTGCATATAATTTCAGTCATTGTGCTGATAGCAATTTACAGATCAGCAAAAGCTCCTAGCATATTAATGTTGCATTGACAAGTAATCATTCTTTAAAATGTACATTAATCACTGGTTATAACTAGTGCAATGTGTAATTCTTGAAGCCTGCATTGTTTTTGATTATACACTCTCATTTGTTTCAAGGTTTAGTGGCTCTCATATGTTCTGATCCTTGGAAGTACTTGATTGTAATAATTACTAAAATCATCATAAAATCCTATTAAATGTGGAACAAATTGAGAAAACATGCACTACAATTGTCTCTACATTGCAGAATTCTCCCTTCTTTCACAACCTTTTTCTGCTTTTAGAGTGGTTCGATTTATTAATCAGAAATGCATCACCAGTTGCTCTTGATGTCTGAGATAGAAATCATGCATATGATGGGAAATCAAGTAAATGTTATTAGGCTGAATACAGATTAAAGATCCCCTTTACATGTGGAAACAAGGAAGGATCTGCAGTGAATTCCATCAGCCTTCTGCAGTTGTAGATATCTGTAATGTCCATCAGACTATATATATTTTAGTAGTCAAGAGAGAATATGTTTTTCTCATAAAACTTTATATTTTTGCACATGGTGAATTAAAACCACTGATCAACATCCCACTGAGTCAATAGATAACGTCTGATCTTTTCTCCTTTGGCTGAAATGCTAAATGTATATGCCAAATGTACATGAGCTAAATGTAAACACATAATGCAGATCATTAATATGTAGTAACCTACGTTTCCTAATTTTAATAATCTGGGTGAGAGTTTAGCCTAATTTGCTGTTGTACATGACACTAATTCTATGAAGACATGTGACACTAAAATGAAAAAATGAGACTGTGAATGTCTTTTACAAGGTTCTGGAGGTAAAGATGTTGCAAAATAAATATTTTCTCCTTAAATTACTAAAACTTCTGTGACAAGCAATGCCATATGAAAGTTCTGGCCTTTATTTCTAAGTCCCATCTATGTGAAAATTCAACTAAATATGTTAACATATGGAAGTCAGCAGGACATTGCATTGCAACTCAATACATTGCTAGTTTGCTTACTAACAATCCTTTATTTATGTTCAACTTGTCTGACTTAATATTTTTGAAATTCTGTTCTGCTCAAATTTTAAGTGAAGGCATTAGAGACAGCCTACTTGGCTTCACTAATGGAAAATTTTGCCTGACTAACCTAGTTGCTTTCTAAAATGGAATGACTGCATCATTGGGTAATGGAAGAGCTACTGATCTACCTGAAATTCCATGATGATTTTGAAATGGTTCTCCCTGTAACATTTTTCTTGTTGAATTGGAGAGTTACGGGTTTGATGGTGTTGACAGATGAAGAACTGCTTGAACCTGGTACTATATGGTTTTACAACTTTATAGATTCAGATTCCAAGTGTTTTAAGGACTGCTGAGAGTTATGTTTGGTTATATGTCAATTTACTTTATTAATATTTCCAGATACGGTCCATCATTGTCGAAACATTATTTTCAATCACCAACTCTCTTATCACCCCTGAGGTAGTCATGCTCCCAAGACTGAATTCAACTTTCCTATGATCATTTGTTAAGAAGAGAAATATATTAGAAGCAGAGTAAGAGAGGCAGCTGAAGCTGTTATAAATTTGGACCCCTTACACACAACATGAAGCCTTAAAGAAGTGGCATCCAGGATTGTATTTCACAGTCCTTTCATACATTTCAGGTTGTATGTGCACAATGCTAGAAATATGTCAATAATGGGAACTGAGGAAGTTCAGTGGGTGTCAGACTGGCAACAGGTAACTTTTAGAGATGAACGGGGGAGAAAACAGCTTTGCACACCTCTAATATCAAGGGTTAGAGTTCAAGGAAAAGAGAAGTAGGAGGAGGGAGAAAGAGAAAAGAAGGGATTTAGTTCTGAAACAAGTCATAAATAATTGACCTAAACATTAATCAGTCTTGGATCTTCTCCAGATGTTTTGAGAAGATTCAGGATTTTCTTTTCCTGAAAGTTTTGTAGGCTAGAAAACTTTGAGTCTTAGATAAGTATTTCTGACAGGAATACATTCTGTATTTGACATCCAGATAGTTTTCTTGACAGCTGGAGATTCTGAATCTAAATTTTGACTTTCAATGTTATGTGTGCTGATTAGCTAGACAATGACAAATTATGTTTTCATATTATCTATATATGAATTATTATCTATATATGGATATGCTGGTTATACAGTGAAAATGATAGAACTGACTGTAATTCTGGAAAAAAAAAGCTCTGAAACATTATGCTGACATTAAGTTAAGGTCTGCTCTCCTAAAATCCATACCTGTAGTCCTTCATTTTGCCTTCCTTGCTCCTCTTAGGATCTTAAAATCTACCAGAGCACTGATCACTGCATCAAAGTTGGCCTAAACTTTCACAACCACAAAAAGCCCTTCCTTTTTCCTAACTACCAGACCCAGGAGAACACTTTCTCTCCTCCATCACCTATGTTGACTCCTCTGTCACCTATATCACAAAGACTGTCTCTGATTCCTGTATCACAAAACTGCTGTCAGTGGCCTCCATAAATCTCCTAGGTTTTTGTGCCCCATTTTGTTGTGCTTCCAGCAGATATCAGGGTGCTTAAATATCAATGGTTATTTACAAAGCACTGTATGAAAAATTATACTAGATACAAGTGAATTTAATGATCATGATGATTGCAGTTATTTTCAAACAAAGTAAAGAGTACACAAATAATAATGATACTAGATTCAGTATGAGTTTATGGCAAATTGATTTTACTAAACTAGCTGTATGTAATTTTATAAAATGCTAAGTATTACAAATGTTAAATATCAAATTTGTTAATATTTTATTAACATAATGGTAATTAAATATAGCTAATGAATTTTGGTTACTGTACAACGTTTTTATTATAAATCTGAAATGGTATTAAAGAAAAATAACATATATTAGGTGGACTGAATGTGGATTAGATGATATATCCCACACAGAATGAGCAAAGAGCCATTAACTATTTACATCAGTGGGAATGCTGTGGTCTTATGTTACTTTTCTTCCAAATCACTGATCAAACTTTCACTGATAAATGTGAATGTGTTACAAAACAGAAATTTTTATTATTGAAGTAGGGCACAGCATTTGTGCAATGCTATTTATTTTTATCCAATTACAAGTATCTTATTTTTACCATTATGTGGTGTATAATCGTACACCACTAATCAAGATGTTATTTATTCTGCAGCTCCTGCTTGCAGGATTTATTATTGAAAAGTTTTGTGGAAAGCTGTAAGAATAAATATATTTAAAAAATTTTAGCATTATTATGTATGTTTAAACGGTTATACACCAGACAAATTCACCTGAAGCATAGTATATAGCCATGACTGATGTGCAGTTGGAAATGTAACTGCAGTTGGAAAGTAAACCCTGCTGAAGAACCTGTGGAAGAGTAACTTCCAGAAATTGACACACAATAAAAGACTATCAGCTATAATTACAAAGAGTAAACTACCATAAAAATGCAATAAGGAGGAATTATTTGTTACGTCTATATTAGGAAGATTTTGGGTTCAGATGGAGCTGAAAAATGTTGTGGGCATCATGATCCAACTATTTCTTGAATATCTGTACTTAATGGCTTTATGTGGAAAAACATTAATTTTGGGATTCTGATTGTAATTTCTATTTTTTTCACTCTTTCTTCCCTATGGTACAAACCAAAGCAGTTTTATTTTAATGGCACTAACATTTTAATCTGCCTTCACCTCCCACTGGAAAATTTAAATTAAATAAATAATTTAAACATTTTAGTAGTTCTTATTGCACTATCATATTCTACTTATGCATTTCAGCTTGTCAGAGAATGATGGGATGTTATGAGAGTTTTAATGGAAGACTATATTCAAAATTCCACAGTAATGTAAAACATATTGCAAATAAGTTCAAAATTAAAGGCACTTTGTATCCTTTATTGCATTCCTACAGTTTAGCTTGCTTGTTTTCAAACTAACAGCTGATAGTATGTGATGGGAATACAGAAATCAAGCTGTTATTTCACACATTCTCAAACACCAGAGATTTACTGTTTCCTTTTACAATGGACTACAACAGTGACTTTCATATGTATATATATATCTGAAGTTATGTCAATATTTAGAAAAAAAATTCAACTAGATTCAACAAGTTGCATATAATTATATAAGTATTCACATTCACATTTTAGCTACACAAATGCAATACAAGGAGATCAATCTACCTAAGGAAGAGATTACTTTGAATTGTAGGTTGCACACAGACATTGCAGGTCATTTCAAATATTTGTCTTGGTATGGCTGGACAGATTTGCAAGAGACAGGTACCACAAACCACCTTTGAAATCAGCTTGACTAAGACACCCTTTTACATCTTGAACCCTGGATTGATAAGCAATTGTTGATGTGACTTCTATGCTACAAAATCCTCTAGATGCCAAAATAATGTCAGGGGATGTGAAATGAAGACCAAGTGACTGAAATAGCCAACTATTTAGAATAATCCTTAACTAAGTCCAGAGGAATTTTTGGAGAACCTTTCTCCTTCTTCTCTGGCCTGGGTGTCTACAGGGCTATTTCTTTAAAGTTTTCTCTCACATCTGTTGTGCAGCATTTTTTTAGCTTTTCGTCAACCTGTTTCCCCATGGACTACACCAGTTTGGCTGATGGTCTTTGATCAGTAGTGGTCCTCTGGATCCAGCTGGAATGGGCTGGAACCAGCTGCGTATGCATCAGACCCTGACCTCTGCTTGTAGCCCCTGCCACTATCAAAAAGTTATCACTCAATACAGTTATGCACATGCAGTGTAGATATTGATTCTTTGAAGATCTATACATGCTATACTAGTAACATGGTTGGAAAAACATCTGCTTTCTCTGTCTGTGATTTCTTTTTGATTTGAGTTGCCTTCTCAAGTTTTCTTTCTTAAAGCTTATTGCAGTGAAACAAAAAACTTCAACAGACACCAATATTGAAACTCATAAAGAATATTATTGGGGAAAAAAACCCCGAAATTTCAACAGAAAATTTAAAGAAAACCAATAAAGTTGTGCATTTTAATAAACCTATTATTATAATTTACCTTGCCTTGAAAATTACTAATGTACTAACCAGAAGCTCATTAATATATATGTCTTAAGAACATATCTAGACAAAGTGAGAGTTGCTGTGTAAACATACCTTTATAGGCAATTCCTGTGGTCTGGTGTGATGATGGGAGTAACACAGTGTCCAGCTCCTTTTGATTCTAAATGCCACTAACAGGAGTCAGTGGAAAGAGAAGTGCTCAGGAAGGAGAGCGGTTCCACATACTTTAGATGTCTCTTTCCATTGACTGTGAACGGCCCTATGTAGCTCCAGGGCATGTCTGGAGCATCTCTCAAGTTAAACAAAGATCCACCTTCTGAAACCTTAAAGATTAAAAAAAAACCCACAAAAAACAAAAAACAAAAAAACAACAACAAAAAAACCACAAACAAACAAAAAAACCCCCAAACCCCAAAACAGATGAAAAAAACCAAACTAACAGCTGTCTTCATCTAAAAAATCCCCATGAGGCATTCTGCCTACTGCTAATGGTTGCTTAATGAAGCTGAATCTCTGGAAAAATAACCTTATGATTAATAGCTTAATGATTACTAGAGCATTCTGTCCTGAGTTGGGGAACATTCAACCTGAGCTGGAAAAGCTACACCTTTTTCATTTGAAGTTAGATACAAGAATTTCTGGAGTTCATGGGCCACAGGATGCGGGGGAGACATGAGGGGATCCACCTCTTACCTAATATTGGAGCAGTCAAGGCACAGGAATGAGAGTGGCCTTCCAGAGCCAGTTATCTGTAACATGTATTACCTGCAGTGGTATCAGGTTAAGACAGAAGCTACATGAGCAAGGATCAGAATCTTTTTATTACACTTTCAGCCTTAAAGAGCTGGCTAGATCTAGGTTGCCCTTGTTTTGGTTAATATCACATAGAATTCATTGATTTCTGGTTTCCAAATGTCTATTGCAAGGAGATTAATTATTTTTAATTTTTCTGGGGAGATATTACTTCTTTCTTAGAGTGACCATAGTCTTATTTTCTGTGAGTGACTGTTCTTACCAATAGATTATCCTGAAAAGGTTGTAATTAAAACTTTAGAGTTCTTGCCATGTGTAACTTGCCTTCTCCAAGGTTCTTGAATCTTACAGCAAAATAGGCTTCAGAAAGAAACATACTGCTTGAGGAAAAAAGTGCCTTTCTTTTCCAAGCAGTCACACCTAACTCCATAGGGACAATAAATTTAAGCCTCTGGGGCACTAAGGCTCAGTAGAGAGATGTTCTCTTTGCAGTACTGGAGAAACTGGGAAATAGATTGCTAAATGTAGATATGTTGCATATGCTTTAATTCCCAATTACATTTATGAAAACTCTTTCAACAGAGTAGTCTCGTATCTTTCTGAGATAACTGACTTTTGTAGTGAAGGGATATGATGTATATCTCATCTATCGTGGCATAAGTGAAGCATGTAATGCAGTACCATGTTGAAAAATTTAGGCTAAAATGAGAAAGACAGGATTTTTATAAGAATGATAAAGTCGGGAAAAAAGCTGAAGGAGAAGAATTAACTTATGTCAAAAATAAAAAAAAAAAGAAGAGATTACTAGTGAAATTCTCACAGGTCAGAGATGCCAGAGATTTAAAAGGAGCAGAAAACTAATGCAGGGCTTTTTTGATTGATTAAGAAAAAATGATGGGAGATATTTTCAGTATAAATGAAGATCGAAATATCATGTTGGAGGTATGACCCTCCACATATGTGTATGCTTCAATGTCGGGATTATTATAAAAAGATGACCAAATGCTTTAGCTAAAAATTAACCACTGAATGAGGAAGCCTTGATAGGATTGCAAATCATCTGTAATTAGTACTAGCTACTAAAAGGTGAGTTAATTTTTGGAAACTTCAAGGAAGATACATCTGCATGTGTGGAGAGGAATTGTCATGCACTGGATGACAATTTGTCAGTGTACTACAATTCATCAATTCACGCACTGTAGATTTGCCATCTACAAGGCTAAATAAGCCCTGTTCACGCATATTCAAGATGGAAAAAATTACAAACATTCCTTTATTAAAATAATACAGTGGAGGATGCACTCTTTCTAAAAGAGGACACAAAAACCTGGCTTGTTTAGCAAAATGAAAGCATAAGGGGCACATGAAGCACATTTATTGAGGTACAAGAGCTGTTCAAACAAAATTATAGTTCTAGCACAGATTTAAGTGGCTGATAACTGGACAGAAAAATATTCAAGAAAGAAAAAAAAAAAGCAGAACAGATCTTTTGGCAATCATAAGAATGAAATTTTGAGTAGTAGCCTGTAGTGGTTTGAAAGCAAAACAAATGGTGATAGAATATACTTCAACCCAGGACATTATCCACCCCTTATTCTATTACCATCATCATCGTCCCAAATCAATACCTTCCTTAAACTCTACACACACACACACACACACACACACATATTTATACAATGAAAACTTACACACAGTTTTCACTTAATAAAGTCTCTTTGTGGTACACAGTGAGTTTTCCCATCTTTTTTTGCATCACTCACCAAGTGTAATCAGGTCTTTGAGCAAAGACAGCCCCATGGATGTGTTTGGCTTTGCCTGAGGTGGGATTAATTTAAACAGTCTTTCCTAACATACTTCTCATGCGTACCACAGGGACTCTATCTCTATCCACTGTGTGCAAGGATTCAGACTGGGCAGGACCAGCTCGATTGATGGACTCTCAGGTATTGACTATCCAGGTGGCTTTTGCTAAGTTCAGTTCTCAATTTTTGAAGGTCTCTCTGCCAAGCGCTTTAAGGGTAGTTTTAAGCAGTCCATTGCAGCGTTCTACTTTCTTGGCAGCTGGTGTGTGATAAGGGATATGGTATATTCATTCGATTCTGTGTTCTTTGGCCCAAGTGCTTATGAGGCCATTTTTGAAATGAGTCCCGTTGTCTGACTCAATTCTCTCAGGGGTGTCATGTCTCCACAGGACCTGCTTTTTCAGGCTGAAGATGGTGTTCTGGACAGTAGCGTGAGGCACAGGGTAGGTCTCTAGCCATCCAGTGGTTGCTTTCACCATGGTGAGCACGTAGCGCTTGCCTTGGCGGGTTTGGGGAAGGGTGATGTAGTCAATTTGACAGGCTTCCTCATACTTATACTTTGACCATCGTCCACCATCCCACAGAGGCTTCACTTGTTTGGCCTGTTTGATTGCAGCACAGGTCTCGCAGTCATGGATAGCTTGGGAGATGCTGTCCATAGTAATGTCCACTCTTCGGTCATGAGCCCATCGATATGTTGCATCTCCCCTTGATGACCAGTGGCATCATGAGCCCAACGAGCTAGGAATAGTTCTCCATTGTGCTGCCAGTCTAGATCAACCTGTGATACTTTCACTTTGGCAGCTCGATCTACCTGCTCATTGTTATGATGTTCTTTATTAGTCTGACTCTTGGGTACGTGCGCATCCACGTGTCGAACCTTCATGGTCAGCCTTTCTACTCGGGTGGCGATGTCCTGCTAAATTTCAGCGGTCTAGATGGGTTTCTCTCTGCACTGCCAGTTGGCCTTTCTCCAGCGGTCCAGCCATCCCCACAGAGCATTAGCTACCATCCATGAGTCGGTGTAGAGATGGAGCCTCAGCCACTTCTCGTTCAGCAATATTCAAAGCCACCTGGATGGCTTTAAGCTCTGCAACTTGACTCGATCCACCTTCTCTTTCGGTAGCTTGTGCGACTTGTTGTGTGGGGCTCCATACAGCAGCTTTCTATTTCTTGTTAGCACCTATAATTTGGCAGGAACTGTCGGTGAAAAGGGCATATTGTCTTTCATTCTCCAGTACTTTGTTGTATGGTGGGGCTTCCTCGGCCCATGTCACTTGCTCCTCCTCTTCTTCAGAGGGTAATCTAAAGGTCTCATCTTCAGGCCAGTTTTTTATCATTTTCAGAATCTCAGGGCGATTCAGGTTTCTAATACGGGCGGGCTGCGTGATCAGGGCGATCCATTTGCTCTACGTGGTGTCGGTGGCATGATGTGTGGTAGGAACTTTTCCCTTGAACATTCACTCTAGCACCGTTAGTCGGGGTGCCAGAAGCAGCTGTGCTTCAGTACCAATCACCTCTGAGGCGGCTTGAACTCCTTCACAGGGGGCTAAGATTTCTTTGTGGGAGTGTAGTTGGCTTTGAATCCTCTGTAGCTTTGGCTCCAGAATCTTTGTAGTTGGCCTCGAGTCTTACCCGTCACTTTCTGCCAAAGGCTCCATAATAGACCATGGCTCCCGGCTGCAGAATAAAGCACATTCTTCACATCTGGTCCTGTCCTGACTGGGTCAAGGGCTACCGCATGAGCGATTTCCTGCTTGATCTGGGAGAAAGCTTGCTGCTGTTCTGGGCCCCAGTGGAAATCGTTCTTCTTGTGGGTAACCAGGTATAGAGGGCTCACGATTTGGCTATACTCGGGAATGTGCATCCTCCAGAAGTTTATGGCACCTAGGAAAGCTTGTGTTTCCTTCTTGTTGGTCAGTGGAGACATTGCAGTGATCTTATTGATGACCTCGGTGGGAATCTGACGCTGTCCATCTTGGCACTTCACTCCCAGAAACTGGATCTTTCGAGCAGGTCTTTTGACTTTACTCCTCTTGATGACGAAGCCAGCCTTCAGGAGAATCTGAACGATCTTCTCTCCCTTCTCAAAGACTTCTGTTGCGGTGTTTCCCCACATGATAATGTCGTCAATGTATTGCAGGTGTTCTGGAGCCTCACCCTTTTCCAGTGCAGCCTGGATCAGTCCATGGCAAATGGTGGGACTGTGCTTCCACCCCTGGGGCAGTCGGTTCCAGGTGTACTGCACGCCCCTCCAGGTGAAGGCAAACTGAGGCCTGCATTCTGCTGCCAGAAGAATGGGGAAAAAGGCATTTGCAATATCAATGGTCGCATACTATTTTGCTGCCTTGGATTTTAGCTCGTACTGAAGCTCCAACATGTCTGGTACGGCAGTGCTCAGTGGTGGTGTGACTTCATTCAGGCCAGGGTAATCCACTGTCAGTCTCTATTCTCTACAGGACTTACGCACTGGCCATATAGGGCTATTAAAGGGTGAACGAGCCTTGCTTACCACCCCTTGGCTCTCCAGCTCACGAATCATCTTATGGATGGGGACCACAGAGTCTCTGTCAGTGCGATATTGCTGATGGTGCACTGTTGCTCTGGCGATCGGCACCTGTTGTTCTTCAACTTTCAGTAATCTCACAGCAGAGGGGTCGTCTGAGAGACCAGGCAAGGTACTCAGTTGTCTGATGCCTTCTGTCTCTAGAGCAGCTATGCCAAAAACCCAGCGGTATCCTTTTGGGTCTTTGAAATACCCATTTCTGAGATAGTCTATGCCCAAAATGCATGGGGCCTCTGGACCAATCACAATGGGGTGTTTCTGCCATTCTTTCCCAGTTAGACTTACTTCAGCTTCCAGTACAGTCAGCTCCTGGGATCCTCCTGTCACCCTAGAAATGGAAATGGATTCCGCTCCTACATACCTTGACGGCATCAGGGTACACTGAGCACCGGTATTGACCAGAACCGTATATCTTTGTGGGTCAGATGTTCCAGGCCATCGAATCCACACAGTCCAGTAGATCTGATTGTCCCTTTCCTCTACCTGGCTAGAAGCAGGGCCCCCCTATTCCTGGTCATGGCATACATTGCTCTCTTCTTGTAAATATGTTTCTGAGGTTCCTTCAAGAGGATCAGTCATATCATCATTCCTGTACCGTCTGGAGTTCTGTGCATGAGAGACCGGAGCAACATTGATTCTAGATGGGCTCTTTGTGGTAGGTGTTTCTCTTTTCAGTTCATGTACCCAGGCTGCTAAGGAGGAGGTGGGTTTTCCATCCCACTTCCTCATATCCCGAAGAAAAGACCAGAGGTTACCTTGTGGTGTGTATCTTCTCTCTCTGGCTGGGGAGCGCCTGCTCCTAATGGCAGAGACTCTCATTGGCTCTGGCTGGATATGGTAAATTTCTTCCTTAAGTTCTTTTTTCAGTTTCTGATGGCCTTCTTCAATCAAGCTCCAGACTTGCTCAGCCAGTCCTGTTTCCACAGACGAGACATGGATACGAACTGGGGCAGTGACAGTGTCCTCGTAAATTCTTAGTTTATTAGTCAAGACACCTACCCTGTCCTCACCTTCCCTCCATTGCAGTGTTGCCAGGTAACGTGAGTACATCTCTGCTCTAAGCCGTGCAAATCTCAACCACGTCCGTGATGTGCACTGGACACCATCTGGGTTTTTAGGAAATCTTTCGTCTTCTGAAAAAATGATCTCCAACACAGCCAATTCTCTCAGGCATTCGATACCTTGTTCTATTGTGTTCCATTTTCTTTGGTGCACTTGGAGGTCTTCTTTACAAAGGTATCTATCCTTCACACTTGTTAGCAGTCGCTGCCAGAGGCTGAGAGGTTCTTGGGTTTTCCCAATCCCCTGGTCAATGACCACATCTCGGGACAGCGATCCCAGTTGCCTGGCCTCACTTCCATCCAGAATGGTGTCATTGGCTGCAGCGTCCCAGATGCGGAGCAGCCAGGTCAGGATGGACTCGTTGGTCTGGCGGGTGAATTCCCTTCGCAGGTCACGCAGCTCACCCAGAGATAGAGAGCGAGTGATGATTTCTGGCTCTGTCTCTTCTGCTGATTGTGAAGGTCCTGCTGCACCCTCATCAGTCACTATGCGGACTGATTTGGTCCTTGATTTCTTCTTCTGAACGGGGGCAACTGCTACTGGTTTAGGCTGTTCCGGTTCAGTGATGGTTTGTGTGGAGATGCTGATGGCACCTTTGGTCCCTTTCTCTTCCGTGACAGTCTGCATAGATGTGGACACTGTTGCCTCACTTTTGGCTTCTTTCTCCTCTGTGAAGGTCTGTGTAGATGAGGACACTGTTGCCTTGCCTTTGGTTCCTTTCACCTCTGTGACACTTTGTGTAGACACTGATGCTGTTGCTTTGCTTCTTTTTCTCTCTTCCTCTTCCTTCAGAACACCCCGTATCACACCATGTAGTGTTTTGATTCTAAGCATGTTGCGGGCCGTGCAGAGAAGACAAAGCAGGACTAACAACAACATCATGCTGTCCTTGGCATCCAGAGGGTACTCCATATTTTCAAAAACTGCTGTGTCATGCCTGAAAAGCTGGAAAAAAAATCATTCTTCACCCCTCCCCACAGGGGCTGGGTGAGAATTGTTGAGGCCCCAGATGTAGCATCCTAGACTAGAACAAGAAAACAAAACTGGGCATGTATTCTGAATGATGTTTATTGCCTCGGAGTTTATCAAGCAATGGACATAATAGACTAATAAAGCAATTTTAGTACCATACCCTGCTCTATGCAGGAGCATTAAGACTGGCAGATAGTGCCCCAGGTGTGGAAAAATATAGAGAGATAGGTATAAGACACATGTAAGCATGTTGAGTATCATAGCGAACAGGTGTCTTCTTCAATACAAAATTGTAATTCTGACTTTTCTCAGTGCCTCATGGCTCACGTTGGGCACCAAAAATGTAGTGGTTTGAAAGCAAAACAAAATGAGAGGCTCCAAGTCAGAGATACAATTTAATAGGAAGAAAGGAAAGAAAGTAAAATAAAAGAGATGCAATAATACAAAAGACCACTGACAGAGTCAGAATACAACCTGAGCAGAGTGATGGAAGCAGTCCAGATGAGGTAGTCTTCCTGAAGCAGTGATTCTGTAGAAAGGTCTGGTAGCTCAGGTCCTCTGGGAATTCAGTGGGTAAGCGCCCCTCTGGTGTTCAGAGTCTCAGCTTATATCCAGGCTGGAATGCTTGGTTCCTTCCTCTGGGCGGAACATCTCACAATGGGATGGTGAGTCATGTGATAAGGCCTGATGGACCCATTAACAGGAGATAGTCCAGGAGGGGGTTATCTGTGAGTCATGTGGCAAAGGTGCTGATGGGCCCATTAACAGAAGATAAGCCAGAGTGGAGGAGGCAGGGAGCACTGCCTCACCTGGTTTCAACAGTTCATGAAGATGGTGATAGAATATACTTCAACCCAGGATATAACCAAATAAAGTAACATGCATAAGATACCTAAATATTTTTTAAGGTAGAGTTTGATAAGTTTATCAAATAATTTAAATAATGTGGTTATCTGCAGTAGAAGGGGGTGACTGAAGATATCAGAGGTCCCTTAATGAAATAAGACAAAGCAGGAATGGCTCTCACAGTAATATTTAAGATCAGCTGATGACTTGTCTATCATGCTTGGTCCCTAGCAGCCTTGAAGAATTCTGTGAATTGGCTGACAGCAACACTTTATTTTTCAGGTGAGACCTGACGATTGATGCTGATTACGAAGACACATCCCATATAGATCTGATGTTATTATTAAAAAGGTTTACAAGTTTCCTTGAGCAACAGGTCTAAACTGCCCAAAGCTGAACATGTGATGTCTGAATATACCTAAGTATTTATGAGTTTGCATAATTACACCAGAATTAATTTCAGGAACTTGAGAATTTACAGAGCTACAAAAGATTCAGTGCAGGCAGAAATGTGGCTATTGCTTTCTACAGGAATATGTGTATGCATTTTGTTATTCACTTCCTTTTTTCATAGCAAGTACTGTAAAGGAGAAAAAAATTCTGAAAGTCTACATTTCATTGCATCTCTCACACAAATGAAAGCAATTTTAAAAATAACTCTATTTTTTGGACAAGAAAGTAAAGGAACACTCAGAACAGCAAGACACTTTAGATATCACTCGGTTCAGTAAGAAGGGAAACAGTCCATCAAGGGTTTCCCCTTAACAACTTAGCTACACTCTTTTGCAGTCAAATATACAAATACCAGTTATGTTTAACTTAATTCAAGTATAAATTTCACTTGGCTTTCATTGTTATTGGTATTTTACATTAAATATGATAAGCATGTGCTAAAAGTATCAGTTTTGTAATATATAGGTTTCACCAACTGAAGTTCAAATATATTTTCAGTTACTCACTGCTGGCTATAATTTTGTTTAATCTCTTATTTGGGAGAATATTCCACTAAGCAGGATTTACTATTAATTTAATTATGTACTTCACACTTGTTAAAGTCAATTTACAGAAGGAAAATTTGTTTGTCGTACTAAAACTTACAGGAGACAAAACAAAAAAAAAAAGAGAAAGAATAAGAAAATATCTTGTGTTGAAGGAACATGGAAAGAGGAAATAAGATTTTGTGCTTGAAAACAGTTTATATATACAGAAAATGCCTCTTGCACTTTTTGTTACTTTGTGGTATTGTCCATTGTGGTTGGAAAAAAAATAACTACACTTATTACAAATTTATCAAAACCATTGTTAATATAAAATGAAAAATGTTAGTAAATGTTATACTGAAATGAAAAAAAATGCTTAAATGTCATTTTAACATGGATGAAGCCAAAGCACTATGCCTAAATGTAGTATTTTACAACCTAAAAAGAAGTTTTGTGTTTGAGAGGCAATTGAGCAGATTCTTTTCGTTGCATGGTTCTCACTGTTCATCACTGAACCATAAAAAACTGTGTTATTTTTAAACTGGATTTATATTTATTGGTTTATCTACTGATACCCCAAAACAAATGAGAGGTGGGAGACTACTGCAGTTTGTTACGGAAACAGCTGTCAAATCCAGCACTGAAACTTGAAACTGTTACCTAAACCTTTATGTGTTTATCAAATTCAGGCCTAAGAAAGCACTAGAAATAAGCAGCAATAGTTAAGAGTAATGGTGGGGAAAATTTAAGTATTTTATGCATCATTTGGCTCCCTTAAGACCTCATAAGTTAGATAACACCTTGTTACCTCATTGTTTTTTTTCTGTTCTAATCGTGATTGAACAGAAAACTATCGTCTACTCTAAGACAACATTCAGCTATGGCTAAAAATACTTCCAAACACAGAAGCAATTTAGAAAGAGTCTGCAAACTAACAACCTAAAAGAAAATATTAGAAGAATGTGGGGTTTACATTTTCTGGATTGAAAAGATTTAATTTATAATTCTCAGTTTATTAATGAGAAATATCTGGAGGGAGGTTAAAGAAAGAAGAAACAATGAAAAGGTGTGTGCGGGGGAAGTGAGTATAAAGTCTCCTACATGAACATGGGGCCATGGAAATATCTGCAATGTGCACAAATCACAGGATGACAACAGCCTGAAAGCATGCATAAGACAGAGAAATCATTTCAGTTTAGTACAGCTGAATTTGGGATAGTGAGTTTAGATCTTGTGTCTCTCAAAAGGTATGGTCACTCTGAAAGAACTGCTTTAAGACCTATGGATGTCTTTCCTGTCAGAAGCTGTATAAAAATCATCTCTGAAGGAGGCACAGAACCATTTTGTTGAGTGTTGACCTAGTAAGCCCTGAATTTACGGATGTGATTAACGTCTAGTGAGACAGGACGTCATTAATGTAAGATTTTGGATTGCTGGGTTTTTTCTGATGTATCAGCCTTATATCTACTCCTGTCCAGTGCCCTTCAGCCTGTGCTCTGCTTGCAGGTTTGTGAGGTGAACCTGTTTCATAAGGTCACAGAGAGTTATGGTCAACTTCTGGAATGAGTTTGAGATACTTGCTCCTGAACAAAGTAAAAACAATAGTTTGTTTGAAAACTTACAAACCTTACAACATTTTATTGGTTCTATTTGGGCTAAGAAAGCGCCTATTTTGGAGGTGTTTTGGCTAAGACTGGCAACCTGTTATAGCATATATTGCCGAAGAACATTGCCAGACATGGATGAAAGCTCTATAGGGTAAACAGAAATTTTTAATTTCATGCATCATTTGTAACTTGTTACACTAATTTCACAAACTCTGAATGTTGTTATTAAAAGCTAATGAGAAAGACCAAGTGCTTTCCTTTATACTTCAAAATTTTCTAGTGTTGAATTCTAATTAGCAGTTTCTATGTTTTTCTGAGACCAAAAAAATTTTAATTTAGAAGAAGAAACAAACAACCCTTAATTCTCCTTGTTCAAAACTAGAAATATTTAGGGTATATTCAATGGGTCTCCTTTGTTCCTGACTTAGTTTGCCTTCTTCACCTGCTATGTCATCTTTTATTTACTAGTTTAAAAATATGCTACTATTTGATCAGATGATTTCTTGCTTTCCTATGTTCACAATGTCTATGTTTACATTTACAGATATCTTTGTGTGTTCTAATTTTAATAATTACTCTTCTCAGCTCACAGTCACAAAGTAATAGCCTGTAATTAGACTTTAGAAATTGCAAATCTAATATAAAGAAAGAAAATATGTCAGAAAAAGATAAACAGGTCCTTCCTGTGCAGAAATGAGAGGCATCAGCTATAATTTTTGATACAAGTAGTCAGCTGCCAATTCAGGGTTATTTAATAAGAAATATTCCTGCAAAACCACTAGTCAAATAAAAATTGGCTTTCTGTTGAAAAGAAAAAGAGAAAAAGCTCTGAGTAAGGGATGAGACCTTTGATCCATAGAACAGATACATCCAAAGGGACACTCTCATCAAAATTGTTATTGATTAGCAAACCACTGGATAGTGAAAAGAAAGTGAAAGATCAGAATAGAGAGCTAAAGAGGGGAGAGGTTATGTCCTACTCGGATGCAAAATACTCACCAGCGAGTTACAGAGAAATCTGACCAGTGTGTCTTGGAATGAAGAGTCCCACAGGACACTCTTCATCCTTCACCTGCAGTAGTAATGACCTCCATGGACACAAAGAGTGCTCAGTATTTCCTAGAGCCAGAGCATGAAGGAGGCACCTGGAGAAACTCTGATTAGGGCGTAGGAATATAATATAAGGAGTATGAACTGTGAAATTGTGTGTTTAATATATACTTTGAAAATCTCTCAAACAAATCACACCTTTCAAATAGGGATGCACCATTAGTGTTGTGTTTGTACCCCTGGTATTACATTTGCAGAATAAGTTTTAGCTCTTGGTTTGTCTAAAGCTGTTTTGGCTGAAAAATCCACTGGAGGGAGAATGCACATTTATCTTTTCAAAAAACTTTTTTTTTTTCTTTCTTTCACCTTCCTCCTATTTTAATTTTTTTTTTCTAGATGAAATACAACATTAATTCTGTTATTAGTTTCCTTCCTTCTGAAAATAGGTACTTAAGCCTCTTGAAAGCTAAAGTATGAAATTTTCAGCATTAAGAAAGGCAACTGGTTTAATGTTCATTCCATAAAGGGTTCCCTAATAAGCATTCAAAATCACCAAGCAAAAATCCTGTCTGTTTAGGATGGGGTAAACACTATCTTGTTTATTTTACACAAAACCTTTTGACTCAAGGACTTTTTCTTTCAAAGATCCACTATCTTCTTTGATAAATGAAGCATATAAAACAAAAATTTCTATAGATAATTTTATTCTAGTACTAATATTTATAAGACTACAAGTAAATGGATAAACCTCTTGCAGTAACTTGAATTGAAAGTTTCTTTTAAGTGCAGGACCTGCAAAAGGTCAGTTTCTGGCTGCACTTAGACATGTAATTTAAGCCCCCAGCGGGCCAAATTCTGTAAATCTGAAAACACAAGTGAGTGGCTGCAGTTTAAATGCCTCTCAAAATGCTTTAAAATGATAAAGAGAGAGAACCTTGTTTTCAGAGGAGAAAGATGAGACACTAATCAATATGAATTTGTTTTGAGAATTCAGAGAACACGGGGGTGTATTTTCAAAACAGAAACTGGCAGTTGAGAAACAAATCCTATTATTGCTTAACAGGATTTTTGGGCAGAACTGCCATAAACTAACTGAACCCTTACTCTACAGTAATTTTGGTTACAGCTGAGGGAAAAATTTGGCAAAAGGATTTTATTTTTTTAGTGAAAGACACAGATACCCCCAGAAGAGCACTTGTCAATTCAGTCTATCTCATTTCCAAAGGCCACTTAGAGGTCTCTTTCTTAATGCACTTACTCTGAGGTGAAATGCTAAATTAGAAGGAGTTATTTTTAGCTCAGCCAAGGCCTTAATTTTGCCTCGGGGGAAGAAAGCAGGACTTCTGAATTTAGTTGGAAAAGAGGAAGGACAGTAATGCTTTGTGTAGGAGAAAACCACTAAATATACACTTTGTATCTTTCCCCAGTCTGATGCATAAGACCCTGGAGTATGATTTAAACCTGTAGAACCAAGCAGTCAGCAGAGCAGTTCCTTACCTTCTGCAGTATACTGTTGTGCTGAGTCTTCACATCTTATCCTGCATTTAATATATCATAGGAAGCATGAATACCATAATTTTGGAGTGCTTTCAAAGCTCTAGGGCCTATTATTTTATTTTCAGGAGCTTGTAAATTAAGCACCATGCTGAAGAAATTTTGTCAATGCTACTTGATTATTTTCAGATGGAAAAGGAAAAATTTCCTGATTATTAGGCTAGGGATGGATCATGCTGCCACTTGAGAAAGGAACTCTATAATCAGAATTTTGGCCTGTATAATCCTGCCTCACATGGACAGCTGGTCTGATGTGCTGAAACCTGGAGGAACACTCCCTGCATCTGTCTCCCATCAGAGACAAACTCCCTAATACAGAACAGCTTCAAGAAGAGAGAACAAATCTCAAAGTCCTCGTAATACAATAAAATCACCAAGTCAACTCAGTATTTTCCATTTTTGGGATATTTTTAAATTATAAATTAAAAAATTGACTGTTTCTGGATAGCTTTCATCAAGAATGTTTGGAATTTACTCTGCAAATATCAAGGATGAGGATTTGCGAACATCACTGCTGCCTCTTTCAATGCTTTTCGCCAGTGTTCTACTTCTTTTTCATATGTGATTTTCCAAAAAACGTGGCATTTGATGCAGGATACCCAAATGTGGGCATCAGTCAGATTCAGTCTGACAGATTACCTCTGGTACAAAAAAAAACCCCCAAAAATTTTAAAAAATTAGTGGATATTTCATTGTGTCTCAGGCTTTCCAATACCCTTATGCTTTGCAACATTTTCAGTATGATTGTTATCACTTCGCTAAAGCAAATTGCCTTTCTTACAGAAGTAGATATTCATTTGGTTGCTTACTCTTTCAGTACAGGGATTGTGTTCTTCCTGAGATGCAAATATGAACTTCTGAAAATGGTCTCCTCACTCTTAAAAGAGCTTGTAGCTTCATTCATTTTTAATGAGAGGAGTATACATCAGGGTATCAAATAGAGTATCAAAAATATAATTCTTAAATATTTCTTTTCCTTCAATGAACTCAATGTTACCTGTACCAAGTAACTAGCAAGAAATAGATGATGGATGTATTTTCAGCAATTTTGTACAAAACCAGCAGGATTTGGCAGAGTTCCTTATTTATGAAAAAAAGAAATGGAAAACCATTTAAACATGGAAGATAGCAAATATGAAAATTAAAAAAAACCCCCCCACACTCCTCAACTCTTTTTTGAAAATGTTTGCAGAGTTCTGTTTTGAAAAAATTGTCTTGTCATGGGAATAATGGACCAGAAAGATGACAAGTTTTCAGACAATACCTGAAGATTTCTGAAAGTGATTTTATGACCCAAAGGCTTGTGATGTCCAGAGGAGCAACTTCCAACTCTGTGTCCACCTCTTCTATTTCCTCTTTTGAATCCTTGGCCTCCATAGAGTACCTAAAGGGGCCTTCAGGAGAGCTGGAGAGGGTCGTCCATTTACAAGGGCATGTAGTGCCCAGTCAAGGGGTAATGTCTTTAAACTGAAAGAGAATAGGTTTAGATTACATATCAGGAAGAACTTCATTACTGTGAAGGTGGTAAGGCTGTTGCCCAGGAAGCTGTGTATGGCCCATCCCTAGAAACAATTTAGGCCAGTGCTCTAGTGGAAGGTGACCCAGCCCATGTCGGGAGGTTGGAGCGAGATGAACTTTAAGGTCCCCTCCAACCCAAACCATTCTATGATTTTGTGAACACATATACAGGGCAGAGATATAATAAAACATGTAGCTAAATGAAGAAGTAAATGAATAGATACATTAATTAAGGCATTTAATTGGATTGCATTAGTCTTACAAACTTCTCATTAGCAGGATTTTATTTATGATATTAACACACACCCTCAGTGCTGAGAGTCCTATGCTTCTTCAAGATAATTAATAATAAGTAGACTACAGGGTCTTTTTAATAGCAATTACTCCTGAAACTATAATCTACGTGAGACAAAATCTTTGGGCCAGACTTTGCTCTCAGTTACCAGAACACACTGGAAACAATTTTTATGTCTTGACAATTACATTTGAACTCACTATTTCAATTTGCACATTTGAAAATATTTTATGACAAAATAGTGTCTGGCAGCATTGAGTATGTTTAAACACTACTTTTTATAATATAAAATAGGAGCACGAAATGATTCTTTAAAAGCTGTAGTCTTTCTTCGTGACTTTTTCACTGCTTTGCATGGAGTCATAAGTTTATCACTATTACTTTCCCCACAAATGAATTGTAGTCATTTACAGAAACATATTTTAGATGGAAAAGAACAAAGTAAAATTTATTTTGCAATAAGCATTCCTCTAAAAAAGAATGAAATGCTTTCTACACTTACAGGTAAAAACAAGAGCTGTATTTGGGGCTTCTCAGCCTTGGTACTTTGTCTTTAAATATTTATTCTCAATAAATGCTTGCCATGTCATGAGATCAAAAAAAGGCAAATGTCTAGACAAAAGCATTCATCTTCCAGCAAGTACAGGAAATCAGTGAAATGTCAGCTTGGTTTTAACCCTGCTTGTTGATTACATATTTCTATTACTTCTACCACATCTAGCAATAAATTAGGTAGAAGTCACAAACCCTTAACTTCCAGCAATAGTTTTAGGTAAGGCATTGAAATATTGTAGTTGATCTGGGATTTTTCTACTAGAAACAGAAATATTAAAATACCTCTATTCAAGCACCTTATGACTGAGGCCCTTTTTAGGCATTTTATTTATCTTAAAATTAATAAGGCTTTTACATAATTTGCAAACACCAAAATCTCAGTTTCATGTAATTTTCTATTATGAACAGTGATAAGCTTTGGCAGAAAAAGAAAGTGCATTAGGAAAGATGAGTTACTGACCTAATATTTTACATCTGTTTCACACTGTATTGCATGGATTGTAGTTCCATCCAGTGCTGTTTCTTGATTATATATTAGAAGTGGGTGACATAGATTTTACCACAGATTTTTATAATCCTTACTGAAGACAAAAACACCTGTTGAAAAGGCCAGAAGTAAACTGCAGAGAGAATTGAAGACAGGATAGGTTGTTAATGTCGTAAATTCTAATTGTTTTTTCCTTCAAACCTACAGATAGCTGAGACCTTCTTGCACAGACTTCACGAGAAGGGGCCCTTAGGACAACTATACACTACAAAAAGACAAAACCAGGTATCTATATGCTAAATTTCTTAAGAAGTATGGTCTCTTTGCCCAAGATATATATCAAACAAAATAAGGAGAGGAGTTACTCCCAAGTTGATACTTGCAGATACTAAAGTAATAAAGGAGAGTGTGGATCCTTCATGCTCTATTTATGTTGTTTGGTATGTGCAGTCAGCCATTTGGGGTGTCTAGATCAGGTACCTGCCATGCCAGGTGCCAGGTTATATGCTTGCTGCCACTACTTATGAGTAGAGGGAAGGAAGTCTCATGGGGTCAGAACATGGGATGGGTTAATATCTAGACCCAGAAATTCAGAAACTTCACGTCTACTGGCACAGCAGGAGTTACTCTGAGTACAACACTCCAGTAACAATGGAGATGAGGATACAGCAACGTAACTGGCAATTCAGTGAAACAGATGAAAACAGGAGAAACCTGTTACCTTGATACTATTCCATTATTTGGACCTTGAAAGATAAACTAGTCCCTGAAAATGTTCAAGACCAGATTGGCTGGAGCTCTGAGAAAACTGGTCTAGTGAAAGTTATCCCTATCCAAGATAGGGAAATTCAAACAAGATTATCTCTACCAGACGATCTCTTCCAACCCAAATCATTCTGTGATGCTATGAAGTTGCCATTAAATTTATGTTTTCTTTTTTGTTTAACCCAAAGTTTTTTTCTGTACTAGGAGCAATCATAAGGAAAACTTTTGAGAAACAAACAACCCCCCTCCAAATTTTATTTTTCTTTAATTCAAATGTGGATAGCCTTCTCTTTATTAATCTAAAATCAGTTTGGGACAGAAACCAAATTAAAACATTTCCATTTCAGAAGGGAAAATTTAACTGCTCTTAGGAGAATTTTCATGGTAGCTCTACCCCTTGTTGTCTTCTATACTTTTCTGTTGTTCATTTGACATTCCTATGGGTTCTATATAAAAGACATATTGTAAATCTCCATTGTTATGAACCATGCAAAAATCTGTAAAGAAACAAACTATCCAGTTCCCATGTTCTATGACAAGATCTCACCTTCTTTCTAACATTACCCTTACACATAGCATTCCTACTGAATGTTTCAATTGGTTGCTGCTTCAGATACGAAGTAAACGTTGCAAGGTGTTTGGGGTTTTTTTGAAAGAATTGTGAAATTTTTGTCATTTCAGGAAATCAAGTCAAATAATTAAAGTAGAAGTTTCAATTAAAGTTTCATTGGAACTATGTTAGGAAGAAATATATCAAAATGCAAAGTAGTTGAGTCACCATCCCTGGAAGCATTAAAAATATGTGAATGGGGTACACAGAGACAAGGTTTAGTGATGGGCTTGGAAGTGCCAGGTTAATGGTTGGACTTGAAGACCTTAGAGGTCTTTCCCAACTTAAATGATTCTGTGATTTAAGATGTTGTTAAGACTTGACACAGAAGGTACTTGAGTACATAACACACATTAGCTTCCTTTTTAAGACAAGCTCTAAGGAATATAGATTAAAATCGTCCTTTTTTAGGCTAAATAAATTTCTGGTTTTGATTCCGACAAAACACTGATAAAATGACTAGTAAATGAGCTGAACTAAACAGAAGGAAGACTTTTTTTCAGTGTATGTTTTTATGTAATTTTTATGCTGTTTATGAAATGTAACCATCTAGTTTATTCAAGGGCAGCTATTAAACTGAACATTCATCCCTTATTTTACCCAAATTAGTGCTGTAGTTTAAAAAAAAAAAACAAAAAACAAAAAACAAAACACCAAACCAAGCAAAACAAAACCCCAAAAAAACCAAAAACCACAACAAACAAACCAAAACTCTCAGGAAATGAGGTAAAATACTTTTGGTATTATAAGCTATTTGCCATGGTATTGAAATTCCTTTAAAATGGACACATTCCAGTTAATTTTCATTTTGGATGAAGGGATTTGTTTATTCTTCCTGGATGGGTTTCCCCAGGCCTAGTTACTGATGGACACAGTGCCAAAAACAGTAGAGCCAGAAGAAGCCCCTGAAGCACCAATGAGTTTTTAATGCTTAGTTTGAATGGCAATGATTGTAACAAAGGGAAAATGCATAAAACTAGTCTATAGTCAAGGGAAACCCCATTTAATACTTTCTAATGTTATTTCTGGCTTGACTTACAAGTCTTCCCTCTGATCCTTAAACTCACACCACATCTGATGTAATGTTTTTTTTCTCTACAGTGCTTATCTGCTGGGGCAGGTTTGCTCTATTTCTCTGCCTCACAAACACTAATAAATTTTTTTTGTTGGGTAAAAAAGGGTTAAGTTCATCTAAGTTCAATTCCTGTCTCTTAATTTTCCTGTTTCTCAGATGGAAATTCCTGCATAAATGAAATGATACTTTATTAGTAGCCAAAGCATGATAAAGAAGTGTGATGCAATATAATATCAAGTGTTCCCAAATTTTTTTTACATTTTATTTTGCTTTGACAATATCCCTAATAGGAATTTCAGTGGAAAACACTCATCTGCTTTCTAAAGTTCCTGGGTGATAGCTTGGATTTAAATGTAGTAGTGGATGCACATGTTTTCCTTAGGGCAGTCAGAGAGTAGAGCAAGGGAAGGTGCTAATATTAAACATTAGAATTTTATCTCTCGTTATGTGTACATAATAAATATTTATTTATATATATATATATATATATATATATATATATATTTTTTTTTTAAATTAGGATGTAAAGAAGCCTGTCACGACAGAAGTAAAAATAGGCTTTTACTATATCTGGCAAAAGTCTAAGTACAATAAAACTGAATTCTTGCCTTTGTTCAGTAGCTATTTTCCTAGGCTAGAGAACAAACTCAGCCCCCAAATCAGTCGGAAAACTGAGATTTTCTGTTTTAGACCTGTCTTTTTTTTTTTTTCTTTTTTTGATCACCTTCTTTTTACAGGGAATTTAAAATGAGCAGGCAATTAAGTAATTTCTGATGAAGTGTATGGGCAGAGTTATGTCTGGTTGTAACAACAATTTAGAGGGTGATTAACAGCTGTATGCTAATTAATCAGGAAGGCATTGATTTCCTGAGAACACTAGTTCTCAGTTCGATTACATGGTGTCTTTGTTTCATCTACAGTTAGGAAGTTTTCTGCATGCATTCTATTCACACCTAATATTACAGAAGAGATTTTCCAAAGAATTCATCAAATATCTTCTGTTGGACATTCTCCTTTAAGTATCAGTCAGGTATAAGTAACTTATTACTAGAGATTCCTATTTCAAAAAATCCCCAACTTTTTCTAGTACATCATATAAACCTGTATTATTTTTTATATTTTATGTAAAATGTTTTCAACTTGTTCATATGGATATGTTTCATTCAGAGACTGAGGTCTGTACAGAAAGTATTCTGTGATGGGAAAACTGTCTGCAAAGAAAGTTGAGTCAGTTCTGCTACAGTCCAGAGGCTAATCGAATTTCAAATTTAGGAATCCTGGGAGATTTATTTGTCTAGTTTTAGGAATATTTAATCTGGACTGTCCCAGAGAAGGTGCCATGAAAGAAGTTTGTATCTCTTCTGCCTTTCGAAGTTGTAATCCAGTTCTGAGTGCAGACATCCTGCTGCAGTTGGAGGGAGCTGTGCGTGGGCAAAAGGGACCTCTTCTGTGAGACTAGCTGGAACACTGAGACACACGCTGAAAAGGCAGTATTTGGCTCCATTTGAAAGTTTTGGTATTTGCTGTAAGAAAAGAGGGTGAAAATGCCTCCAGTTTGTCACCAGTCGTGAGATGAAATCATGCAGTCATGACTAAAAGCAAATATATGTGTGATGTTTGTTTACATGAATTCTACAGTGAATCATGCACTCCACAATAGCATGAAGTGGCTTTGTCAGAGCAGAAGTGAAGACAAACAAAAGAGTGTATTTTGTGCACATTTTGTTGTCAATGAATATCTATAGTTGCAGTAATATATGGATTTAGGTATACACTGGACAGATTGTAATTTCTCCTTATAAAAGTAAATAGGAATTGTCAGGACGAGCACTAGATGTTTACTGTGAAAGTGTGGATTTTTCCATTAATTTAGAGTATGTGTTCCCTGGCCCACTAGTAAGTGAAGCTAGGTCCCTCTGAACATGAGATTCTGAAAGTTACCAGCAGTGAAGCTGGCCATGCTTTTTCTGTTTTTAGCAAAGACCAACTGGTCTTTTTTTCCCCAATGCTTCTTTGCAAGTGCCTCTGCAAACAAAAGAAAAATATGCATTTCAGTATGTTGGCTTTTCTAATACTGATAGATAAAACTAAGATTTCTGGAGAATTGCCTTTGGAGCTGGTTCTTTCTTCTCCACCTACAGAGTGGAGAATTTTCAGGGTCCTGCTAATTATCACACTCTCATCCTTAGCCTCAGGGAAGCAGAAGATGGGAAGAGCTGCCAACAACCAGATCTAGTGAGCCTTATATATTTCTGAATATGACCACTGAGGAGCATTGTCATCTGCAACAGATGAGATAATTTTAGGAAGCACCATGTTGCAGGGTGCTAATTGACATAATAAAGAAGAGAATATATCCATCAAGCTGTGTTTGTGGGTAAATGGGAGCTAATTAAATTAGCAATAAAGCATAAGGACTGTAAAATAATATGTACTTCTTGTGCTTGCTGTAGTGGCTTCTCTTAAAGTCATTGTCTTAAGCAGAGATAATTACTTATGTGCACAATGCTCTAAAAGAAAATAAGATTAAAGTAGTTATGTAAGAGATACTAGTGACTAAGTTGTTTTTAAGAGCCTGAAAAGTACTTGAGTTGGCTTGGCCAAGTAGACCAAAAAATTTAAAATAACATTTACTACTAGGCGACATTAAGTAGGTCACATTATTTACTCCAGACTTTTTTTAACATCTTCTGAGTGAATCAGAAATTTTTGTTGATCTGCTATTTATCAGATGAAGGTGGTTAATCACGCCCAGATATGCATCTTCAGAAACAGAAAGATTTTTTACATCCATTGTTTGCAAAAGAAAAAAATAATACAATTTAAACCAGCCTTATTACATTTGGAACAAAGTTTTTTAATGAGATGAAGAATAAATATCTTAGGGAATTAATGGTCTCTAAGGAAATCCAGGTCAAACTGATATTTGCAGTCCTGCGTATGTGAAACATTTTCAGCAATGATGTTAACAAAAGTTTTGTGGTAATGTAAGGGACGATAATTGAAGTTAATAAAGAAGGAAATGGTTGACTGAATTATCAATAGATGGGAGCATCCACTGCAATGGGTGAGAAGCAAAATTAACCTTTCCAATATCAGTGTAAGTATAGGAATGCTGTAATATGTCTGCCAAGGGAGATTTTTATTCAAGACATGAATTTCTTAGCCTCCAGACTGACCCTCTGACCTGGCAGATATCAGGGTGGCAGGTTTCAGCAGGCTTGCACATTACAATTCTCAGCCTTTGTAGCTAAAATAGCTTGTGAAATTGGAGATCCAATGACTCCTCTTGTCTTTTGTTTGTTTGAATGTTGAAAGACCAATTTAAGACATTGGTCTTACTAATTACACATTTAAGGATGGCTGGGGAGCAGCTGAGATGTAATTATTGCCTAATGTTTCTCAGAGTTGAAACCAATTTAGGTTCAGACAGGGCATCAAGAAGTCTGTATTCCCACCTCCTGCTCACAACAGGGAGAGCTCTTAGGTCAGATTTGGCAGCTCAGGGCTTTACCTTGTTGGATTTTGGATATCTCCACAGCTGGAGACTGTAGAGCTTGTCTGGGCAGACTGTCCCAGTTCTTGGGCTGTCCTCAGAGTAAGGAATTTTTTCCACATATCTGACATGAGCATCTCTAGTTTCTGTTCATGCCACTGAATATCATCCTCCATGACCTTCTAGATCTGAACGCCCAACCCTTTCTTTTTAACCCCCTGTATGCTCACCCAGATCCTAATGCCCTCTCTTGGATGCAGAAGTATTGTGAGAGAGGGTGTTGAAAACCCTGCTAAAGTTGAAGTGAAGAATGCCTGCTACTCTTCTTCCATCCTGCTTTACTAATTAGAGAAATATAATTTGAATGATACAATTACTTAGACTTATTTTTTAATTCAAATTTCCCTCAAATGTATCTGACAGTTTGAAGTACCCTATTTTTATTGCATTCTATTGCGAAGTGAAGAAAGTTTGCTAAGAAATTTCTAAATACTTAATGAAACATACACCTGACTTAACCTTTATTATGAGATGGTGGGTAGTAGTGGAATGCATACTGGGAAATTTCAAGTGAGGGTGGAAGGAAATGTATTTCTTTTTAGTGTTGCTCTTTCTGCTTCTTTAACTTTTTTTTCATAGCAAAAATAATAACATATTTCTATGTGTTTTGTAATTTTACTCCTACTTACCTTCTGCTCAGCAGTAAAAAGAAGAACAATTATGTAATTTACAGAAGGGAAAAGGTAAGGTAAAACTTAATTTAGGGATTGTTACTGAACACCTTCGCAATTTCTACCTAAAACATCTGGAAGGCTAATATTCTCCAGAACATAATATACTTTTTTCATGCTATTTAGTTACCAAATCACTGTATGAAGAATTTTTCATGCCCTTAAGTAGGACATTTGTATTAATCCCTGTTAAAATGTCATTAAAGATGGCACTTAGAATGCTTAGACTACCTACTTGTGATCCCTTTCTCTCATTTGAAAGGCTTTTATAGAAATAAATTTGATTACGAGATCAAGGCACTTTTCAGGGTTGGTGTTTAGAGTGCTGGACTCTTTCTAACCCACAGATACTAGCTTTAGGGGTCATTTGAGAGAAGTTTGAGTTTGGAAAACAAATACCCATCCAAACAATGAAGAAATGTTAGCTTGTTATTAGGTAGTGCAGTCAAGGGGATGAACATGCCTCTTGCCAAGAGCCTTTCTATCTTGTCCCATGAATTATCTTTAGAAAAGTGTAAAGTACTGTAATTTGTATATAATGGCCATGTGTGTGACCAGACATTCAATGTAATTCAAAACCCTCAGAGAGAGACCTACCTAGGTTTTTACACACAGTGTAAAGTTGTTGGTTGTCAACCTTCCATGAAATCAATGAGAAGCAGCTAATTTGTACTGATATTTTTACCTCCACCTTTTAAAGACCTAAATATCATTGAAAATCCAACTCCTACTTTTTAATCACTTTAGTAAGATAAATTGGGCTTAGAGCTGGTATAACAAAGTGAAATTTTATGGCTTGTATTATTACAGAGGTCAGGTTAGATGATCATTCAGGCTTTAAAACTCCATCAGAGAAAACTGATATAATTCATGGCATTTGATTTCAAGCTTTCCTCTTTAGTCACATATTTTCTCTGTGTCCCTCATGCTAGGACATTCTTCTGCTTTTTTGAATATATAAATCACAGGACAAGAGCCATTAGAGATGGCAAAGATCTAATTAATCATTTACACACTCCCCGCCAAAGCGAACACTGTTAAAAAACCCCAGACATTTCAGATATTAAACTGATGGCTGAATAATACCACCCTTACTCTTAGCCCAAGGGCCTATAACTTTTAGAAAGTAATTTCTATCTTCTATCACAATCTATTTTAATCATCAGTATTATTCTTTCCCTGGAGGGGTGCCCTCCAAACCTCCTTAAGTTTGGCACTTGTAGCCATAACAATTCCCATTCCATTAAACCAGCCCATGTAAATGGAGAAGATACCTCAGTTCAGTTCTGGAGGATTATTACAGCAGTCACAGCCAGAGATTTAAACAGTTGCTTATTTTTTTATCTCCAGTACCTCCTGGACCTTTAGATCCTCAATTAATAATTTTTCATTATAGAGGTTACACTTGGATAAAAACCAAAGTTGTCGTTCTTCTACAAAATTATAAGTTTGCGCTGTCCTGTGATATTTAGGTGCTACATTCTGAGTCTAGACAAATATTTTGTGGCAGTGTATCCTCATGTAGCATATACAGGGAAGAGGATAAAATGCAGTAACTACAGAAAAAGTTGTCCACTGAAAAACATTACCCAAATCTGTCACAATAGAAAGCAGAAGTACAGAAAGGAGAGATAAGTCCAGAAACAACCCTGACAAGAACTCAGGGAATAAGATTCATGGAAAAAAAAGCTCATTCGATCCTAGTGGAAGATCATGATCCACCAATATAGTACCCACAAACTACAGATATTTTGTATATATTCATATTCACTGTACATACACATGTCAACATTTCCCCAGGATGCACTCAAAGAACAAAGGGAAGATAGAAAGAGATATGTTTTATACTTTTCTATAGAAGTTTTTTTTTGCATATATTCATTTACAAATATGAAGACTTGATAACAATATTGGAGTTTTGCAGAAAACCAATAATGCCATTGAATAAATGTCAGACTTCACTCTTTTTCCTGTTAATGGTCTCAAATATATTAAAAAGTACACAATCATCAAGATCACAGGAAGAGAAGCAGCTAAAAAGAAGCTTCTCTGCACAGCAGACAATTTCCACTGATTTGGTAAAGAAAATGGAATAATTTAATGATTTTTTTTCTTTTTTGTGATTAGCTTTTGTATTAATGTTCAGCATCACTGATTCTAGACATCACATCTCACTCTCTAATTTCTTATTGATTTATGCCATAAAATTTTGGATAGAAAGGAATAAATCATATTTTCTGTCATATTCAAGAATAAATTAACCTATTTTACTGTACAGTTCCCAACCTTAAGGATTAACTTGTCCTACACTCTTAACCCAGAATAACAATCTGACTCTTCCCAAAAAAACTAAGTAATAAAAAAGTCACAGTCATCTAATAGAAAAAGAAAAGAAAACAAAAAAACAAGCAACCAGCAAGAAAATCGTCTTTTTTTTTTTTTTTTTTCTTTTTTTTTTTTTTTTTTTTTTTTTTTCTTTTTTTTTTCCCCTCTATAGAATTTGTACTATTCACACCTGGCCCATTTCCTATTAACTTGCCTATTACCCTAATCAAATCTCTTGCTGGTAACTTTCAGTCGAAATTTACAGCCTATTTAATTTATTAAAATTGGGAGGAAACTGACAAACACTGAAGGGCTACAATTTTATTCCAAATAACCAAATTCATCCATGCTGCACAATGCCAGCCATACCTCTTTCCTTAGAAAAACATTCCAGATTAAATCTTAATTTTAGTTGCCTTCCCACATTAAAATTTCTTTCAAAATCATGTCAAGAGTGAGTGATCTACTGGTTCTCTTCTCCAAAACCACTTGAGATTTTCACTTAGATATAATTAGATATAATTAGCAGATCTACTAATGAGGTTTCTCTCTATATTTAATGGGCTTCCCTGGTTTTATGGACAGGAAAACAAATAGGGCCAAACTGCTGCAGCTCTTGGCATGAGGGTATTTCCTTATGGATTTACTCTGTCATAAGGAACAGCTCAGGGATTTAGGTGAAAGGAAAAGAACTTCAGGTATGCTACATTCTAAAGAGATATTTGAAACCAGAAGTGTGTCCAACTGCTTCTATTTTTTTGAAATGAGACCACATAGATAAGAACCTCTCAGCAACCAATAAAAGGAGCAAGGGAAACTATTGCCAAATCACTGTGAGAAGAGAGGAGCTGAAGAAGGGAAATATTTCTAAAATCATCATTGTGAATAACGCTTACATCTTTTATTCAAATGAGATCTCTGAGCACCCTAATAAACAAAGCAAAGCAGAGAGACTAGATTTGACTTCCTTTCCTAGATATTATTAAAAAAATAAGGCAAAAAAAGCAGCTAGGAATGTATGTTTGTTTAATTTAAAATGCATTTCCCTAAGGGTGGCATCTGACTTTGTTATTACTGGGGCTAGAAAAAAGCCTGGAAATGCCATGTCCCCTATCATAAATAGGAGAAAACACTCCCTATGCTGATTGTGGTTTGCTGCCGATAGAACAAAATGTGTTGTGACAGAAAAAGATCTGTAAACGTTTAGAGATGGAACAAATACAATGGTTTTCTAAAACTAATCCCAATAAGCTGCTCTCAGTTTTGCCTTCATCTTTACAATGAAGGTGACCTCTCCTCAAGCAGAGACCAGCAGTTTCATCTAAAGAAATCTAGAACAAAGTGTACTGAAATGCATCTAGGAACAAAGAAAGCTCAAAGTTTATCCTAGTGAATCCACTGACTTTTATCAGTCAATTTTATCAGTCAATTTTTGCAAAGTCTGTGGAAATTCTGGGGTGGAACAGGACATATTGGACCTTGTTAAACAACATGAAAACATAATGTGTGCTCATGCACTGTGTGTGTGTGTGTATACTTTTGTTATGCAACATGGCAATGTATATATAGATATACAAAACAAAACAGACTGCAAACAGTTGATTGAAAATCTGTTGAATTAAACGGTTTTGGAAACTTCTCTAGTTGTCAGCAGAAAATATTCACCTTCTTATATATTCTTTTTGGTACAGAGGGAGTATAACACCTTCAAAATATTATACTGAGTGCTGAAAACTGGCTGAGAGCTCCAGGTGGTGATAATGTGATCTTAACATATAGAGAGTAATTTGTATTCTGATCCTACAAGATAGATGTGGCAGTGTGGCTCCCGACAAGTTGGATCTGCTGTTCAGACAAGCCCTCAAGGAGCAGCAGCAGCCCAATTAGACTTAATGAATCACTTACACTTCTTGATCACTTAAGCCAATATTCTCTTTCCTGGAGCTTTAAATTCTGCTTCTCCTACTTTGATCTTAGACATGGAATAACCTCTTCTTAAACCTGAGTACTTCTGATTTGGATAAGCTCATTGAAATGCAGAGCTTTATTTATTTATTTATTTTCCTTGTTGGTTAATATTAGAAACAACCTTTACAGGTCTATGTGCTTTTAATGTTTATCTTCTTGGGACCAAGGAGTTTCTGACCCACATGTAAAAATTTCCATTCACATTAAAGGGAAAAAAAAACCAAATCAGCAGTCTGGGGAGAGAATTACATTCATGTGACATGGTAGTCATTGTTCCACATGTTATTCTATAAAGTGTTTCCTAATTATAAAATGTACAGGGAAAACATAGATGATAATAGTCATCCAGCCTTTTCCTGTCAAAAATAATTTTTGTATCTCTTCATATATGTTTGTGTATAGATTTGCATACTTTGTTTTACGTCAAAACATGGTATGACTTAAATTAGATGTACAAAAAATTGAATAAAATAAATTTGATTTTCCCTAGAATAACTGCTCTACAGTCTAGAATGCACATTATTCCTTGATTAGAAAAATAAGAAATATTTTATTGTATTTAATATATATTAAATATGTATATAGATATTATATTAATATATTATACATATTTCTTATAGTGTATAATATAATTCTGTCATCAGGTTAGTGAGAAATGCCAGGTAGAGGTAGTTTTGATCCATTATTTTGCTGTTATTGGGTGTTTATAACAGAATGATCTATGTATGGGCACAGAGAAGGGAATACCTCACTGTATTTAACTAATCTGTTTCTTTAACTGTTTGTGCCAGAAATAGTCACCTAATTCTTGCTTCTATCGATGGTTGTAGTAGAATAAAACCTTTCATATTTTGTCATTGCAACAAGACCCTCAGCCCTGCAAAGCAACAAAAGCAGTAAAGCCCCAATGCTTGTGTAGAGCTGACTGGAGAGGGAGTACCATGATGTAGTCAGAAGAAACACTAATTTCACTGATGTACATTAAAGTCTCTTATGGTCTTTTAGGGCATAAGAACTTCAAGCTTAAGCAACAGCTGGGCTTCATTAACTTAAACTTTCTCATGAAAATACACGTGCATACATCACTTTCAAATATCCAACATGAGCCTGTTGTTTGGTTTAGTTGGGGTTTTTTCCCCTTTTTCTTCCCCCCTGTAACTGTAAGATGAGACAGTTCTGTCTCCTTTTCTGGTAGTTATGGAATTTGCCTTGAAACTATAGCATCTGCAGCCTCCTCCATCTTTTGGAATCAAATCTCAATTTTGTTTTGTATCCAACAGAATACCAGAACCACCTGGAGGTGGGTTGTAAGAATGCTAAGAATACATCTAAGTTTTGTAACTCGGGTTCTCTGTTTGGTCCCAGATCCCTATTCCTCAGCTACCCACATTCCTCAAACATTCATTCTCCTCTGAAAAAATCCTTTTTTCTTTCTTTCCCTTTTTTTTTTCTTTCTTTCTTTCTTTTACCGCAAACCATCTTCTAGTCTCCAAAATAAAAACCAGCTGCCCATGTGAATGTTTATTGTAGTGCCTACTCCCAGCAAGTATAAAAGGCAAGACTGTAACTGGTAAAATACCCTCCCCCTCTGCTATATTCACTATTTTGATGCAATTAGAGCAAGGTTGTCAGCTTCTAGAAGTGATGAACTCATTCCTGTGCTTAGCTTCACAGCTCCTCTGGCCCCTATGTAGTGTTCTTGGAAGACAAAAAAGGCTCTGCAAGAGTTCCTAAATGTGGATAAAAGGTGCAGGATGATGTATTCAGCACTGTGTGTCTGAAGTGTCCGAGGGCAGCGTTGCACTTTGCAAACTCATCATCACAGAGGAACACACATTTGTCTACAAAATATATTTTTGTACTTGCAAGAACACAAATGGGGGCCAGAGGAGCTCTGAGGTTATGTACAGGAATTTGTTGGTCATTTCTAGAAGAGGCAACCTTGAATGGTACATCTGAGCCATTTGATCTGCATACAATGGAAGCTGCCTGGATACACTTATTACATATTTAACCTTATTTCCTCCTCGCAAAATTGTTTCATTCCAAAGGAGATGAGTGTGAACCAATATGAATGTCTCCTGTAAGAGAAAATTAAGTGTTACAGATGTGGTGAATACAGCTCTGTCCTTGAGTGGTACCATTGAGTGATGGGCAAAAAGGAAAATGAGGATTCTGTGCATACATAAATCAGTAAACTCTTTCAGTCACACATCTGAAAAAATTCATAGTTTGGCATAGGACTCAAGCCGAAATGGGTGCTTTTTGAAAGGGAGGTGTCAGAAGGTGCCCCCAGAAGCATTACTTGATGTTCAGGGAAACCTGATCCTGAAAAAGTATGAACTGTGCTATTTTCTTTCTTCCAGAAAGTAGAAGGGGTGAGTCTAGACTTTCAAATTCAGGCTCTAAAGTGGTGTATAGGAGACTTATGTGTCTAATTCTTTTGTTACTCCATCGAAACCGAGACAACGTTTTTGTTGTTTTCCTGAAATAATGCTATTATTTGTGCTGTAAAAAATCCTGTATGACATTTTCATACCTCCTTGTGTTCCTTATTTCCTCCTTGATTGCTGAGAACTACTGGTCATAGCTTATATGAAGTGTCAGTATTGTAGTTCTTCCCAATATACTTTTCTCCTTTTCTTTTTCTGTACATCAGATGGCAAGTTTATTACGTATTGTCAGCACAACTAATTGAAACGGGGACCTTTAGACTATACTGTGTGGTGGTTTTGCTCTCTCACAGTGCATTCTAGAAAAGGATTTTTTCTGTATGTGAATCTTGGAATTTTGAGTCAGTTTTTCTTTTCCTTATTTATTAATTTAATGAATTATCACCTTGTAGCCAATATGATGCAGTAACAGTAAAGCACTAAAGAACATCAGTGACACACATACTCAGCTGTACTTATGTCCTGGGTTGTAGTATATGACGTGCACAAAGTATTCTATCACCATCTTCATGAACTGTTGAATCCAGGTGGGGCAATGTTTTCCCAGACCCCCTCCCTCTGGGCCATTATCTTCTGTTAATGGCCCATCAAATGCCTTGCCCATGACTCACAGATAACTCCCTCCAGGAGCTGTCTCTGTTTAATGGGCCATCAAGGACCCCCTGCATGACTCATCATCGCACTGTGAGATGCTCCACCCAGGGGGAAGAACCAAACATTCTCACCTAGATATGATCTGGGGTTTGGTACAGTACAAGCAGCCCTTACCCGCTGGATTCCCAGAGGACCAGAGCTACCAGACCTTTCTACAGGATCACTGCTTCAGGAAGACCGCCTCATCTGGACTGCTTCCATCACCCTGCTCAGGTTGTATTCTGACTCTGTCAGTGGTCTTTTGTATTATTGCTCTATTTTATTTTACTTTCTTTCCTTTCTTCTTATTAAATTGTATCTCTGACTTGGAACCTCTCATTTGTTTTGCTTTCAAACCACTACAACTTAGCAGCATAATTAAGGCACTTTGGAAAATACATACTCCCACCTGAAATCTTAAAGACACCTGAATTTAAGGAATCCTATCAATGAATACTTTTACTTTCTAATTCCCAGAGAAAGTGTAGCTAGAACTTTCCAAACACTTACTTCTGCCCATAATTTGCAGTGCTGCTAATAAAACTGTTAATAGCTTACAGATGCAGGCACAAATGAACATAATAGATAGTTAAGGTTAAGTAGGGAATGAGGAAGATTTTTAATTATGGCATTTTAGAGGACATATTTAAAACACAAAACTCTGTTTTCACATGTCTCTGAGAACCCTATGGTGATTTTTGTAGAAAAAAAACAATTAAAAAGCCCACAAACCCAAATATGTGGAAGCAGTAGCTTATATGATCTGGTGGATCTGGCACAGGAGTGTAAGCACAGAGTGGATTTTTTGAAAAATTAATTGATCTCAGTAGTACTTTAAAACTTTGCTTTAATATCACTTTAGTATTTTCTGTTTTTAAGGTTATTAATCTATTCACTTTACAAGTTCTCTGTTAATACTTGGCTTTCACTGTTTATGTCTGCCTTGGTCTTTTGCATTTCAGGAGTCACAGCAAGCATGTAGCATCTATGTGACTGTTCAACCAGACATAAAAGTCTGACACAAGCTCTCTATATTTTCTGGCAAAACTAAAGGAATGGAGTCCTGTGCATGAGTGCCTTGATAAGATCAGATTTAGGCAAGTGAATTGTACCTCAGCAGAGGCATGTGGCAGACCATCACTCACATTTTTTACTTAGTTTCCATCTGAAGTGTCAGAGTTCCTTTCCAGTGAATGACATAGAAATTGCTTCTGCTTTTACTCTTCTCAGAAGGTGATAGACTGAGTTAAATCTTGCCACAGCTGCTTCTGACCCAGATGCTCCCAGGAAATCCTTTGAACCCAGAGTCGGCATTGGAAAAAATATGAGAAATGCAAGAAAGCATCAGCTTGAGACAAAAAAAAAAAAAAAAAAAAAAAAAAAAAAAAAAAAAAAAAAAAAAAAAATCCATTTTGTGCAATGATATGGGGAACACATTATTTTATGATGTATTTTTAAAAAATATATATTTAAAAAATATTTAAAAAATAAATTTAAAGATTGCTTGATTTCAAGTTCTCACTGGGAAACTAGAAGAATTTTCACCTGCATACTGCGATCCTAAAAAGGGATCGTTAACGCTTGAGTGCTGTCTCCTGTCTAAATAAACCTTAACACATGAACAGAAATCTGATCCCAGTGCTCAGACTCCCTTTGTCTCATGAAACCTGTGCCAACATAGCTGGCAATGCTTCTGAAGGGAATCACTATCCACTAAAGTAGACTAGACAGCAGACAGCAGTTCATTAACACAGGCTATGGTAGGACCTTTCTGAAGGAATTTACCATTTTGATTTGTTAAATGTTTGCTATAGCTCTCTGGAAACATTATCTTGAGACATGTCTCTACTTTTTTAACTTGGATTCCTGATTTTGTTTTCATTTGTAGCAATAGTGTTCTTTCCACTGAATAAAAACCTGCACAATTCCTATCTCCTTGCTTTTCTTCCTGTACTGTGCTTGCTTGCCATGGTTTTGGTAGTGGGGGGCTGCAGGGATGGCTTCTGTGAGAGGCTGCCAGAAGCTTCCCCTGTGTCCAACAAAGCCAACACCATCTGGCTCCAGGACAGGCCAGCTGGGTTCAAGACAAGCCTACTGCTGGCCAAGACCAAACCCGTCACTGACAGTGGTAGTGACTCTGGGATAATGGGGTTTTAAGAAAGAAGAAAACTGCTGTGCACCTGCAACTGCAGCCAGGGAGAGGCGTAAGACTGTGTGAAAGAAACAGCTCTGCAACACCAAGGTCAGTGGAGGAGGAGGAGGACAGGAGGTGCTACAAGAACCTCCTGAGAGATTCCCCTGCAGGCCCATGGTCCAGAACATGGTGAAGCAGCTGTGCCTCTGTAGCCCGTGGAGGAACACAAAGAGCAGAGATCCACCTGCAGTACGTGGCGGATCCCATCACAGAGCAGGTAGACATCTGAGAGAAGCTGTTATTCCAGTGGAAGTCTGTGCTGAAGCAAATCCTGGCAAATCCTCTGGCCTTGTGAGGAAGTTAGCTCATGCTGGAGCAGGTTTGTTGGTAGGAAGAATTGCACCCTGTGGAAAGGACCCATGCTGAAGCAGTTTATGATGAGCTGCCATGTGAAAGACACATTTTGCAGAAGTTGTTGGAGGGCTGTCTCCTACGGGAGGGACCCCCATTCTGGAGCAGTAGAAGAGTGTGAGCTGTCCTCCCCCCGAGAAGGAGCGGTAGAGACAACACATAATTAACTGATCACAGCCCTCATTCCCTGTCCTCCTGTGTGGTTGCGGGGGGAAAGGTGGAGACGAAATTAGGAATAAAGTTAGAGCCTGGTAAGAAGGCAGGGGAGGGAAAGTGCTTTTAAGATTTAATTTTATTTATCATTAAAATACTCTGATTTAATTGGTATTAAACTAAATTATTTGTTCCTCAAATCTGTTTTGTCTCTGATGTTAACAGGTGAGTGATCTCTCCCTGAAGTGATCTCTACTCATGAGCCTTTCAGTCTGTTTTCTCTTCCTTGCCCATCTGAGGCTGGGATGATAGAGCAGCTTTGGTGGGCGCCTGTTGTGCAGCCAGGGTCAAATCACCACACTTGCAGACCAGCTCTCTAGTAGGGAAGGCAGCAGAGAGCAAGCACAGGAATTTAGCTGACTGATTGCATAGTCTTCTGTGTGGGATTCAGATGAGTGTGATTTTAGAAAATATCATGTTTTGGAAGAACTTCTGTACTCACCTAAAAGTTTTCTTGTTTGAGAGTAATTCTACTATTTACTATTAATGTAAATAAATATATGTTTCAATTTTATTGTACAGACCACATATTTTGGTAGTAGACTTACAGTTTAAATTATTAAAAAAGAAAGAAGGAAACAAGTCATAAGTGTTTTTCATCGTTGCGTTCAGACCATTTCTGGACATAAAACATATGGAGGAAAAACTTCAAGCAAAACCAAATTTCATTATCTCAGCAGTCATTACCAGCTTAATATAGGAGGTTATAAAGACCCTGCTATATAAACCTGTTTTCTCTATTTGTTCTGTGAATAAACAACTCTTAGACCTCTAACTCCAAGGTCTGTATTTTCATAGAATTCTCTTCTATAATTTATGAACAGAGAATAGTGTATTCATTCAGAGAAATGAGCGTCTAGAAAATGAATTTTACATTCTTAACAGCAAAATTTTACCAAGTGATTTGGCTCATAGCAGTCGTATTACTAGGAGTAAATAAAAATGACAACTGTTCCATTAAGTATTCTCATAACAAAAGAAGCAATTCTTACATGTTTGAAGTTGTTAATAAACTTCCACTTACAATGAAAGGCAGGAAAACCCCCCACAGTCTTTGGCCATGAATGTGTCTGCTGCCTGGTTACTGCCTACTGCCTCACCATTGAAAACACTCTGATTGGACAGGGCTTTGGGCATTCTGATCTAGTGAAAGGTGTCCCTGACTACAGCAGGAGTTTAGAGAAGCTGATCTTTAAAGGTCTCTTTTAAGCAAAACCATGCTCTGATTCTGTAATTTATTTGCATGAGAGAGAATACTTCCCAAGAACCTGTAACATAACTGCATTGCTTAAAACATTTGAGACAGTAATCCTTTGCTTGATGACTGTATTATTATGAGAAATGAATAGAAATTAAATGCTGGAAATAAAATACATTATATTGATCCAACACAGTAAGGTGGTGATGAGTTAATTTGGGCCAAAGTCTCAGTTAATAGGTATGGCGTCAATTCATCTTGCATTTTGTTGTCAGGAAGGGAGTGGTGAAAGTTGTCAAAAACACAGGGATAGAAATATAATCAATGATTAGAATAAAATACAGGGATAAAACTTTGCATATTTTTACTGAGATAAGCACACTAGCACAGCTCCTATAGATCTGGGCAGATGGAGACTCCATTTGGCTGAGTTCACAGTTCTGCACTCAACATGAGCATAGAAGTGCCAGACTTCTGAGAAAGGGCAGAAAGTATTATTAGTTCCTGAAAAAGAAGGCATAGACATCCTGTTGGCAAAGGTTTCCAGGAAGTCCTAAATCAGTACAGTGTCTTACAACCTTTTTGTATTCTTCACATTTTGAAGCTCAGCATTTCCATTTCACAAAGGTATATTGCTGTTGGGATATTTATTTCAATCCAAGCTGGAATCAAACCATGCTTATTTTGAATACCCTAAAGACCTTTCTTTCATCCGTATTTTGTCAAAATGTTTGCATTTATTTTCTTTGGTTTAAAATTTGTGAGTTTTATGGGAATTTAAATTTAAGTCTATTTTTTACATGCAGTCAGCTATTTTAGGTGCTTTTTTATCTTGCATTCAGCTGCAGCTTTTTAGGAAAGAGTGAAGAATTTTAACTTGCTTTTGAGATCTGGCAATAACCTTTTAATGCCATAATCAAACATGGATCATGTGTTATACAGAGGCGTAGATATGCTAGCCTTATGGCCTCACACACAGTGTGCACAAAGGCAAATGAAAAATAATTTTAAAGCAATGCATGAAAGATGCTAAGTATCTATAATCTTTAGTAAGACACTGCAGCTGAACAGTCATACTTTCATAGGAAGAGATTTTCTAAACTGGTAAGCTAAACTTTTGCCAGTTTTTTGCTACAACTGCCACAAAAAACCATTAAAATGTTTAGAGGCAAAGTTATGGAGTGACACTGTATAAAGTAATTAAATTTGTCCATGCATGGTTAATAGCTATGTACGGTTAATAGAGAAAGGAAGGGAATCTGGAAAATATGTGGGTATACAGTGGAAACGGTAGAGCGAATGTTTAGTTAACCTTTATGTTTCAAGCTTTTTTGACTCATCCTACTTAGAAAAATTAATTTATATCACAGTTTAGTTTGGATTTAAGAAGATTTTTAGGAGAAAAGTTACATTACTTGCTTGGAATACTGTTTATAATTTGATAGTGCTGTGAAAGAAAGGAACCATAAATCAGAATCTTTAAAAGAGATAACTTCTAAAAAAAGCTAAAATTAAAAAAGTGAATTCTCTTTGTATTATCTATGATGAGATGATATAAAGAAAAATTAAAAACAATACCTTTCCAGACTTGCAGTAGAAATAAATTTTAGGGAATAATTTTGTAGTGGGAGACAATCAAGTGAAGACCGTCAAATTTGTTTATTTCCCTCCCAAGTCAGGTTGAAACCCATATTTTCCGAGAGATTCTGTCTGGCAATGGAAACCGAAGTATTTTGGATTGACAAGTACAGACATACCCTTCCACAACAGTATTTTATATTACCTGCTTTCACACATATTTAACTAGTCATTAGAAACCAAAAAAAAATCTGGGCTAATTCTTTCTTCCTGTCCTTTATCTCAGTTTTCCTTACAGCTCTAATAATGCTAAATAAATTTTCAGTTGGCTGAAATCTGGGATTCAAAACCTCAGTCCAACATATCAGTGTGATAAAGTTACAAAAAATTTGCAAATGAGATCAGATAATTTAATAGGAAATATGCTGAACCAACACTGCTTTGTAGTAACAGTGCTCTGTGCAACATTTGGAAGATATGCTTCAAAAGTAAATACTGTGTGTTTCTACACACAAGGTCAATGACTTGTTTCTGTTAATGAAAAAGAAAGGGTTGTAAAAAACTAAGGTTTCACCAAGATTAAAGAATACTTATGGTCTCTACTTAGCTTTCTCAAACACACAACAGCAGATTAATTTGGTTGGAACTTAATGTACAGATTTAGAATGCTGGTTCCAACATAAGATATTTATGAAATTTACAGTGCTATTAACTTGACTTAAATTCTTATACAAAGGAAATATGTTTATCTCTTATGGTTGTGGGTTTGTAGTGGAATACCATAATAGCACTACAGTTAAAAAATAGTGTTGATTTGTAAATTTCCTCTTTAACTGTATAAAATGATTCTTCACAGTAATATAAAATCTGTTCAAGTAATAGAATTACATTGACTTTTCCTTCAAACTGGTAAAAAGAAGCATATCTAGACAGCAGATCCAAGTCTAAGACTCTTTATATCTAAAAGCAAGGAAAACCTGTTATAAATGAAGATAATAAAACCACAATTACAAAATATAGTGACAGATTTCATAGAATCACAGAACAGACCATTTTGGAAGGGACCTTGGAAGATCATCTGATCCAATCTTTCATGAGAATGGGAGCCTAGATGAGATTAACTAGCACACTGTGCAACTGCATCTCGAAAATCTATTGTTGGGGACTCTGCCACATCCCATTCCAGTGAATGGTTGTAAGTAGTTAGTGTCTTTTTTTTTGTGCTGAGATGAAACCTATCCTGTTGCTTCTGTTCTTCCCCATGTCACTTTTTGTGAAGAAAGAGCCTCTGTTCTCTCTGTAGCCAGGTTTTAAGTATTGGAATACAGTGATGAGTTCTCCATAAGTCGTCTCTTCTATGGGAAGAAAAGACCTAACATCTTCAGTCTTTCCTCATGAGGCGGGTCTTCCAGTCATTTGGTCATATTCCTGGTCCTCCTGTGGAGCCCCTCTGGTTTCTCCATGTCACTCTTGAATGGCTGGGACCAGAATCAAACACAGTACTCTGGGTGCAGCCTGATGGGTGCTGAGTAGAGTGGGATGATCATGACTCTAGCTCTGCTGGTCATACTCCTGTAGATTCAATACAGAATGTGATTTGCCTTTGTTGATACAGAAGTGCACTGCTGATTCGTGTCCAGCTTGTTGTCCACCAGGACCCCAAGAGCCATCCCAGCAAGGCTGATGCCCAGCCACACGAATCCTATTCTGTATTGGGCTGTTCGGTTACCTTCCTCCAGGTGCAAGACTCTGTACTTGTCTTTGTTAAACATCATATTGTTCTTGATAACCCACTGCTCTCAAATTTTCTCCAGATATTGAAGACTAAATGTTATTGCTACAAAATCTTAAACACACCAGTGAGGTTTTATTGGCAAATAATAAATTTTGAATAAAATAGACTTTGGGCAAACATGCCATATAAAGTAAGAGAAGAAACTTCCAGCTGCATATATTCTTTATGCAGAATCACTGCTCTGTCCCTAAAGAATGTAAATAGAAAAGGTAAATTCGTCCAGCTGGATTATTTGGCTGAATTAGGCATTTAGAATACATGGGAACAGTAGTTATGATTCTGATGTTTCTTCACTTGTGAAATATTAGGACTGACTTTGAACTAATACTTATGAAGCTCCAATATGAGAAGCCAAGCAGACCTCTAGCTCATGCTCTTTCTGCATGCCTGGCTCCTTCCACAATGCCTACACAGTACTGCCTACTGCTAACCACTTGGCAGGCAGCAGCTCACACATTCTGTGTGGAACATATTTTAGTGTTACTGTTGTTCTTCCTTTCCTCTTCTTGACCTTACCCATCTGCATGTTTTGCCTACCAGTTTTGTCATTAGCATAGACCCTGATCCTTAAAATGCTTAAGCACGTGGGTAAATTCAATGTGTTATGTATACCTTTTTGAAGGTTCTAGCTTGTGTGAATTCTATTTTAAAATAATCTTTCTTGCTGGTGCTGCTGCTTAGCTTACTTGTTATGACTGCCTTGTGATCTCAGAATTAAGACTACATTGTGAAAGGCATTTTTTGAATACAAGGTAAAATCATGTTCTCATCTTCTGTCAATATGGATACTGGGTTATTCTCTATACCATGATAAGGTAGTTAGTATTAAATAATCTTTAAATAAATTAAATGTTTTCCTTTGAATGTTTTTATTTAATTTTCAGTTTCTATGAATTTAATATAAGATTTTATCCATCTCTTTTTCTGTTCTTTGAATTTTTATTTATTTCTTGGATGATATAATATGTGAAGATTCAGTTTCTCAGAACAGTTTCTGATGTTGTCTTATTTGAAATCCAAAATATGAAATTAGAATGTTAAGTGTCTGAATACCACAGAGGCAATATGAGCCAATTTTCATCTGCATATCTGAATTTTGTGAAGCAATAAAGCAGAAGTCAGAATTTTACAACCCACTTCCTAAAATATTTGTGTATAATTATTTTAGGCTTTTATTAGTTTGAAAAACCATCATGCAAAGACAGGAAATAAGTGAGTAGAAGTAGCTCTACTTGGAAGAAATAAGGAGAAGTGACTTTCAGAAAAACCTAAACACTTGTGTGTAGAAATCCACTTACATTATGCCTGCACTGTAGAGTATGTGCTAGAAAGCAAACCATATTAAATTTTTTGCACAGTACCATAATAATAATTTATTATTATTTAATATTTTTTCTGTACCTCTATCGATGAATAATTTTGATTTTTTTTCCTTGAAATTTATTCATAATCATATGCTTATATGTTGGCACCTTGTATTTTCTTTCCAGAAAATTACCTCTGTGCTCATAGTCATAAATATATTAATGGAATTAGACATTCAGTAAAATTTAGCATCTGGAATTGTTTGACTTTCATAAGAGATTGATAAAATCTTTCCTTCAGATATTTCTGAGAAGTCTATACCTACAGGAAATGTAATAAAGTCAGAGGTATAACAACTAAGTAGAAGACCTAGGTATTTTGATTTCATTGAAAATATAAGTAGTATAAATATAATTAATATACACATTTTGATCTTCTTGAAAATGATTACACAAATCTTATTTCTCAAATTTATTATTCTGAATACCAAACTCATTTTAGATCAAACACCGTGTAATAAATGTATGCCAGAATACATAAACTTTTCAGTGGATGAACTAATACTACTTTTGCTGAAAAGGTATGATTTTTCAATATTAAAGTTGTTTCAAAACAGTGTTCCAAAAGACTTTGTTAACAATGAGAAACTGGAAGATCACCGCCAAACCAGGGCATAAGCACTGTACATGAACATGTTTTACTTGCAATTATTGCACCTGCCCATAGATAGCTTTCACTTGTAAACCATCTGGAAAATGAACTAAACTTTTAACTATAAACTTTGAAATCTGACTTTTTTCCTGGGTTTGAGAACATTATTTTAGTCTGGAATGAAGTATGAAAAAATTGTTTTTTACAGTCAAATTTTGTAGGATGCTGTTATAGTTTTGGGACATAGCCTTTATCTAAAATACCCACACTGAGCTCAAAGCGCTGAATTAAAGTTCTTCTTTAAGAAATTAAAACCTATAAATATATTCAATAAAAAGTATGTTACCTCTGATCATGAAAAAGTATATTCTGAACATTTTTCCACTTATTTTAGATTATACATCTGTAAAATATTCATTTGAGAACTTCTGTTGAGTTACTCAAAGTCCTTCTAGATTTCTCTTATATTTTCAGAATAGGTTAAGAAGTTATTGAGGTGGCAGTGTTAACACGTGCATATTTCTTGTCAGTTAAAGGAGGGAGATTGATGTCCCCTTAATATAATATATTTTATCTTTCACATATATCATTGCCATTTATTAATAATTATTATTATTATTGTGGGAGGATTAAGATCTCAGCCAAAATGTTTTGTATGTAGGAATAGACCTATATATGAACTCTTACTAAAAAGAAAAGTGTCGGAGTAGAATCTTTTGTCTCACCTATCAAACAAAAAGCATAGTCTGCCATTAATTCCATGAGGTTCCTTACAGGGGAGCACTTCAAATAATACTGGATAAAATAGAAGAGTCTAACTGCAGATGTTAAGTGAAATTGAAGGGAGGGAGGATTGGAAGAAACAATCAGCCAATGCCAGGCTGCCAAACTCAGGCAAACTGGGGATTGCGCTTGAGTGAAGTGTCTTTCCTCCTGTACTGTAAAGTTTATTTTATCCTGTTGTGCTATACACATCCAAATTGCCCTGCATGTTATTCTGCTTTTTATTTGTTACATACATAAGTTTAAAAAAGCAGTAAATGTTGATGATTCACACTAAAATTTAGTTAGCTTGTATTACAAGCATCTTCATGGCCAGTATTCAGACTCAAATAGAATTGGTCTAGAGAACAGGAAGAGTATTATTTCCATAAAAATATACATGAATCCACATATGTAGACAAAAAACATGATCAGAAACCAGCAGTTTTAACCCTGGAGCCAGTTATTCTTCCTGGAGGAAAAAGAATAAAGCCCCAAGTGAACTCCAAATCATTTTGTTTTACTGTGGGCAATCACTCATAAATAAAAAATACAAAATAAAAACACTGTCTTTAGCCCTAAGAATCCCTCTGAAACTCTCATGCCTGTTCCTTGGTTTCCTCTGCTTCCCTCATCTGGGATTTCTGGATAGTTCTTCAAGAGCTTTTCTCCTGGGGTATTTCGTAATGGGACTGGTTTGATTCAGAGTCAAATAAGTTTCTCAGAACAGTTTTGGGGTGAAAGATGATGATAATTTCCACCAGACAGGTTTTTTTTTCTTGAATCCAACAGAGGAGTTTGACCCTTCTCTGCTTTGTATGGAAGATTTTAAGCTTCTATACCATGTTTTCAAATTATAATTAAGTGCTATATTATGACGATTGGTCTGCATTTTGCAGTTTTCTGCTTTGAAATGTAATTAAATTAAAAAATAAAAAGAAATTTAAAAATCCAGAGACCTTAAAAAGAAATGACTTATGCATTAATATCTAAGGTAAACCTTCTCTTTTGGAATATAATTTTCTCTTCTTGTGCCTGAATGGTCATATGCAAACCTTTCTTTTCCTAACTCTTTTTTTTTCTTTTTTTTTTTTTTTTTTGTACTTTTAGTACAAAAATTTTCATCAAAAATATATATATTCTTGAGAAGTATATTTTAAATGTCTTTTAAACATTTTTTCATTTTGATGAGGGTAGGTAAGGGGTAAAAATGTAGATTTGTAGCATCTGTCTAGTTTTTACAAAGGATCATCAAATTTCAGTAATAATCCTAAAAAATATATTAAAAGTAGTAATCTCATGTTTCTGTCAGGACAGAAGATGCAGAAGTTGAGCAATTTCAGAAGAATAAAGGCATAAATTGTACTGATCTAATTAATACGTCATTGAGAATTCCTGTCAGTCCTACTTTTCCACAGCATTACAAAATTAGCAGACTAACGGAATTTATTTCATGTGCATTTGCATTTTTAAAAAAGGCTTTGGTACAAATCCATGAAAGTTTTATTGAAAGATTTTAACTGTCTGGTTTGAATTTTAGAACTATTAGAGACTGAATAAGTGTTTGAAATACTAAAAATGACTAATCCACAGGCAACATGTTCACAGAGAGAAGTCTAATGAGGTATAGCAGGATGTCTACAGGGATAAAGACTCTGTTTCTATCCTAATGGCTTGAAAAAGGATACAAACATGCTTGATATGTGCACATTTAGGAATGTATATACATACATACATATAAGTGGTTGACAGCAATACAAATAGATTGAACCTGGAGTAATAGAGTGAAAAATGAAAAGTGAAGGAAAATTAGCTTAAAAGATTTATTCAAGAGAGTTCAACGTCTGCAAAGTAGTAATTTAGAGTGAGTTGTCAGGGATGAGTAGAGTGAGGAAGTGCAATAGGACATGGTGAGCTGCATTTTGATAGTATGTTTATAGTCTGATACAGTGACAGAGTTCTACTCTGGTCGACAGTGGAGGCTGATGCCATAAAATAAGGAATATCAGCACAGGCTTTGTATAATTACAGTATGCTCTATTGACAGACTGCTGTACATTCTTTTATACAAGTTTAGCACAAATAAACCAAAGGAGATCATAAAATAGTGATAGAAACAATTGATACCAGCAAAATTTCATTTTAAAAGGAAAATCATATTGCTAAGATCTTTAGCTTATAAATGAAATATTCAAAATTTATTTGGTAGGTGAGAATATGGAAAATCTAATGTGAATATGGTTTAAATGTAAAATAGTGAAAAATGAAAAAAAAAAAGTGTTATTGACCTAAATTAAATGTAACTGTCTCCCATGAAAAAGATTTTAATAATTATGAAAAATATTTTAGAAAGTGCTTTTTAATTTGGTGCAGGGTATAATCTTTCAATGAGAGAACATTGGGTTACACAGAAGAGGATTTCCTTCCTGCAGCTCTGCTGAAGTGTTTTAAAATCAGCAGGGAATTAGACTCCAAACAATTCCTCCCTCTTCCCTCTGCCCTCCTCCAGGGAGAAAGAAAGAACAGCACAGGCTATGGGTGGAAGTAGCTGAGGCTACTGCTAACAACCAATGGCATATAGTATGAACAGTAACAGCAATAATATTAATAACAAAAGTGAATAAAAGAGGGGGTGTATTACACACAAAAAGATGCTCAGTACCCCAAGGAGTTCCATATGGCTGCCTAGGCAAAGACAATAAGGTGGATGATTCCGCAGCCTGGCAGTGACACACGGTTTTCCCAAGAAAAATGCAAGATGGTGGGCATTTCTGCAGCTGGCATTCCCCAAGACAATGAAAAACATCCAAGCAGGATTGTCCAGGCTGCACTGCACTGCTCCACCCCTCCCAGTACCATGCCCACTAGCAGTGATGTTGGTGGTATGGAACAGCAAACTAGTCATGCCCGCATGGGTCTAGGTTCTACCCCTTTGCAGCACCTGTGAGAAAAACTAGGACACCTGCCCAAATTTTTATCTGTGAATATTTAAGAAAGCAGAAAAACCTTTTAAAACTCACAAAGATTTCTCTGCATGGAAAGTTAATATTATGTACAAATAAATATCAGGAATACTCTGTACAAATATGTCTCTCACTGGGCTCAAAAGGACTTATACATTCAGTCTCATTCACTGTAGGTCAGCCCACTGAAAAGTCCTGCCTGTATTTCAGAGAGTTTGGATCAGATCCTGGAGCAACTTAGCAAGTTTTTTTAACTTCTGACCTCTTCAGTCCATGTTTTACACATTAGTCAAACAGATAGATTACCATTATTAATATTAATAGAAACCTTTCATCGATATTATTCAAAATGGTCTTTTGTGTGATAAGATCAATATTCTTTCTCCTATTCTAAGAAGGTAAAGTATGTTTTAAAAAATCAAAGGTTCTCTAGGGATCCAGAAATTTGAAACTCTACATAGTGCCCATTTGATGAAAAACTACCAAGAGTTTACTACTGAATATGGCTGTAAGTTGTTAAGGATTAATCCTGGAGGTTTGAAGTATACAGTTTTCAAAACAGTGTTTTAGACCATTCATTGCAAGTGTGGATATATAGAAACTATAACTGGCATAAACATAATCATATGAGAGCCCTGGGAGCAGTCTCCCATACTGTGTTACAATAATGTGTCAGCATAGTAGTATAGTATTTTTCTGTGTTCATGGTGCAAGTTATGGTGGTACTTTAGGGATCACAAAATATATCAAGGAGATAGGCAGACCTAGTAGATCTCAGTCTAGTGGTTTTTAAGCGCATTATTCACCGAAATCATTATTCCTATTATGAGTTTAACAAAAAGCTTTTTATTTGAAAATGACCGGTATAGAGCACAGCTAAAAAAATTATTATGCTCTAATGGAGTGGACCCAGTCATCTTGCAACGTCATTTTTCATTCATTTTGAATGATTATGGTTTTGAAAAACAGGCTCTTGTTCTGTTCCTGTTCCTGCAGTTTTTCCCCTTGACCTGATTTAATGGATTCACTTTAGCAATGGATGAGTAAAAAGACCATTTGAATTCAGGTTATGGGTACAGTCACTTAAGATGCAGCTGTTACTCTTGATTGTTCTAAGGGAGTTTGCTAAGTTCTCTTTTATGGGAACTTAGCAGTGTCAGCATGGGTTACAGGTGTTTGGTTTTGTGGATAAAAGAAAAGTTTTTAATGATTTCTTTTAACCCTTCTGAAGACAGTTTTGAATGAAGACATGAGCCACCTGTGTTCATCTTTCTAATGTGCAGGGTGAAGCTCTAGCTGCTTGTTCAGTAGAAAGAATCTTTCTTTAATTATAAAGAACTTTACTAGGATGTTATATCCTAGATGCAAGAGCTGTTTTCCACAGTATTGTTTTTCCATTTGAGATGAAAACAGCTAGTGTGGCTGCATTTCTCCACTGTTCCTCATAGACAAAACACTTGCTCTGCAACATGTCCTTAAAGGCCAAAGGGTAGGGTGAGTCAGCCCTGCTGTGCAAGCTGGGGTGAGTGGAGTGGGGAGCACCAAGCAGGCTTTCAACTTAAGGAAAACAAAAGGATGACCTGCAGCACAGGGCAAAAATAAATTGAAATCTGTCTAATGAGTGTTTTGTTCTCTTTAGCAAGTCATAGCAAAGGAAGGAGCTGCTAGGGCAAAGGGCTAAAAATGGGACATGATTATTTGCCATGCTTCCACTGTTTTTACACTGATTCCAATATGACTTTGGGCTTCACACAAGCTCGTTTCTGTGTGTAAAGTAAATTAAAAGCAGATTAAGGCTGATGCTGGCTATTTGTGTTGCGAACTTTTCTCAGGTCAGTTTAGTTACTGAAATATGTCATAATTTGTAAGTGTCTCTCGAGGGATAGACATATGGTGGAGTTGCTCCTGGGCAATAAATTTGTACAGCTTTAATTAATTCAACCAGTAACCACTTATCACTTTTATTTTTTGACTTTGTAATTCACTAACTTGATTGGAGTTATTAAGATTTTTATCAGCGCTAATGGTTGATTCCTGTTTTGCTAATGATTCAAAATAGCCTGTTATGATTATTGAGAGGTGTTGGGAGGAATACAAATGTTTGAATAAAACTCCAAATTTGGATGTAATTTATCTTTTTGGTCTGGGATGCCTGTTTAACTCATTAAATGCTTTGTATTTTTTTATGGTTATGCAGTTGGGACTTAAACTATCACCAAAATTTAGGGCTGTGCATTCAAAGTTTCTTGTTAAACATCTGGCTGTGTTCCAGAATCATTGACTTGCATAGGTTTGGATTAAATTTTATTCTCTGATTTCATCAGAAAGTTCTACTTCCAAGTCAAGAAGTCCATCTCATATCAAGGGTCTAGGAAATGAGCATTATATGTTTGACTTGTTTATATACTTTTCCTTATTATTGTTTTTATGTTCCTTCAATATTTTCAGCTTGAGAAAAGAGAAGTCCACAAATGCTCAGGTGTGCATGTGCTGTGTGCCTGATGTCTAAGATGTCAAAGAGTGTGATGAAAACAGAGAAATTGAATTATTTTTTTTTTTAAGAAAGATATCTATTGGCCACTACGTAAAGAATACAAAATCATACCATGTAAACATGAGGCAAAGAAAGAAAACAGAGCCTCTCCCCACAGAGTATTTTTCCAGTGTTTTGAAATTCAAGGTTGAAGAAGGTTGATGGAGATGAATTCTGTGGCTTGGTTTTTCAGTGTTAGATAAAATAATGAACTGCAATCTAATTTACGTTTTTGCAAACTAAGGTAAAAGTGCTGTTGTTGAAATTGTGAGGGGAAGGTCGGCTGTGCATAGAAAATATATTCTACCTCAAATGGCATGCTCCTGTTTCTGTGCCAGTATCTGTCTGAACATTGAGGGGACAGTAGATGGGAGGTGGATTCTTAGTTTTTGATCTGTGACAGAGTATTTGTCTTAAGGTCTGGCATGCTGTGGGAAGTGATAAGTAGTACCAGGGAGGACAGGAAATATCATCCTGGACAGAGTCACAGAGCCTGGAGTTTACTAGTGACAGGTACAGAAAATACCTCATTGTGGAAAGTATCCAAACCAGGCAGTACCAGTCTGTATTACCAAAGGTTTTCTGAGTGGAAAACTTGCTGGGAAAGTTACAGTTCGACTGGAATTTCAATCACATCAAAGTGGCTATAAAAGTATTTTCAATAACTCTGAGGTCTGGGATTATATTTTATGTGTGAGATGCCTTACAGAAAGACATCTCTGCTAAGGAGTCATATGCAGTGGTTGCCAAACATGCAACTTCTAAGACTATTAATTACTTTTAATGTCCATTAAGTACTGTTGTGTCCTTGATATGAAGTGCAAGTTGCAGCTGACTATATATGATATGCTGACACAAGGACAGTGCCCGGATGTAGAACAGGACTTGAACTGCAGGTCCCAGTAGAGCCTACAAAAAGATATGTGTATTTTCCTTCAGGAGGCCCCACATACTCCCTGTAGGAAAAGATGAAACTGAATTTTTGTCTTTTTGACAACATATCTTGAGAGGGTATGCCTTCATGGAAGCAACAGAAGGGTGTGCAATATAAAACGGTGCTAACAAGATGATGCAAAACTAGCTGGTTTATGTCCCATAGCGATATATTTGTGGAGTCCAAAAAACAGGATCAACGACCTCGGTATAAACTGGAGCCTGATGCTGCCATAACTTGCACACAAACTTTTCCATTTGTTTAAGTTGTATTATTTCTGTATAGATGCATTAGTACAATAACAACCTATTTTATTGAATTTTTATGATAGGTAGTTTCTGCCTATTTCTTTTCTATCTGGATGTACAGATATGTTTTTCACATACAATTAAGGAAGCATTCCTTGCAGAAAAAAAAATAGTGTTTATCCTTCAACTGTATACATTAAATTTTCCTTTAGCTCATCTGAATTGCTTAATTTCTTAATTCATTGGTACCTTCTCTTCTGCATCTCAGAATATGTCTGTTCAGCAATCACTGATTAAGAAGATGGAAAATTTTGTTCCAGCATTTAAAGTAAACTTTGTATAGATTTGTATTTTCAAAGGTCATTACTGAGAGTTTTTAGCTCAATGCAGCATTTACATGCCTAAAGCCAGTCCTTCTAGATAATCAGCTGAATATTTAGATACCTGAGTATCTTAGAAAATCTGGTCCATGAACTTCATAACCTTACCTACTAATTATGCTGAGAGAAATTGTAAACCTGGAACAAGAACAGGATTTCAAGCAAGAATTTCCAAATTTCATGTTTTGCACTGTGGGTAAATGAACATATATATACTTGTAATATAATTCATTGTTATTTTTGTACTATCATCCCTAAATCTTTAAGATTTTGACATTACTTGGTTATCAAACTGCTTTCACAAAGTACTGTAACTAAAGCCCAAACATATTACAAAGGGAAAGATAAGTAGAAGTAGCCTAAAACTTTAGGCCTCTTCAAGGCCTCATCTTCCCCCTGAATACCTCAGTGCAACTAAAATATAACAGATCAATTATGTCTGTGGAAGAATATGGGAATATTCTGAGAGGGCTTTAAAAACTCCATAAATTTTTGCCATCCCTTTTGCAAACCATCAAAACAACTGCGATTCCATCTTCAGTTATTTCTATAGTCTGTCTGATCAGTTTCACTGAAAAAAATCCCAATTTGCCTGCTCATTTCTTGGAGTTTTAGGGTTGCTAATCAAACTCTGGCATGTCAAAACTCCTGCTCATTAACTTACCAGATCAAGGCTCATCCTCACATGATGTTGAAGTTCAATTAGTAGAAGTAGAAGTTAATAATTAGAATTAGAATTAATAATTAGAATGAGTCAATAATTAGAAGTTTAATAATTGTTTACTGTAAGCAAACTCTCCTATCCCTAGAATGTCTTCAGTTTCCTACTTCAGTGTTGCCCAGACAGAGAGGAAGAGTTTGCATTTTAATTCTGATACTGAATATTCAACCTCTTTTGAGTATTTGTTACTGAATCCATCCAACACTGCTGCCTTTTGTATTAGGATAAAGAGAGAGGCTAAACAAGATTTTGTTGAGTCATGAAGCAAGACTGTTGAACAAAAGGAAGCCATAATGGTTGCAGGCAAATACAATTCCATTAAAACTGATGAAGCTGAGGTTGGTAACAATAATTTTTAAAAACCCTCATAATTTCTGTTGAAGAATTGTTGTATAAAGCAGAAAAAATGGGGAATCATTCGTGATGGAAGAGCCCTCTCCAATTTCTCAAAAATCTATTGTGTGTTTGTTTTGGTCTTAACTTCTCTCTCTGATTGCTTTGAAAGCCTAATAAAACACTTAAATTAAAAGTATTGCTTTGTAATATAGAACTGTAAATTGATTTCACATTCTCACGTTCTATTCATGGCTGTTATTGTGGATGTTTTGGTGGATATTGCAAAGCCCGTGAACAGCAGCTTGCACCTTGCTAAGCAGCCCTTTTGGACATTGTGGGTGTTGGGAGCCAACAACCACGTACCAAAACTGAGCAACTACTGGGAGCTGAGCCTGGTCTGTGACAGGCGAGAGTAATTTGATCCCTTCAATTTACTCTGGATATCCTGCAAATAGATCTGGCTCTCTTTAGAGCAGATGAGCTGTAGAGAACATCAGTGGAAATGGAAACCAGCATGAGGCAGGCTTGCATTAAATAGCATTATAGGAGGCACACTTGTATTAAATAGCTTTATAGAAAAATGCATATGTGCTACTGAAACCAACTAATGCTGTCATTCTTTATATCTGCTTCAAAATTATTGCTATCAGGATTTTCTTAGTACACTGTAAAGAATGAGGATGTACCATATCTTTTATAGCTCAGGGATGCATATTTTTAGGTGTAAGAATTAATGATTCACATAAAATATTGTAACCAAAGGTTCACTTCAGAATAAAAACTCTGCAATTGACACTGAATTATTATTGTATTCTGTCTAGCAGTGTACATGTCGCAATTTTCTGTAGAATAAGTACTAAATCCATCGAGTGCTTAGTTTACTGATTGCCCATTGCCTACCTAATACTGAATTTTTTTTAAAGTATTGATACCAGACTAGAAAACCCTAAGAGTAGTATTCCAGTACTTGAAATTTCAAATTTTAAGGTGTTCTTTGTGTTGATGGACTCAGTTTCAAACCTTCTTTCATTTTCAATGTAATTTAATTGCTAGGTATTAGACACTCTATCTGTCGGACCATGTTTCAGCAGCAGCAAATTATCCACTTAGACATCTAACTACAAATATTTTCCCCTGCAGTTCACTTCATGCACTAGGACCACATTTTCTTTTGTCAGAAGTGAATTAATTCTAGAGGCTTGACTGAAACCCAGCTAAAAGTTTTTTTTTTCTTATCAGTGTTAGCTTTTAAGGACAGCAGTAGGCAATTGTACAAAAATTCACGGGAAAAGAACCTACAAAAACTGGGACATGGTGCCTGTAAAAACAAGCTGTGTTTATTTTCCCTGTTACATAGAAGTGAATGTGGAATTGTACTTTTAATATTTATTTGCCAGAACATTTTTGAGGATGAAACATTTTTCACTGGCACTGTTTCACTGATAGATCTGGATACGAGGCTCAGCTCCAGATTTCTGTCTACTCACCCAGAGGAGCTTGGAGACATTTCTGATGTTGTGGTTCTAGCCCCTGGGCAAAGCAATCATGGACTCAGTGACCCCAGACCTCCTTGGCCCTTTGCTTCTCGTTTGTCTCCTCACAGAATGTACTTTACAAATGTGGTGCAATGCCTTGGCCCTCAGCATTATTGTAGCTCTGCCAGTGATCCCTTTCATGCAGACTGATATCTATGCTGTCACTGTGGTGTAGCAAGGTATAACTTGGATGGCTCTTTGTGAGTGAAGATTTTCACTATTCTCTTTTTTTGTGGGAAGTACCATTTGCAGAAGGACACATTTGGCACAGCGGAGCTGATGAAGCTTTTGCTTTCCCTGCAGGAAAGAAAGGGATTTTGCAGATATCCCATACTGTTCAAGCAGGACGTGCTGATTCACATCTCACTAAACAACCTCTCTTGCTAGATACATCAACCACAATGTGATTTACTAATTTAACAAGTCTGAGAGAGCAAGAAGAGCGAGGTGGAAAAAATACAGAGCAGAGATTACTACATGCAAATCACTGCTGCTTCTATAAAAGGTCAGCCTGTACTAAACCATAATCAGCATATCCTGTCTGCCACATCTATCACTGCCCTATGGATTGTATTTAGTAAATGAAAACTCAAAAATGAACACAGTTTCAAACAAATAACTCTTGGATATATATGAAAAATAAAGCTTTAATACACATATACACATACATACATATATAAAAGTACACATATGTGTGCGCGTATGTATATGTATGCATGAATATATTAAAAACTATAAAGGGAGATTATTACATACAGATATATGGTAAATAAAAGTGAACATATCGATTTGGAAGTACATATAGAGCTATTAGGACATGAAATATTTATATAATTATTACAATGATTGTTATTCTAGACATGTAATTTTCAACATGCTTCCCTGAGTTTTCACGCTGCTTTCATCTTACTACCTAGTGAGCTGCTGCTTTTGATGTTAGCACACTTCATATTTTTCAATTTGGTGTTTGGATTTAAAAGTAAGTTTGATGCACATGCTGAAACCATTTGCATTACCCTTTTAACAGTAATATAATTTCTAAAATCATCATTCACTGCTCATGTTTTTTGCCAGTAAAGGAAAATCTTTGCTGACCTTACATTGAGAAAGGCCAGGGTTATCTCTTGTTAAGCCATGAACTCTTAATTTGAATTTGTAATGTTTTACACAGAGACACTTAAAAAGAGAAATTATCTTCTTGTGCATGCTGTACAGTAACTCTAATGAACCTAAATTGCACAGGGAAATGTATTGACCTGTAGGAAATCAGCAATAATGTTGGGGTTTGCATAACTGAAGCAGAATGTACCCCTGGAGACGTGGAGGCTGTACTGGCAGCATGCTGAGCACAGTGCAGTGTCGGATGATTGCCCATGGGAGAAAGCAAAGAATGAAAGATGTACATACACCAGCACAAAGCTGTACCATATGGCAGCACCTGTGATGAGAGAGTGGAGAATGTATCTTATCCTGCTTCCTCTTCTCATGTCCACTCCAAAATACCTTTCTAGTGTGAGAAACCTAAACCACAGTCACATGAAATGTCCTCTGTAGGTTCTGGTTGTGCTTGGAAAAAGAGAGGTTGACTTAGACAGGATTTGGTTTCATTTCTTAGAACTCACAGTTTTAGATTACTAATTTAGGGCTAAGGTTCTGGATGGAAGCTCAAAGCTTAAGTTTTTAGAGCACAAATACTTACATTATGGGGAAAAAGAAAGGGAATCAAATACCTGTCTGCTTGCATGAGGAATTAAACCCTAGATGATTAATTTTTTTTAAGTTTACTGTTTCTACATTTGTCAAAAGACTGAACACAGGGAACAAGCAAAGGAAAGGGGAAAAAATTGACAGTTTGATTCTCTAAGTGTGATTATATTCCCTGGTTATTTTGACAGAATGATGATGACTAAACAAATTGGAGAATTTCTGAAACTTTAATGGAAGTTCTTTATGTATATTGAGAAAATGGGTAAATCCTTTCACAGAGCAGACATGAGAATCAAAAGGTAAATTTCTTCACTCTCTTCATTATTTATCCTAGATTCTCAAGAAATCCAATTTGGACATGTCAGCCTAATTACTTCTGTACATTCTAAAATTGAAGGCATAGATCCCCTTTGTAGATTTATGATGGTTAAATGTTTCAATCTTTTAATAAAAAGGCTGAATAAGGACTTTTTATTTTGAATTATGCTATTGCATTGGATGATGCAGAATAAAATTTTACCATTTATTTTAAAGGACTGCCAAATATTGTTTGCTAGATATTTTTATTCCACTCCATTAAAAGAAGTTTTTAGAGTAAAGTGAGGGGCTGTGATTGATCAAGTCGTAATGTTCCCATTCATTATATACCTGAGGGCTGGATTAGACTGCAGTCTTGGCAACTGGAAAAGCTTCCTTAACAATTTTCTTGGAATGGGCTAAACTGAAGAGTTGTACCTCAAATGCTGATACAGCGTCACATCATAGGGCTTCATGTACTGGTCTGCTGAGCTGCCTAGGTGAACCAAGAAAGAAGCATAATGATATATGCATTTTCTTATCCACAAGTCAGCACTGAAAGAGACAATTTTTACCTGTTGAAGTCTTTCCTAACTGCCTAAGTCACAACCTTTTCCCAGGAATATGTGCAAAATTTCATAACTCTTTAAAAAACCTGGATCCAGTGATGTTCTTTCTATTTTTTTTTAATTGAGTAATGATGATAAAATCTGTGGTATTCCCTGGACTGCAGGTTTTAAAAATTACATGCTTGCTTGTGAAGACCTTGTGTACCACCTCCAGCAGACACCTCTCCTCATCATCAAATCACATTAAAGAGAGAAATTAGGCTAGGGGTTTTTATTTGGATAATGAAATGTTGAAATTAAATTGTTTAGTAAGTCAGAAAAAAAAAAACAAACCCAAAACAAAAACCTGCTGATATTTTCCTCTCAAGGATTACTTTAAATTCTCTTTGTGTAAGCATGGGGTCTTACATGTCTGAATAGGTGATATGCACTTTGTTGTAGTAGATTTGCAGAATTTTATGTACACTTATTTCCCTCAAGAATAGAATTATTCCTCTTTCTGTCCCTCAAATATCTATTAAAATAATATTTAGGAAAAGTATCGAAACCAGGAGTAGGGAGTTTTCCTTCATAGATCCTGAACCTATGTGGAATATGAATCAACTAAAATTAGTGTTATGGAAACTTGGTGCTAGAAATTTCCATCAGTATTCTAAAGGATATTTGTATACACTGAAATGTGTTCTTTTGTTTCTGAATGAATGTTTGAATAAGAAAGTCCTAGAGAATCATCTAGGTTGGAAGAGATCTTCAAGATCATCCAGTCCAACTATCCACCCAGCACTACCACTGAAATTCCTAAATCACTAAATCATCACCCATTACTAGATTTAGATGCCTCTTGAACACGCCCAGGGATGGTGACTCCACCACCTCCCTGGGCAACCTATTCCAATGTTTGAGCACCCTAACAGTATTTATTTTTTCTAATATCTAATCTGAATATTCCATCTCAATTAAGGCTATTTCCTCTTGTCCTCTCACTGCAGGCGTGGTAGAAAACATGACCCCCCACCTACTACAACCTTTTTTCAGATGGTTGTAGAGAGCAATGAGATTCTCCTTGAGCTTCCACTTCTCTAAACTAAACAAACCTAGCTCCTGCGAGAGACTGGAGTATTCATTATTAATTACTCATAACATTCTCCCATTTGAGGAGACACTGGGATGCTTTGGTGAGACTTTCTTAGCATCCTTTGAGGGAGGATATGAGTTTTTGGGTGTGCAGTGGCTAGTCTGCATAAGACAGAGGGGGTGAATTATCACCACTTGGGGGCTAAAAACTGGACTTTGAGGCCAATAAGAGAAAAATCCTCCAGTGTGGGATTTTAGGAGGGTTAATTGCCTTCTCTTACACAACTGTCTGAGTTGTAAAACTGCCTCACGCTGCTTTGTCCAGGGAAGGTCTTATGGGGCATAACTGGCTCAACTGCACTGATGTAAGAGGCAGCCAAGGAAGTGTCATAAACCACCAGAAATGCACAGATCCATTCCTGAAGCCTTCCACCAAAGGACTGCACATGATCCAAAAGTGTCTGTTGCAAGAGACCATTTAAAACTTGCTGGCACTCAAGAAATTCACCAGGGTGTTCCCATCTAGCCTGCGTGTATTTTAATCTACCAGACTTTGTGTTTTGGGGGCTCCTTCCCCCACTCCTGACAGATCAAGACCATCACTTCCACCAACAGACAACTAAATTGCAACAATTAAACCTTGTTCTGAGATCCATGGGTGGTGATTTAGTATCTTTTTACTCTTATCCTTTCTTTCTCTTTCTATCTTTTCTTTATACATTTTTTCAAATTATATTTTTAAACTTTCATATTGCTGTTACCATAGATAAAAACCAAAATAGATACATATCTGCCCTTCACTGCAACTTCATTGTTCTAAAATAAAACGTACATATATTTATATTTACAAACAAGGATTATTCATTGTTGTTTCACTCTAATTCACCCCACGGGATCTATTAACAAGAACTTGGGTTACCCTCGGCTTCGTGGGGGTGGGTCATAAGAGTTCTCTCCTCATTCCTTACAAGACATGGGTTCTAGACCCTTCACAAACCTTGTGGCCTTTCTCTGGACCCACTCCTTAGCCTCAATGTCCTTTATAAATTGGGGAGCCAAAATCCAATGCAGCACTTGAGGCATGACCTCGCCATTTCCAAGTGCAGTAAGATGATCCATTTCCTGGTCCTTCTGGCCACACTATTCTTGATACAGACATTATTTTTTGACTCCAAAATAGGGGGGAAATATTTAAAGAAATTACTCTTGATTCGCTAATGTTTTTTTTCCCCTTATTCTAGATGTACAATGTACCATTTCAGGAGTCTGTGAAATTTTTAAATAGAAGAAATATTTCTGAAATTTTTGAAGGGTAAGACACTTTGCAGTGACTCCACTTAACATTCCCTGACAGTTTCAGTGAATTGTGGACATTTTTCTAGCTTATCAGAAGAAAAGTATCATAATTTTAGGCTATTGCCCTCACGCACTTTCACTCAGTTCTTGCCTCTGTGTGAGAGAAGAATATTACAAATTCTTTCCTATCAATTCCTACCTCTTACCAGTTATGTTTTGGCGACATCAAATTTGCCTGCCTTTTCCTACAGTGATGCAGAGAAATGAGAATGGTGCAGTAGTGCACATCATGCAGGTTAATGTTCGGTCAGTCTTCAAGGACTTGTGAATATTTTTTTTGGGACTCCAGGGAAAATGATTTCTGAATGATCTACTAATTCCCACCAACTGTGATACTCAGTGGATATCTATACCTTGACAACACCCAAATTTGTGTGTCTGGGTAGATGGGAAGAAAATGCTTTGTGGTACAGAGAACTGACTGCAGCTGCTGACACACATGCTGACTGACTGCTGACACATGGCATGTGTCCAGGTAATCACATTAGTTGTGTTTGTAAAGTTTTATTATAGCACACCAAAATGTTGTCTGAATTTTAAACATATATAAAAAACAGACTCAGTTGCCACCATACACAGAGCTGTTCTTCTAAAGCCAGCTCCAACAATGAAAATTATAGCTCAGCTGTTCAATCAACACAGTGGTAGGCAAATGTTGGTGTGAAATATTCTCAAAGTAATTTCAATTAACAGTAACTAAATTATACTTGGTTTAAAAATAGGATGCCAGAAGTGAGGAATAAGATGCACAGCTGCTCTACAGGTTGTGAAGATCTGGCCTGCTGCTCACTTGGGTTTTCCAGATTTCTTCTAGGCAATGATAGTATCAGTGGAAACACAGAAGTGAGCAGTACAGCAGTTAGTGGGAAGATATAATGTGTAGAGGGAAGGAAGAAGTAGTAAACACTTTCAGCCCGATGGAAACAGAATGAACACAACCTTTTCTCAACAGCTATCTTCTGACTAGCCTAGGAAGAGGAGAAGAGAAACAGTTGTCAGCCAGGATGAAGATATCATAGAAGAGAACAGCACCACTGCTCTTGTCAATTTTTGACAGAGAGTACAATCATCAGCATAGAGATCAGAGATTCAAATATAATTCAGTCAGCTGGATATTACTGCAATGCTTATCTTGCCAGAGGCCTTGTAACTCCAGGTTTTTTTCCAGGAAGGTGCTCATTCTTAACCTGAAGAATTAGTTGAGCGTATACAGATGCACCTAAGTTTCCGTGATACTCTCAGTAGCAACTCTGTGTGCTTGCTGACCTAAAGTCCTTACAGATAGCTAGGTAATTTATGTTCCAACAAAGGAACACAAACAAACAACACCACACTGCTTTCAGTAGTCTTCCTTAAATGCACGGAAGTATGGGAGGATTTTTTAAACAGTAAAACAGAAATAATAGTAATAAAAATACAATGTACATACTTAATAATGGCAGGTATTTCTTATTATTAAATCACCGTAGTATTACATGGTATGATCTGTTAAGATTTGTTTAATTTCCATAATTTTGTTTCAAATTAGTTAATTTTCCTTACCATCTTTCTTTTGAGGCAGAGTCAACCTTGTTTAACACTTGGGAGTGTTGCTCTCAACCTGATTTGTGCCAAGCAGGGGCAAATGACAAGAGCAGAGCTTTGTATATTAGCAGAACATCCACTCATTTTCTATACTCCTGATTATCTCAGTACCATTTAATTAAATAAACTTGATTTAACCAGATGAGTCAGGGAGGAGGTGAACCAATAGAAACTGCAACAAACTTGTCTGATTGCATAATGTTCTTTGCTCAGATGGCTGCAGAGAATGGTATTTTTTAGGAAATACGATGTGCTAACAAGTCTGAAACAATGTACATAGAAATAAAAAATTATGGATAATTCTAAATCAAAATTTTGCTGATACTAGAGGGTGGATGGCAAAACATGCCTTGTTTCTGTTGTGAATGCATTAATTTAGGTTGCTCATTTCATGCGATAGTTTTGTTCTTCTAGAAGTTGTGGCAAATATGAAACCTAAACCCTAACTTAAAATTTGTTTATGTGAAGAGAGGAAATCGTGAAGTGTGCAAGGTCTTCATACTTCATGTTTATTGATATTTTTTATGAAGTTTCAAGTATGAGATTGACAAACTTGTTCTTTGAATAGCATAAACCATGGTGGAAGAACTCATTTGGTTTTTCAAGGCTACTGTTAATCAGGTTTTTCAGTAATTATGAAAATGAGTAGGATCAGAATCTCGCGTTGAGTTTTTTTCCAGACCAAAAATATGTGTTAGGCATTTTGTTGGCAGATTTCTTTTATTGTGTGTCAAATGGGGCAGCTTGCTCAAGTCATGCTGCACAGTGTTTTGATCTTTATTTTAGGCATTCCCACAGAATGATTTGCAGGGATTTTGCAGTTGACCGGTCTGAACAAAGAGCTTGCAAAAGAAATGGCATAGTAAGAGTAAAAAGCCAATTTTTGAAGGGGGCTGTCAGTGTATAGTTGTTGACGCTGACTTGCAGATAGGGAATGCTAAAGGACTATTCTGAAAATCTGGCTGCAATATCAGTCTGAAACTAAGTGAAGCTGCACTAAGGAAATTAAAATCTTCTTTATAGTTCAAAGAATAATTCAAATATTCTCTATTTTTTTAAACAAAATTATCACAAATATTGTCTCCATAATCTCACTTTTCCCTGGTGCAGTGAGCAGTATTTTTTGGCTGATCCTCACAATAACCTTTTTTTTCCCTCTATGGACTTCATAGATCAACGTGAATATTAGATAGATAAATAATAAATCAGTTACATGAGGTTTTATATACTGTTTACCCAACTGACCAAATTGTTCCTGCTTAACTGTCCTTCACCATTTCAGGCGCTATTAATACCCACAGCATGACTTGAGAATTAATTATCTATTTAGTGCTGTTGTTCTGAGGAACAGTTGAAAACTTATGCTAATAAATTACTTAATTAGTGTAATTTGACACAATGTGAATAATTTGTTAGTGGCAAGTGTTTTTGCTCTTGGGAGAGTGAAGGTTAAGCAGAGACAGAATAGAAAAGCAAATTTGTGAACATCAGCATCATTATTGCTGGAAGAGAATATGAACATCTTTCTCTCCTTCCTCTGTCATCGAGACTCTTGTTTTCTTTTTGGTTACCTTTCCTGAAGAACAAACTTTTTCATTGTCTTGACTTCTCAAGGACTAAAAATGCTACACAGAGTCTGAGAAAATAAATGCTAAAATATTTCCATACTTTGGATTATAGTAATTGTTGTCCTTAAAAAAAAAATGCAGTATGTTACAAATATTTAAAAAGAAAATGTGGTTTGTTTAAAAAAAATCAAAGTAAAATAATTTTAGAAATCTTTTGCTTTCTTTCTTTATTTTTTCTTAATTCTAAATGGAATCTTTTTATTTCCAACAGCTGGCCTAATACAATCACTAGGATATGAATTTTTCCATCTTGATATAACCCATTTGAATGGTAGACTTTACAGAGTGACTGTCCTTTTGAAGCAGTGGGTCGTACCACAGTGAAAAGTGGTTTCATGATTTAAGGCTGAATACGTAACACAATAGTGTTTATGTTCTGTCACTCTGCCAGATCTCAATAGAAATTGTGTTTTTTATTTTTCCAACAAGATGCTTTTGTGTAGATACTGTTGTAGCTACTATAAAAATGTAGGACAAAAAAAGGGCCCAGTATTCTTTGCTTGAAGTTTATCACATGAGATAGACATGCAAGGGGTGATTTGTGCTCATAAGTGAAAAGCAAAGTAAATTACAGGTTAGTGTACATGACAGGTAGTCACTGCTGCACTGTTTCAGCTTTATTTCTGTTTCTTAGGAAGGTTTCATGGGTTGTGAGGTTTGCAGAAAGATATTGCAGTGCTGATTTTCCAAATGCTGAGTCTCAGCATAAAGGAGAGAAGAGTGGCCAAAACCAAATACAATGAAACAAAAGGGCAGTGAGAGCTGTCACCATGAGGCAGGCAGAAGTGAAACTGATATTTCTTATTTACTGTAGGAAGAGTTTAAAAGGCAAGTGGAATTGAAGACCAATTGTAGAAGGTTGCTATTACTGTAAAAGGAAAGAAGTGATAAAAGCATTCAGAGATATGAATCATGTGGTTAAAAAGACAGATTTGTAGTTTGAACTGTCATACAAAATTCAGGATGGTTAGCAACAGAATCCCAAACTTCTTCAGAGAAAAAAAAATTGCAATAAATGGAATGTAAAATGAATGAGAATTTTAGTTGAATGAAAATATGTCTTAGACATCTTTTGCTAACTGATTCTGAAAATATAACTTGCAGAGTTTTTAAGTTTTTTGACTCTTTTTGCAGGTGTTTTATAGTTTTACTCATAGCTCCATTTGAGAATAAACAGTTGTCATAAATCACTGCAAACATTGTCAGACCTCTGCTTTGTATAGAAAGCAAAATAAAGTTAAACAGCAGTTTCACCTTGGATTCAAGCTTAAAGAAGCCAAATGTTTATTCATTTACCGAAGTTCATTTTACAAAAAAAGTTTCTACCCACAGACCGGACATTAATTAGGAATAATCTTGTATGACACCGTCTTTCTTTTGGAATGAAAAGGAAATCTCCAGTTCTATTGCATGCATGTTGTTTATGTGTTGTAGACTCTCATATGCCTTAGAGAGATGGTCTCTTTTAAATGAAATAATAAACAAGAAAATATAATACAACTTATTAGATAGTTCAGGAACCAGGAGAAGACCTGATATCAGTCTTTACACCAACTGTTTGTTAAAAGGAGTCTCATGAAAATTAGGGAAGAACGTTACCTGAGAGACCATCAGGCTGGGTCTCCATAGGACCAGAAACAGTTGAACTTAGAGCAGCAAACAAGAAGAGCTGTGGACCATGTGGGGAGGGAATCTGACCAAGGCATAATGTGTAGAGACATGAAGAGCAAATAGAAATAGAAAAATTATTTCTTAACCTGACAAAAAAAAATCCTGTCATCTTAAAGCTGGTAGTCTGCATATTTTTGTGTTGTATTCTAGTTCCAGGGAGAGTAAGGATGTGCATAGTAGGAAGATCAGAGATGATAAAGGTAACATTTTCTTTCATTTAGATTTCGTTGTTCCAGACAAGTGAATTCTTGACATGTTTGGTGGACCAAAACAGCTAGCAACCCAAACACTTAGAGACCTGGAAGCATCCAGATGGAACAATATATTCTGCACACATTCACTGACAACCTGCCTGTATTACAAAGAATAGAAGAGTTTAAATAATAGATTACTTAAGGAGAAAGAATGACTAAGATGCTGAGATCTGCCTCCAATGGAAAGAGATTTGCTTTGCAAATGTCCTTAGAGATCAAGAGCATTGATAAGAGACACACAAGAATAAGTCCTTTAAAAAAAGCTGAAGAGGAGCTACTCTTAAAGTTTAGTTCCAAAAAACAGAGAAATATGGATGCAATTTTTTTCCCCTGACTTATTGTGGCTAGTCATCCACCCAACTCAGCTGGTGAAACATCCAGCAGTAAGCAATAGCATTGCACACTACTCTAACATCAATGTGGTGGTCATTTGCACCATCTGTCACGCAAATATTATTGGACAGAGAAGGCATTTCCTGAGAGCAGTGTTGAAAAGGCATTAAGAATCAGATGAACAGTTCCTGTGACAAATATCAAAGAAACCAAAGACTGTGACAGACAAAACAGAGGAAGGAAACAGAGGAACTGAACAGAACACTTCTGATGTGTCCTGGAAAGAAAATCTGCTTCAGCCTTATTCCTGTCATTCCTATTGAATCAAAAAGATGGAATCCACACTAAGGCTATAACAGGGTGGTGTATTTTTAAGCCAGAAATAATGCAGAGCACATGCATTCTTACATCATATCATGGTGCAGAGGAAGAGTAAGCACTCCATGTTGTTATATGCTTTGTACACCACCACATTGTTTGATACCTGTAACTGCTGGTAAACATCTGACCATTCACTGTATTCATAGTTTTCAAGCCTTGGTGATTCCTTTTACACTGTATTTCCCTGCACTATGAATTTACTCAACATACCATAAAAGAGGCAGGTAGGCTAACCATGCTAATGTAGAGCTCAGCTGGAGGTAATCATCAGGCCTTCTCAGCAAAGGTAAATTAGTACACGTTTGTGCAGCTGTAAGAGCTCTGTGCAGCTGCTGTTTGGCTGCTCCTGGTACTTGAATTAGATCATTTACACTGTCTAAGTTTATCAGGATGCTACAGTGCCATCTGAAGTATGGATATAGCCTACCTCTAGAACAATAAGGACATCTTAAATTCAGTGTAATAACCATGAAATCTCTAAAGCTCTCCAACTGGAATAATTGTTCTGCCTTTGAAATTTCTTCTTTAATTTCAAACCGATAGCAAGGCAGTGTTCAATAAAATCAACATTAGCAGATAGTTCCCTAAAGCCACTGTTTTATTTAAAAGACAGAATAAAAAGTAGTTGTCTGTGTTATCACCACACGTTAAGTATTTGTGTCTCTGGTTAAGTGGCAACCAATGTAAAAATAGTCGCTTCTCGAGGTTTTTCTTCCTGCTGTTCTAGCTTATTCTAATTAGACATGTTTGATTTTTAGATTTGGAAGATTATCTCTGGTATTAGGCCCCTAGTTGCAAGGGTTTGCAAATCAAGAGACTAAAAGCTTTTTAATGTCTTTTTTTCCTAAATGGTATGTTAACTCTCATATTCCAGTGTAGATATTGTGACTTAAATCCCATAACCACCTCTACTGAAACAAAATATTTTCCAGAAGGCCTAAATGGCTTTCTGCTTACACAACACAAAATCAGATGGAGTTAGAACACGGTATTTTTCCTGCACAGGTTGGATTGTTCTTGCAATACAAAGAAACAGTTTATTTCCAAGAAATAAACACTGCTAAATGTCATCACATGTTATTGTCACATGGAATTAAATTTGAGAAGACTGCTTATTTGCCAGTGTAATTAGATTGCATTTCCTACAGTAGAAAGATGCTTAGCCTTAAGGAGCTAGGGATGCAATTTCTCTGAATGACTGCCTTATGGTTAGAAATTGCCTCAGGAGAAAAAGCAACAACTGTATTTTTGAGCTCAGTGGTGCAAGTAGAATATAGATATCCATCCCACAACTATTTAATAGACTTTTTAAAGAAAGCTTGCTCTTGATCTTTTATGACCATTATGAGTATTTTGTCAATAGGAAAGTTGACAGATCAACATGGATTACATTACCAATGTTAGTGAAGATGGTGTCTATTAAAAACTCCCAGCTAATGTAATTTTATGAGTTTACAACTACTTTATTCTGTGTGCAGTTAGTGAGCAAACATGTGCTTCTGTGTGTGAGAGCATGCTTGTATGTGTTACTTAAATTCTCCCAAAGATTGGTGTATTCTACAAGAATACATGAGCAAAGCATCAAGGCTAAATAGTCTGAGTGGTTAAAATTATGTCCAACAGTAAGGGCCCTGAATTTTTCATAAAAGACTTTTAATTTTGTAAATTGTCATTTCTGGCAACACAAAATTTTCTAGGACATCTTCAAATACTTCAATACTCAAATAATTTGAATACTTAGCATTAATAAATATTTGGATCAGTTGGTATAAAAGAATTCACTGTTAACTTCAAGGTATCCCAATTTCTACCAAAAAGAAAAAAAAAAAAGATTTTTCTGGATAGACTTGTCTGTGGAATTCCTTGAGGTTTAGACTTAAAGGCAGTCTCTTTCTACTAATGACACTGGTGCAAATAGCAGGATCATGCTAATGAAACACAGATGACGCAAAGTTGAGAGACAAAATCAGCACAGAAGAGGATTGGAAAATTTTACAAGGAGATGAGGGCAGAGAGCTGTCAGCAGAAGGAGGATGGCAGAGAACTGTGAGCAGAAGGCGGATGTCAGAGCTCCAGGTCCACTAGGACTGTCCTTATGAATATGAAAAATATCTAAGCCCTGTGAAGAGAAGAGAGAGGCATCCTTCTAAAAGAGAGGGGGAACAAAATCCGTGCAACCCCCCCTCACCATTTGTCAACTTTTTAGTGTCAACTTTTTCACTTTATGAAAACGGCTGTCCAATATTCATGCTTATGATGGCTGGACACAATTCTATGTTCTTATGTTTAGTAAGTGTTTCTTTCAATAACAAAGATAGAATTTGCACACAGACAAGAACAAATATAAAAAAAATGTTGCATTAAAACTTCTAAAAACTGGACTCAGAAAATGTCATGACATAACAGTAAGTCTAAGATCTGGTCAGGGTTTGCCTCTGAAAATAGTTTTAATTTCTACATAAATTCCACTGTTATCCCAATACCAATATTTGGAACCAAAATGCAAATGCATATTACTCAGTGGAATAGGTTTAGAGTGGGGAAAATTGCTCCTTTATCAGCTCATCACAGTACTGCTCAGACATGAATTAAGTTTATTCAAGAGATCAAAGAATCCAGTATTTTTGTGGTACTGAGGCTTATAGTACAATACGAAATGCTTTTCCTTACATAAGGGTCATGATTCAAAAGTAGTTTGGAGACATCTGTTTTGGCATTAGAAGACAGAAGAAACATGTTTTAACATGCCTGGATTTAGGCTGATAGTAAAAAACCCAAAAATGGTGGAATTAAGAAAATGATGTCTTTTAAAAGAAGAAATAACTGAAGTTTTAAATTAAACAATTACCATAAAAAATACTCCCACATAAAAACCACTAGAAGAGCTTTGTGGATAGCTCTTTGTATCTTATTTAGTTCTTGAAATACCTGCTTCGCTTCTCAACTGTGATTTGTCTGTCACTTGGCACAAGTCATGAATATTTCTGATGACCTCTGCACTTCTAATCAATGAGCAATGAGTGGATAAAGAATAAAGAGCCAGCGAATGCCAGAGGATCTAAAGAGTGACAGTTTGAGAAACCCAAAGAAAATTCCAGTAATCGCAGTAACAATATTATTATTAATTGCACATCCTTTGCTATATTTATTTCTTCAGTTATACCACCAATAAAATATTTAAAGCATAACACTGAAGTACATAAAAACGCCTTTGAGGTTATTTTTTTTAGCTAAGCAGTTATGAGTGAAGATTCCAAAAATTTGAGAACTTCTTGGAAATTCATTTGAAATTTGAAAAGTGAGCAAACATGTCTAAACATGAAAGAAGCTGTCCTGTATCCTTTGACAGTGAGACAATAAATAAACAATTTATAGTAAGCACTAGACAGTGCTGTAAGAAAGGTGAATGTTACCCTAATTTACAATTTTTCTAAGATTTTTTGTTCTTAAATATTTTTATTATTTTATATGACTTGATAAAAGAGATTGTTTCAATTTTAAATTGGTTTAAGTTCAAAATGTCCCTTATTGGTAGCTGAAACCTGAAATTTTAAACTTATAGGCAACCCTGAAACCATCATTACTTATGTACAGTTTATAAATATAAAATATATTTCATATACTGAGGACTTTACATCTTTGTAGATCTATGCTTTAAATATTTTAAAAGTGATTTAGCTGAAGTTACATTTTAGATACGTATCTGAATATAACATTTTCATAACGAATTCTAAACCAACTCAAAACATGTTGCTTCAAGAGAGCAAGTAAAACTCTATTTTTAACAATATTTTTATTTACTTTAGTTACAGTAACCATATATATCACTCACACAGATAGCTCCAACACATAGGTGCATATGTACATAAAATAACTGGCCTCACTTTTTTTAAAAGCATTTTTCCCTTGCTATTGGATTTTATCTTGCTATCCAGAACTGCCTTGATCTTTTAAAAAAATGATTCAAACCATTATAAATTTTAATTACACTGTTTTCTAAAGTCTGAATTGAGTACTGTAAAAAATAAGTAAATTCATTGTTTTAACTATGCAATATGCACATTTCTTAGCCCAATGAGATACATTGGCTTTATATTGACTTAATGAGATATATTGGCTTTATATCCTAACATTGAAAATAGTGAAAAAAACTTAAATAAACAAAGTGCCTGAGCAGACTGAAGAGCCCTGCTCACTTACATAGATATCTTAAAAATTATGTATCCACTCAGTGCCAAGAGATTAAGATAATTGCTTCATACAACGGGAGCTTTCATAAAAGGCTTTTCTTCCCACTGTGACATGAAGCTTTGAAGAGGGTTTCCACAGAGATATGAAGCTTTTTCTTGTGAAAGGAGTTGCTCAGACTTCAAACATTTTTCATATTAATGGAAAGAAAAATAATCGCAGAAATGATAAGCTTACTCCAAAGGCTAAATTTAAGACTGAAATATGTACATCAGACAAAAAATCAAGAGAAACAAAATGTTCTCCTCATCAGACAACATAAATATCTCTATTACGAGTCTATCTTCAGTAGAAATGCACCTTTTAGCAGAGCTAACTGTAGACTTCACAGTATTACAGATTTTTCTCCAGGTAACAGATAAGATAACTTCCACGCTCTGTATGGAAATCTCAAATACTTTTTGAGTCTTGAGTGGGATAGGTGCTGCCTACTGAAGCTGGCTTTACTTGGTAACTAAAGTAATTTCTGCCAGCTGTGGGAAATATTTTACAGTTTTTGAGACAAAACTAAGGTTTTAAACTCTTTCCAGCTTCTTTAGAAGCAATAGGTAGAAGGGATGGAAGTCACAGATTCCCTTGAGATTTGTCTCATGTTTCTCACCGCTAGAAATGTAGGGGCTGGTTCCTGCCACAGTCCTTTTTTCCCTGAACTCCTGCCCCTTCTGTGAAGAACTAGGAACAATTTAAAGGCCAACTAAGAAAACTGCTTCCTTATATTCAAGAAACTTATTATTTATAGGAATACCTGGACATTCTTCTCTGTCCCTGTCAGGAAGCAGTGAGGGTCAGCATCTCCCTGAGTGATGGGAAGCCAAGACTTGACAGTGACCCAACACAGGTTCTGCCCCTTGGGTAAACTTTCTATAGAAACCTGTTCAAACCATACATCCGTGTGTCCCTGGAGAGAAAAATATGTCATGATTGTAAAGTGAAATAAAGCCAGTGTTTCTTCAAAAAGGGATTTTTCTTTGACCTGAAAATTCCAATATTTCAAAATTTTTGCTCCAAATTATCCCAGAAATAGATTTTTTGTGGACTTTTTTTTTGTTTTGCAGTATGCCAAAGTGAACAATCAGATAAACAAAAAACCCCACAAAACCTCCAAGTAAACATAAAACGGAAAATATTTATACCATTTTTTAATTATTAGAGTCAAAGAAATGCTTCAAGAAGCAAAAAAAGAAAACAAACAAAAAACCAACCAACCAACCAAAAAAACCCCACGTATTTTCTTTCCCTGTTGACAATTTGTTGCTGTTTCTAACAACATGTTTCTTTTTGCATGTTTTGGTTCTGACAAAGCTGTTCTTATAATCGACACCTGCTTTGTTGAAAAATTTTTCATATGCCTTACTGGAAGATTTTGATTTGCAAGGAAGAGTATGTGAAGAACCACAAGCTCTGGCTGTGTTCATGAACGTTATATGTTAGAAAAATAAAGATCATCAAAACATTTTATAGAATGTAAACACTATGAGGAAAGGAAGCAAATGGAAAAGTTGGAATCTGATACAGGAGGAGTATGAGATATGAGAGCTAGATTTATTGGTAGAGCCAGAGCTTGTTCAGTTTGAAACTCAAGGGACTGACAGATGCAGCTAGCCATTGTGTTGCTGAAAACTGAAAACTAAAAGAGTATAGCTCAAATACTCCTTTCAGAGAGAAATGCAAGAGTTTTATAACTTTGTGTGTGAAATATGTATTTCTTGCTGTACTTACTTGCCTATATAAATATAGCCTCATATATGTGTTTGTGTGATATGTAGATATTAAATCTGATTCAATCATTATAAGAGCTGTGAAGAGTGCTCATGATGGATAAAGATGACAACTCAGATATCCCACAGAACTTCACCCACTTTGAACACATTTTTTTAAAATGTTCATGATAAAGTAATGGACTGGGGAAAGCCAAAGTTACTGTTTTGTTCTGGAGAAAAAAAAAGTAGATTCAAGTTCTGTAAGATTGTAATTGCAAAAATAATGATATTCACGGTACAGTGTAATGCAATGGTTTTATCTTTCTTCACTTAGTGTAAGAAACAACTTCTAGATATTATTATCCTGCTGCCCATCCCACTTTCTTTCTTTAACCATACAGTTATCAGTCTGTGTGCCAAAGAAGACAATCACAAGTGGGCTAAGAAGGATAAAAGCCAAGTCTGAAATGACCATATTGCTAGTAGTTTTAAACAAAAGTTCAAAGTTATGGGATGCTGGCTGAAAAACTGAGGGATGAAAAGATTGTAATTGAAGACCTGGGCTTTGTTTCAGGACATTCAACTAATTTCTTCTTGTCATGCTATGAAGAATTTTAAAATACATAATTATTAATTTTTGATATATATTATTCAATATAAATGAAACTACTGGTGTAATCAGTGAGGTAGAATCTAGGTCTGGAAATCAATCACTAGAGGGGGCAGGGTAGAGAGGGATTTGAAATCAGAAAGTCAAACGGTTCCACATGTTCTGGTTTTATTTCTGAATGTTATATGTTAGAAAAAAAAAAAATCATTGAAGCACCTAAAGAAAGATCTGCAGTGCAGGTTCACGATGAACAAAAATTTTAAGTGGGATTTTATTGACTTGTTCTTGTGCTATATCAGTAACTTGACTTTGTCCATGAATAGTAAAAGGGAATGCATAAGAAGAGCAATATGTCTATGGTTTTAGATATAAAGAATAGTATTATACTGTACTGTTTCCAGAGCAATATATGACAGTGTTTTTGTGTGATTCAATTAACTTGTGCTCCTTTAAAATAGATTCTTTTCTACACCTGCATTTCAATATCAAAAAAATTTAGCTATTGATTTGGTTTTTTCTTTCATCCTTCACAGTAAGTTGCCTTATATGCAGTGAAAAGTGCTGACAGTTCCAGAAGAAAATTACCAACTGGCAGACATATAGGATTTCACAGATAGCTGGTTAGGTTGTTTCTATAACGGAATATTCACAAAGTTGTGCCAATAAATTAATGACAAATGGAGCTCAGAGCCCCTCCACGATATGCTTCCTTGGTTCTGTAGCTCTTAGAATATTTCATTACTATTTTACATCTTTGATGCACTGACTTATTTGTCACAACATTTTGTTCAAATTACTTTGTTTATATCCCAAACCTTAAAAAACACAAGTTGAAACACAAAACAAGAATATCAAATGATTCCTCTTTTAAATCAGCATCTCTGCATTCTGAGAATCACTCAGTGAAAAATAATCAGGAGAAAAGAATTCTCTTTGTATTAAAGGCTCATAGAATGCTAGGATTTGTTTCTTTTGAACATCTTTGCAGGTAGTTCCAGATGTTGACAAAGGAACTGTCAGCATGCCCATTCAGCAGATAGCAATTACTACTACCCCAAACCAGAAGGATATTAGCATTGTGCCCGATCATATGCAGCACTGAGACAAAAGAATTTTTCGTAAACCAGAAAGAAAATCTGTAACTTTCTTCCAAGTTATTAAAAATGATGATTAATAATAATATACATATTCCTAAATTTAGAAGATATAATGCATGCATTTAAAAATTATTCTTGGTGTCTGCAAGAAAGCAAATTTACAATAAAGCCTAAGTTGTAATCACACAGGTGAATTACTGGAAAATTGGAACACTTGATATTGACTACTGCGTGTTTGTACCATCTCAACACTGCAATTAGCAACAAAAGTTCATTCATTTTCAAAGCAGCAGAAGTAACTTAATGTCTGTGTTTCCTTCTCACATAATGAAGACAATAACAACTTTTTCAGAGTTATTGCCTGCATTTACTGCTTAATTCCAGTTAAGATTTTAATATTGTTGCCCATGTAGGACTTGATGAAATACTTAAATTTTCAGGAGATTTTTTCAATGTATGTGTATGGATACATTGGTAATTCCTTTTCTCAATGTATTCATTATATTAAGCACAATCAGCCAATTTAAAAATCTGGACAGAAGAAAATCCCAGAATAAGAGGCAACATAACTTTCAGAAGAGCTGTGATAATATTCAGTAGCAATTGTCTTCAGGCAATGTGTTAAGATATTCCTTGGTCTCCAAGTATGAAAAATCCTCCCAGAAAGTATTAACACAGGTGTATCAAGAGCTGGCTGTCATTCTTTGTCTACAAATGATGCAAGTAAAGTGCATAATGTTTGCTAAAGGCTATATAGCAAGCTACAACTTTTCCCAAAATTTCCTGAAATAAAGTGCATCATACTTGGCTGATCTACAGCACACCTTCCCTTCTGATTGTTTTCCTTGCAAGTCCATGGAAAACTTGAAGTAACTGGGCACTGTTGGCAGCTGCATCGTTAAATACCTGATCAATTCTCTGGCCTGGTGTTTCTGTAACAGCATCCCATAGAGACTGGCTGGCTGGCACAGAATTCCACAGGGCTCACTCTTCTTGCAGTACTTCAGTGGGAGGTCACCCTTGGTAGACCTGGAAATGTATGGGAAAATATACTATGGAGTTATGACCCTCAAATTGTGGCATTGGTTCCAAAGAAGGAGATGAAGAACATGCAGAGAGGAGAAGGTGCACTCAGTTCTGAAACTGTGATCAAAAAAACCCCACCATCATGGTCCCTTGGAAGAAGCTTCCAAGTTCCCTAAGGAGGGATGAGTAACACTTCTCACTGCTAAGCCAAGCCACAGGATTGGCTTGTGAGGCCTCTCAAAATGGTCAGATCCCCTCACCTGGGCATTTGAATTTGCTTAATTTAAAAAAATTAGGTAAGGAATGAAATGACAGTTGTTTGTTTGTTTGGAGGTTTTGGTTTTGTTTGGGGTTTTTTTTTGTCTCTTGTTTTGTTGGTTTTGTGGTTTTTGGTTGGTTGGTTGGTTAGGTTTTTGTTTGTGTTTGTTATTTTGTTTTGGTTTTTTTGTTGTTTGTTTGTTTTCTAGTTTTCTGTGTAAAATGGTGAAGGAAGAGCTAGGGATTTAGCCTCCAGTCTAACATAACACAGAGCTGCGCTCAATATTGGGATTTTTGGCTTACTGTTCTGAAGCCCCTAGTTAATGAGCCATTTCAAAATTTAGATTCCAGTCCAAGGATCTGGCAAACAAAGTGATGGCAGAGCAGCAGTAACTTGTAGGCCCCCATGTCTTTTATTGCATATTGTATCCACTCTGCTGGAATCTTTTAGAGGCAACCCATTAACTGTAATGTATTAACATCACACCTTCCTGGTAAGACTTTTATGTGTTAATTCACAATAAGGTTATGGTGCATTGGTTTTCTGATTTTAAAGACACATTAAATTCTTTGCCCTTAGTTAATTACTTTAGATACCACTAAGGACTGAAAACTTTCTTTTAAAACAGATATTTTCTTGAAAGCCAAACTTGGCTTTTTGTATCTTTTGTGGTATGGATTCGATCTGATGAAGAAAGATCAATCACTATAAACCCAGGATTAATGAAAAATCCTTAATATACACCACAAGAACAAGATTTAGCTATGGATGACTTGAGCATATGTTAAATATCCACTCCTAATTCTTGAATTTTATAGTTTAAAAACTAATAGTGACAATTATCTTCATTACTACTTTAGAATCCTCCATGACAGAAAAGTTAGTCTAGCAAAATAAGTTTTAGTAGTAAAGCTCTTTTTCAATTCCTCTCCCTTTAACACCACTCTGTCTGTTGTACAGGGAAGGCAGCTGATGGTCATTTTTGGGCAGAGAAGTTCTTTCAAATAAGAAGTTTTGCATATGATTAAAAATTCACAAAAAACAACTGTCTCTTGAAACAGTGCAAAGCTGAAATAGAGTTTAAAAAGTAAAAAAACCCAACCCTATTCTTAAGTGAATGCCTTACTCTTATTATAATGTGACTTTGAAATACTGTGCAACAACTCTCTGAAAAGTGTCCTCTTTTGCTACCCATACAGAACATAAGTAACTGCTAAATTCAGCACTTCTAACAGATAAAGCATGTGTTTTACACAAAAAACCTCTATTAGGGTTCACAGACAAAAGGCCAGAATGGAGATTTTTCAAGATTTCAGCTGACAATTTATATTAAGCCAGATCAAGAGTAAGAGCAAGTATCCTTGATAAAGAATATCATAGTTTTGCAAGTGTAAGCAAGTGCAGCCTTACTTGGGATCCTATACTCATTGACTTACTTGTATCCGATAAGAAATAAGGCGCTTCCTTAAGTAGGACAGCCAACTTGTAAAGTGTTTGTGGACCTAAGGAGAACAACTTGGGGGGCGAGGCAGGGGGACGACAAGAGGCAAAAAGCCCTCACAGAACCACCACAACAAAAATCCAGGCAACAGTGAGACAAAGAGCTCGGCAGACACTAAGCCAAAGAACAAGGAGCAAGAGGGTTTGCTCCAGGCCCTGGAGCAGAGATCCTCATGCAGACTCTGGAGAAGAACATGGTGAAGCAGGTTGTACACTTGCAGCCCATGGAGAAGCCCATGTCAGAGTAGGCACATATTCCCTGAAAGAAATTGCAGCCCGTGATCCTGGAGCTGGATTATCCTAAAGGACTGTATCATGTGGAAAAGATCCATGTGGAAAAGTCTGAGGAGGAAGAAGCATCATAGAGGAGCTGTTAGGGACTAACCACCACTCTCATTTCCTATTTCCCTGTGCCACTTGAGGGGAAGAGTTAGAGAAATAGAGAATTTGGAAGTGACGGAGAGAAGTTGAGCCTGGGTAGAAGGAGGCTTAGGTTTGTTTTGGTTCCTTGGGTGTTTTTTTTTTTTTTGTTTTTTTTTTTTTTGTTTTTTTTTGTTTTTTTTTGTTTGTTTGTTTGTTTTTGTTTTGTTTTGTTTTGGTTTGGTTTTTTTTTGTGTTGGTTTTTTGTTTGTTTGTTTGTTTGTTTTTTCTTCCCAATTCTTAGCTGTGATATTTTTTAAGCACATAACTATATGCAAAGATAATTTTCAAACCCATTTCATGAGTATCACTGTTAAAGGAAGCAGAGTGGCAGAAAATTGTTTTGCTGTTCTTCACTACAAAATTCAGTGTCCTGACATCATTCTATTTTCATATTGGAGGCTAATGTGTTTTTCATTTTGCATTCTCCAGATGAATGATCAGGTTAGAAAAAGTGGGATGCTGTGGCTCTGCACATCAGGTGAAGTTTGTTCCACAAAACAATCCTTTTTCGGTTCATTCCTTTTAGTGAGATCAAAAGGTAGAATATATGATATTGATTGGCAGTAGGTAGACAGCAGAGCTCGCAAAAAATCATGGTCATAATCAGCAGTTAAGGGTCAAACTTTGCTAGAGTCCAACATTAAACAATATTTTCAGTGTAGGTAGGTGCTTGTCAGCCCCTTCTAACTGCTGCTAGTTTATATGCATACATCTCAAACACAAAATCAGGACCAATTTGCAAGGTTATAATTAAATCCTTTGGTAAACTCATGTTATCTTCTTCCCTAAATTCCAGCTATAAAACCATGCTCGAGAAAATAAAACCCAGGAAAGTATTGCAACTGAGAGATTACTGTCAGAAAAGGATCACAGTGCAAACGTGGGGGAATGAACTTTCCACTGAAAATTGTTTTTTCTGAATTCAGGAGTCCAAGCCAAATGGGGCTGATACAACTTCAGAACTTGCTCCATGTCTTTTGTTTTTATGTTCTTCCACAAAAGAGAGTAAAGTTGCTCATCTTTCCAACCTGCCTTGCTTTTAAATAGTTAAGAAGCTTACAATTTCCTTGGCTTATGGAGATATGATTCTGAGATCAGGATATGATTCTGAGATCATTCTTGTAGCTTGTAAAGGGGGATTTCCACCTTGAATACATTTAGTAACAAAGCTTCTCTTAAATGCATTTGGACAACTGCAGTTGATTTTAATGCATGTATCAGCAGGTCACATTTGGCTCATGGTCAAGGTTATTCTTTACTGTAACTTTTATTCTTGTACTGTCCTTTTTAAGGGCAGGGCACAGAAAGCTTACTTTAATCCAAAGTATATATATACTTTTGATATTTTTCTGTTCTTATTCAGCCCACTTAATTTTAACATTTTGAAAATGCTCACAGTACAATTTATTCCTTTCCTGTCATTAAGCTTAGAATCATTCACTTTTCAGCTTTTGAAAAACTGAGAAACAGCCATTTTAAAGAATGTGTTTGGTACTTCTCTCAGATTCCTTTGATAATAATTCTGCATCATTCCTAAACTCTGCTTCTTCTTAGTCAAAGAACAAGTCCATTTTTGGAAAGCATTGTGCTCAGAGATTACCTTATTGCAATACCTATAGAAACAGTAAATTTCTCCTCAAACAGGCACAGTGCAATTGAAACAAATATATTTAAAGTGTTGAAAGAGTCAAAAGCAAATTATGAAAATAAAGTGGAACCTAAAAAATGTGCAATTGTGCTCAGACTATTTTGCACTGCTGCACTTTAAGACTTCCACTATGATGACAAAAATGACAGCAGTCGTACAACAATACCAGAAGTATTAGAAAGATTGCGTTGATTTTTATAAAGCATACAAAAATCTTAATTAAATAAGGGCAATCTGACGTTCTAAATATCCCTTCCAAAGCTTATCCTTTATTTTTAAATTGCTTTTGCGGAAAATCACACCCCTCCTCCACAAACCCAAAGCAAACCTTAAGGTCTAATTTTTCATTTGCTGTTATTACTCTGTGCATTGCATGAGTTACTCATGCAATAAATTCAATTTAAAAATAAAATATTGATGCTTAAGGAAGCGTCATGAACAAGATGTATGTGTTTTGAATTTTGAGAATAAACAACTCCTGCTACGTTTGTTTAAACACAATCTGCAACTCTTAAGAATTGTGAGATGAAGTGGATTACTTCAGGAAAAAAGTTAGTTTTCTTTGTCAGAAATGGGGAAGAAAATGTTTGCTTTTTTATTTAATAATGGCACCTAATTTCAGCCATCTGTCTACTTGTTGTCTTAGAATTTGTGATCACTTAATGTAAATATAATTATCATCCCCTGTAATCTGATATTTCTTCATGGTACTGTAGCTGTATCATACACTTTTTAAAGCTTTTTAATCTAAAGCTAACCATTCCTGATCACAAACCATATATCTAGAATTTTTGCCATTGTCAATAGTTCACAACAACATAGAGTAAAAATGTTTAAATATAATCTTAACATGTTGTAAGTGACGTATATGAGCAGATTTATGACTATTAAAGCTTGAAAATCTCTTTGGCTATTATTTCTTTCAAAGCCAGCAATATATTCTAGAGAACACATATCAAGGAAGCTAAAGGTACAACAGTATTAAATATTGGTGTATTACAGATAGTATTAGGTTGGAATTTTAAAATATTTATTATACTTTAAAGTATTCTTCTCCAAGGAAGGTAAATGATAAAGGGGCATAAGACAAAGAAGATAAAAATGATTTTGTTTGCAATATGGATTTAAAGGAGTTGACTGTAAATCTTGTCAGTCGACTTTGCTTATTTCATTGCTTATTTAAAAATAATTTTTTTTTTCCCCAGGATTTCATGAGATTTCATCCCATGTACCTATGAGATATGCTATCAAGCATGATAGGGTACTGTTCCCTTTTCACTTGGTAGTTAGAGCACAGAAGAACATCTGGTTTGGGTGTTTTTTAGTAAATATATGTGCAAAGGGATGAATAAACTTCACTATTCTTTCAACCAGAAAAAGATTATTTTCTTGATGAGTGAAAAGAAGTGAACAATATAAAGGTGGTTCAGTTTGGCAAAGAAAATAGAAGCCATTTATTGTGTCTTTGTAAAATGAGAGAATTTCAGCTCAAGTTGTCCATTAAAACAGAGGAAAAATGGGAGGGAAAATAGATCTTGTTTTCATTCAGATGTTAAGCACATATCCCTAGCAAGCAATGTGTATTATTATTAAGCAAGCTTGACAAGCCTGCTTAAGAGAAATTCTTTCCACAGTTCCTCTGCAAAGACAGCTACATTCACACTTCTCTGTCTTTCATTCAAGCTTTTTTTTTAAAGCAATTTTCAGTCAGTGTAAGTGAATTAAACCTTTCAGCAATGTTGTTAGTCACTGAAAGTTATGTATCTCTGTTTTATGATTTGAGGCATAAAAGTTTAAAGCCTTAATCCATAAAAAACTTTCACTGTCTGGTGTAACAGTTAAATAGAATTTGTGAGGACAAATCTGAAACGCAGGTCCTCAACTCTTCCTTCTACAGTCTAACTCTGGTGATGGCAAAACTGCATTAATGTATCCAATTAATTTCCTAGGGAGAAGGAAGCTATTACAGCTACATTAATGAGCATTAAGATGCTTTAATACTTAAATGGAATAAAAATACTGAGCAATTGGAGCAGGGATGGGGAAACAGGTTTCTTTCTTTTCAGATGAGTACGTAATGAAACACATATAGTGAAGCTGCGTCATTTTCTTTTTCTCAATTTTTTTTTTTTCTGGTGAACTAACAATTCTTCTTTGCGAAGTGTGCATCTTCAAAAACAGAAACAAACAGAGATTTCTTTTTGCCATATGATCGAATCTCTCTCCAGGAAAATAGAAGAGAACAGAACCAGATTCCATAATCCATAGTCACTGTTCTGAGTTATGGACTTACATCTCTTTCTAAAACAAATTTTAAAATTAAGTATGAAGACAGGGGATGCTAAAAAAGGAAAGAAAAAGGGAAAGAAAGAAGAATATCAGATGGAAAGAGGATGGGGCAGGGGAAGGAAGGATTGCGCAGAGATATCCATAATGTCATATGCTAATAAATTGACAACTTTACTGCCTTTAAATGATTATACTGCTTTCTATATTTCAAATGGATTGGTTCTATCTGTAAAGTATGGCTTTGCACAGCACCACAAACCCCAACACAGCGTGTGCAAAAATATTAAAAATAGGAAAGCTCCAGTGGTGCCCAGGCCAATGCTTTTTGGATGCATTTTTCCGTATTTCTAAAATACTAATAAATAACATTACTAAAATCTACTATAAATAATATTAATAATAATAATAATAATAATAATAATAATAATAACAACAAATTTCTACTATGATAAATTCTACTATAAATAATGCTAAATAATAACATAATACTGTGGAGTATTTTAGTGAGTAAAAATTATTTCTTCATCAAAATTCTGGAATGGAAATTCTTTATTTCACTCAAAATTTTATTTTTTTGTTAGTTGTTCTCTGTCCATCTTCCAAGAATTTTCATTTTTTCCCAAGAAACTGGTGACTCAATCTGTTTTCAATTCTTCTGATTCTGTTAATAACATCCAGGATGGAATTTACAAAGGAATTGCAAATCATGAATGAAGAATAATGTTGCACATCTTCACTCCTTCTGCTTCCACTGAACAAACGAACACTCTCAGAATAGTTTTGAAAAATGACCTGTTCATGTGGTTTAAGAGAAGAAATAAATATATGAATTACAATTCCTTCAATATGTAATAAAACATATTTTAAAAAATATTTGCTTTTTGAAAAGTCAACATTACTTCTAAAATAAATAAGAAATTTCATATATTTTCTGCAGTATTTGCATTTTTTCTTTCCTCATTCTATTCCAAGTTGTGTTCATTTCATTGATTTGGCTGCTGATTTTCCTCTATATCATAAAATTATTTTTAAGGTTGGTTTTATTTTTTCCAGTGAAAGTGAAGATTCTTTTACTGTACTTGTAGAGAGTTACTTGCAGTCTAAAAGAATTACTCCCAGAGTAGCTAATAGTTCTTGGGTGAGTAGTTCTTGTGCTCCATGGTTTGCATGTTCACCATCATCTTGCGCATCAAGTTTTTGAGAAGAGATACTACCACTTTTAAGAACATGAGATTTAAATTGGTAATTATTGGTGTAAATAACACACTTTTAGAATTAATAACTGTGGAAATAATAAAGCAAATCCATTATTGATGTGTTCAGTTCAAGACTAACCTTCATGTATAGACTAGCTCTAGTTCTGAACTTTCATTCCTTTATTATTTACATGTTTTTTTCTCCTTTGTTTTCACCATGTTTGTTTTCTCGCTTCTCTCACTCTTGTTTTGGGTTCCTCTTGCCACTTTTCCTTTTCCATAAGGAATCCAGGTATCCTTTCCAGCTGTCAATAAATTCTTTGAATAAATTTTGTCTTATAGTGAACTAGCTGTTTCAAATCACTAAAAAAGGCGGTAGATAGCAACAGAAACAAGCGTTTCTGTCCATCTAGTTCAATTGTTTCTAAGTAACATTGAACAAAATGTGGCTTTTGTAATGTTTTACTGCATTGAACAAAATACTTTCCAAACTTTCCAGCACTTTGGGTACAGCCTTCAGTCTAGATTGCATTACAGATCTGCTGTAAGAAGAGTTGGTTTTGAGTACAGACTTCATTGTACAGCTTGGTCAGCATCTCCAGTGTGTCAGATGGCGCAGCAAATTCCAGTTATGCTGGCTCTATCAGACATTGGCTTGTTATCGTGTCGTGAAATACTTCACTGTGTTTAGGATGCATTGGATTCACTCATTATGTGCAGCAGAGTTCTGTGTGCGTGCTCTGCTCATTTCCCAAAGCTGTATTGGAGGTGCAGTCCAGGCAAAGAAAAACTCACCAGATCATTGCTAAAAGAGGCAGGCCTGTGCTGGTTTTTGCACTTTCTCTCTTACCCCTTACCACCACCCACCAGTATGCAAGAGTCACAGTCATTTTGAAACAGGTAGTAAAATTATTAGTTTAGGCTTTGGCTGAAAATCACAGCCATCACTTCATCACTTAATCATGGTCCTCCTCTTCCCTGGAGTGGACTGGTGCAAGACAGATTTTGCCTAATATAGATTTGAATAATTCCGCTAGAGTAAATATTTAAACCAAAGCTATTTTTTCAACAGCTCCTTAATGCCTTATTTTATTCTTCTGTGTTTTGCCTGTGATTCTTTTTGGCAGAAAAAAATAAAAATGAAATATATCAGTCTGTAATTATTTATGTGTTCTGAGATGATCTTCCCTTAGAAGTTTAGACTATGGAGATGAAATTCTGTTCTCTACAATATGGTTCTGTGCTTAGACTCCAAAGAGCCAGTACTGATAATAAATTACGTTGGGGTTGTGCCTTCTCAATGATTAAGCAAACATGCCAAATTGACACTTTAACCGAAAATGCCATAAATATTAGGCCCTTGGAAAGGGGGAACACGGGGACCCCAAATAGCCTCTCTGTGATCTCACGGCAATTATAGAAAACCTATGGTAGAGTAGAACTGGTACTGTGACTTAGAGGTCTCTGGCACTATTGCATCTCAGCCTAGAGATGTCCTGTTATCTAGATTCCATGTTGCCAAGTCCACACTGAAAACAAATTCTGAGTGTTGGAAGTCAGGTTAACATGACATTTATTTTAATTTGATGACAACACATATAATTACAGCACCACCTAAATTCATGGTTTATAACTGGAGTAATAAAAAAAAGATGTGTGATGCATTGAATGGTCAGTTGGTATAAACACCTTCAAAACCCACCAGTTTATGGCAGAAAACTCAAAGGCAAATTTTGCTGAGGAGTATTTCCATTCTGAAAATTAACCTTTAGTCCCTGACCATGTAACCTAGTTGTTTTTCAGAAAACTGTGACTTTTCTGGCTAAAATACAAAATACTTCCTAGAACTTATAATGGCGTTTAACTGGCTATTACAGGAATGCTTTCTCTAAGTAATTATTTCATAGATGAGACTACAATCTAATCACATAGGTGCTGAGTTCAAGACCTTGTCTTAATGATTTGTACAAATTTAGATCAGGTCTTTGCCCTTCAATATAGAAATAATTCTATTATCTGCTACTCGCAGGTAAAAGCACAGGGATGTATTTTCTATGAATGTAAGATGCACACTGCAGGTTGCATCAAAGCCCCAGCTAAACAACCCCTCTGTCACTGCCCCAGGAAAAAAAATACAGTTTTGTGCAAATATGTAGTGATACTGTCTAGATAAATTCACAGTAACTACTGAGCTGAATTCCAGGTGCTCCTTGTTGACAGAAGCAGGGTATTCCATAGTGTACATAAAAGTCCATGGGTCCTCTTTTGTGAAACTGTCGATCCCCTGTAGTAGTGGATAAGTTTTGTGGAAAGGGATTCCACAAGTCCTCTCTGCATGGCACATGGGTGTATTTTCTTTAGTTTCTGTTGTACTTGCTAGTTTATTTGATACCCTTTAGCTCTTGGACTAGATAAAGTAGTGGAATGTTCTTTCTTTCCCCTTCTTCTCATTGGACTTTTTTTTTTTTTTCAATCTGAGAAGCAGCCAGTTGGAGCATGAAATTAAGCAAGACATTAAAACTTAGACTCTTCAAACTTCAGTAATGCTTTTGGTTTCTTGCAGCTTAAATCAGACGTGGATAATTTTGTTTGGACTTTCATAATTTTCAGTCTCATGTAATATAAGAATTTAATACAGTTTAAGTAGAATTTCAAGCCCGAATTAAGAATTGAAAATATTTCTTTAAAATGAATGTTTTTAAATGGGTTGCAATATTTCTAGCACAGAGCAAAATATATTGAGAAGGCAGTTTTCTTTTACTCTATAAATATACTTAACAAGTTTTTAATGCTCCAGTACAAGTTTCAAATTTGAGTCAAATGGACATAACTAGAAAATATTTGGACAAAAAACTGAATGCAATGAAAGACTGTCATGAATTGATTTGAATGAAGATAATTTAAGCCACCCTTAACTACCTAACCTTTTAACCAGTGCTTTTCTAATTATGATTTGGGAAAAATATATTTAGGCAGATGGTGTCATTACCTGAAGACGTAAATCTTCATAGAAGTACTAATGAAGCCTGACATTTTCCTACAAGGTTAGGACAATGTTATATTGCTGTTTGTCCACTTCTGTGAAGCAAAATGCATTTAAGAAGAATTTGCTGAACACTAGAAACCACTTAATTGAGATTACCCAGAGAATGACTCATCACTGTGATTATCAATGGCTTCAGGTCTGCTGTCATGGAGCAACAGTAGCAACTTTTTTCTAGATCAATGGAGTTCTAAAAACTCGGTAGCTACAATTTGGTTGCTTTTTGCTTTCTCTCAGTCCTTGAAGTGATTTGCCATTTTGCAGGTAGTTTACTCAGAGCACCTGTGAACATCATGTTTTGGAAGTATTTAGGAAATAGCACAGCAAGAGGCTTATTTTGCAGAACTCTGAAGAGGATGAGAAAGCTTGCTTGGTGTTTGGTAGAAAAGATGACATTTTGACCAGTTCATAAGGGGCATTTGCCACACAGAGTTGATATTAAATCTTGACTTCTACTGGCAATTAAGCTAATTTTGTATTAAAAGTCTCACTGAAGGCCAGATGGTGATATTATTATGTTTCTAGACAGTGATAGGTGACAGTAGGTCAGCTGAGAGGACAAGATCTCTTTTCCTCTTTCTAACATCCCATGCCATGTTTTGATTCCAGTCAGAAAACACTGAGCACCACCTGACTGCAGCTTTGATTTTATATTTTCTTGTGAACTATATGGTAGAGGTTGACTTAAGTTTACATTTTATTTTTTACTGTATTTTCTGCATAATTTTCTGGACCTCTAATGAAAATTTTATTGAATTAATACATTCCAAAGGGGTGACTCTGTGTAACTTTCTGTGCCCTTTCTATTTCTTATGGTAGCATTTCTTTATATAAGCCAGTAAAATGCAATATTTTGAGAGAGCAACACCGGCTTTGGAATTTTTTTTTCGGTTTACATATTGTAATTTTTTGGCAATCTGTATGCAATAAAAGAAATCTATAAAAAAAATTACAGTAGAAGACACATCAACAACAGATTGAAAAATGTGTTGCACTTTTATGGTGATTTAAATTGGCTGTTGCTAACAGTGTTTTGCAAGATGCAGCAATCTTGTCTTTGAATAATTTTGTTTTGTTATATCACTAAGGTTTCAAAATACTGTATGTATATTTTATATGTTATATACCTAGAAACTAAAAATATTTAAACGAAAATCTGAACTACTGTTATGACTCTGTCACATTGGATGCAAACTATGACTCAATGTATTGTTACAGAGGGCCAGCTTCTGCCTCTGTGCCATTAGCCTCAGACTAATATTAAAATCAAGATGTAAGTCCATTTGAACTATGTGAAAAATATTTTTCTCCCTTCATTGCCTCTTGTTTCTTTTGAATGCATCCTGTTTTTATATTTTCTAAATTTTTACATGGTTTATTGTTTTTTTGTTTTTTTTGGTGGAAGTTTTTAGTCTTATAATCACTTTAAATTTTGGAATTTTTTGTTTATCAGCCTGGACAACATCTCTTTCATTGAATAGCTGTCCAGCTTTTTTGGTGGGAATTTTCCTATCTTCTAGCAGATCTAATATTTTCCATGAAAAATGGGTTTGACCACTGAATTTGTACATGTCATGGTATGGTGTCCAATTTATGACCACAGTTCATTTAATTTCTCTTTAGATGTAATCCATCTGCGCATTTGTAACTGACTTCACATGTTTCTCTAATTTTATCTGGTTGGCATTATTTGCTATTATAAATGCTCATTTCTTCTTCTGTTATCAGCATGTAATTGGGTCCGTTTTTTCTGCTGTCACTTGCTGAAAAGTGTTTTTTATACCGACTCTCTAATCTTTTATATTCGAGTTGTTCTAAGAATCAAAATAATCTTCTTAGTAGTACTGTGGCAAAAAAACGTGTCACCATCAGCACACAGTTTGTGTGCTGTCTGCCCTGTCTTAAAAAAATTTCTTCTTAGTTCCTGTTTTGGAGTCCATGTTTCAAATGCTGACATTTTCATAGAGAGCTGCACTTCAAAAGTAGATGAACAAATAGGACAGCACTTTTTATCCCTCCAAGAATATCTTTAACATCTTGATTCACTTTTTCCTTCGCAGCCAGCCAGTGTCCAGATTGGCAGAGGACATCCTTCTGTCTGCTTCATTACTCCTGCCTCCACCATCTGAATATAGAATCAAAGAATGGTTTGGGCTGGAAAAGGCCTTAAAAATCATCTGCTTCCAAATTCCCTGCCATGATTAAGGATACTTTTCACTAGACTGGGTTACTTATAGATCCATCCAGCCTGACATTCAATGCTTTCAGGGATGGGGCATCCAGAACTTCTATAAGAAACTTGTTTTAGGGCCTCACCACCTGCATAGTAAAAATTTCTTCCAAATATTTAATCTAAATCTACTCTTTCACCTTTTGAAGCCATTCCCCTTTGTCCTGTCACTACATGCTCTTGTAAATAGTCCCTCTCTATCTTGCTTGTCTGCTCCCTTCTGGTGCTGGAAACTCTCAGATAGGTCACCCTGAAGGCTTCCTTTCTCCAGGCTGAAAAATACTACTTCAGCCTTTCCTTCTAGGAAAGGGGATCCATTCCTCTGATTATCTTGGAGGCCATTCTCTGAGCTCATTACAAAAGGTTGATGTCTTTCCTGTTCTGGGTACCCCAGAGCTGGATGCAGCACTGCAGGTGAGGTGTCACCAGAGCAGAGCAGAGGGGCAGAACCACTTCCCTCAATCTTTTGGCCACATTTCTTTCAACAGGAAACATAAAATTTGAAAAGAATTTGGACCTCATTACCACCAATTTTCCTTAATGTATGTATCTAATTGCTGAGAAGGAACCAAACTTCTGTGTAAGTTTTCATGATGAATGTTTTAAGTATATCTCCCTAGATCTCAGTGTTCATGAAGTTTTCTTAGAAATATAAATGATTTGCTGATAAACTTGTTCTTAGAGAGGTTTTTTTCATCCTATTTATCTTGGTGGTACTGTTGACCTTATGGAATAATAAGATTTAGAATTTAGTTTTGGGATCCTGTCACTACTGCATTTTAAGCCACAGCATTTAAGCACTGTTATAACAGACAAGTAGAATTTTCCTATGCTTGAAGTATGTCTCTGATATTTTTGTGGCAGTTCAACAGTGTTCTGATTTTTCCAGTGGTGGGCATAGAGGGAGAAAAGAAAGGTTTGGGGATTTTGTTTGTTTAGTTGGTTTTGTTTTGTTTGCTTGGTTGCTTTTTTTTAATTATTTAATTAATGTTCTTGCTGTTGTTGTTGCTGTTGTTGAAAACAATTTTAGAACACTTGAGTTACTGGTCTTGTATTCTATTGGGTTTCATAGGAAACCTTGTTACTCATGACATATGTTCCATTATTGATATAACAATTTTGAAAAACTTAAATTTCTATGATTCTGGTTCCCAGATTCAGGTTGAAAAAACTTGTGATTTTCACTGTCTTTCTCTCATAGAATATCAAGTGTACAATTATTTTTCAGCACCTCTTGCTGTATGTACAACCCTCTTCCTGTACGGCTACGGAATACAAAAAATTGTGTGCATGATACTTTATGATTTTCTCATATGGGGGTTTTTGTTACCTCTGTAGTATCCTTTCCCACATGTAGGTGGTAAGGTTGGATAATGATGGTTTTGTGTGCTCTTATTTCTATCTAGAGAAGAAGACTTTCTTCCCTCTGGAAGTTAATGTGTTCCTTTTTCAGCACAGGCTGCAGGCACTCAGACATGTAATATTACAAAGCATAAAAACAAGGTTTCATCTCAAATGATCTTTATTTTTCTCTAATAGTTTATTGTGATGGAAGAATTTTTAAACTGTCTTAATTTTAATAATGAATAATGGATGGTGTAATTACATAGAAATAGCATTTAATTATGCTTTTTTTCTTTGCACAATATGATATATTAGCTACAGCAATTGAAGCCCATTAAACTGCAATAGACAACAGTATTCACAGTGTGTCTTGGTCATTCCAGAAACCTTTTGCATCATTCTGTACAGTTTGACATTACTTTATTATGTTTGAGTGACTGCAATGAAATATGAACTCTATTGTAGCTAAAATTAAAAATTAAAAACTAATTAATATTTGAAATAAATCTTACTTCACAATCCTAGCATTGCTCCTAAATGATAGCACATTATGTTCTTTCAGTATAACTTTCTAGTTTATTGAACGACAAGGAATAATTATGTATTAATGGAAAAGCATACAGAATGTTAAATAAATTTAGCTAATTTTACTCAAGCATATTAACCACCTATTATCCCAAATGAACACAACCCTTGAAAAGTGTATTAGTCTGAAAACAGTTAAGAAAGTTCAGAAAACTGAAAATATGAATCTGTAAATGAAGGACTGACCATTCAGAGTGAAATTTAACAAACTTTGAAAACAAAAAGGATGCTTTGTAGAGGGAGCAACGATATGGAATTTTTTGATGGTCAAATCCAGGGGAAGTGGGCAATGTCTCAATGTCCAGATGAAGATCAGTGCTGAGGGATATCCCACATGGGGGCCAATACTGTTCAATGTCTTCATCAATGTCCTAAACAGAGGGATGGAGTGCACCCTCAGCAAGTTTGCAGATGACACTGAGTGAGTGGTGATGTTGATACACCTGGGAAATTTGATGCCATCCTGATGATAAGTTCAAGAAGTAGTCCCATGTGAACCTCATGAGGTTCAACAAAGCCAAGTGTAAGTGCTGCAGCTGGGTCTGTGCAACCCCCAGTATCAACACAGGCTGGAGGATGAAAGGACCAAGGGCAACTCTGCTGTGAAAGATTTGGGGGTGCTGGTAGATGACAGGCTGGACATGAGCTGGCAATGTGCACTTACAGTCCAGAAGAGCTGAATCAAAACAAGTATGGCAGCAGAGAGTCTGTCCCTCTGCTCTGCTGTCATGGGGCTCCACTTGGAGCATTGAATACTGGTCTGTGGCCCTCAGAGTATTGGAGAAAGTCCAGAGAAGGGCCAGAAAAATAATTAGAGCAATAGAACACATCTCCTGTGAGGAAAGGCTGAGAGAGCTGAGGTTGTTCAGCCTGGAGAACAAAAGGCTCCAGGGAGACACTAGTGAGGTGTTGAAATATGTAAAGGAGTCTTATAAGAACAATGGGGACAAACTTTAGCAACACTTGTTGCAAAGTGAAAAGCAATGATGTTTTCAAACTGAAGGAGGGTAGAATAGATCAGATAACATTAGATTAGATTTTAAGAAGAAGGTTTTTACGAAGAGGATGGTGAAACATTGAAACAATTTGCCCAGAAGTGGTATATGCCTCATCTCTGGAAATATTCAAGGTCAGGCTTGCAGCAGCCCTGAGGAAGCCTGATCCAGTCGAAGATGCTGCTGGTCATGGCAGGAAAGACTGGACTAGTTGACCTTTAAAAATCCCTTCCAATCTGAGTTATCCTATGATTCTGATTCTGTGCTTTGAAGTAAAAGAATGAGTAGAGAAACTTTTATCGGTAAATAAGAATTCATTCACTCAGTGAAAGGGCTGAAGGACTGATAAAAAATCCTCAACATTCCTGTGAACTGAGGACCTGAAATATCATAAATGGCAAAGGTTTAGAAAGTCAATGCTAATAAATTGTTGTGAGTAATACTCTTTACTGTGTGCCTGAGAGAATCTGATTTGATTTCTGCATTTGTTCTCCTTTCTTTTCAGGCCATCAGGATTCCAGCCAAGATCCCCTCTTGCTAAAACAAGTCTGTCTTTGGATGTTGTCCAGGCTTTGCTGAAAGCATAGTGACTGCTTTATTTTTCCATAGGGTTATTGCCCCTTCAGTATTTAACCCACACTTGGTAAAACACATCTGAGTACCATGAGTGTGAGAAGAGCTGCTTAGGAATCAAGCTATTCCCTTAAGGTTACTTGTGGGTAAAGATGCTGGGAAGAGAGGTATAATTCCAGGGTGTGAATACTCAATCAAAATCACTCCAGGAAATCACAACCTGACTTTAATGAGAGCAGGAAAAGTCAAGTCTTCTTAATGAGCATTAGGATACCAAGTTGTGAAGTTGCTGTCAGAATACTATGTACTCTGCAGTAGATCTAGTTTGCCAAGCCTTTTTATTACTCAAAATTGGCTAATTAACCACTACATTACAAGTAAGATCATACTTTCCTTAGCCTCTCATCTCACTCTGCTTCTTTGAGAGCCCAACTCTGCAATGCCAGCCCAGACAAATAGTCTTTGTACTTAACTCCATTCTTTGCAGTGGATGCCAGATAAGGAACAATTTTTTATGTGAGTGGAGTACAGTAAGGCTTAAGTATCTCATTTGAGAAGTAACTGCTCAAGCTGGGCTGAAAAAGCATAGAAATATTTAAATGTGACTATTTCAACATGTAAAGCACCCTCACACAGAGGTAGATGAGCCAGTTTAGGGAAAATCTTTGCAAGTTCTTAGAGCCTTCCTGAGTATCTTAACCTCCTTAAGGATGAGCCATCTCCTTGAAGTGAAATAAACCAGTGGCTACAAATATGAAGGAGTCTGAGCCATTTCAGCTGTATTACTACTGTTATTACTTTGTTTGCATGTACCAGATTCTTTTAATATGTTGTAATAAGAATTATGAAACTGAATTCTAACTTGATCATAATATCAGTCTAGTTTCAATCTAATTTTCATTTGAAATGTGTAATTATCTTGGAATCCAGTCTTGAGATTAGATAATGGAGAGCTGAAGTCTTTCATTTGCCACTTGATTTTTTGTCAGTACATGCCACAGCAGTGCTGGGGGTAGAACAGACTCTTTAGTAGGAAATGCCATTAATGCTGATATGAAGCAGTAGCTTAGACTTGTTGCCTCCAGCACTGCATGTAAATGTGTGGAGAACCACTGCTCTCAAATGTAGTGCTGAGGATATGCAGGTTGCACAAGGATAAGAATTGCCTCCATTTCCACAAATTCTGAATCAGAATTAATGATTTTTTTTTTATGACTTCAATATGTTCTCCTTGAGAAATAATGGTTTAAATGAGTATGATAGTTTTACTTCCTGGTTAATTTTAAGAAAAAACCTCACTACACTCTAAAAAGCCTAGGAGAATCTCTCATCTGATTATCTTTTCATTTGAAGAGCAACAAACCAAAGTCACTTGCACAAATATTTGGCAGTGATATTGAGTAAGATCATTAAGAGATTTAAAATCCCAATGAATTCCTGAGGATTGGCAAGCTGCCAATGTGACTTTCTGAACTCACAAACCTAATGCAGGTTATGTAAGACAAGCTACAGAGAGAAGGCTAGACAATTCCAACTATTTGACACAATTTACTTATACACTATTTGACTATACTGTATCAGCGTCAGTGTCTGGGATGCATTTAGTATGCTGCAGGTGCTTCAGTGTTAAACCACAACCTTCAAGTAATGACAGAGATGATGCAATCTGGAACACAGAAGCTCCTTATGAGTATTAATACTGCATAGGAAAGCCAATTGTTTTTCTGGGCCCATTAGCCTGGCTTTGATTAGAGAAACACAGCAGAAATATTCAATTAAACAGTTCTTTCAGAAAAATGGCCTGTACGTCTCATTCTTTGAGTATTTCCAGTGTGTAACTGGACCTGTATAATTTTCTGTCAGACTTGCCAACTCCTGTTGAGTTTTAGCTTTTGTCTTGCTTTCTTTAAATATTTTTCTTTTCCAGGCTTTTTAACAAGCTGAATTAATGTGTCATCGCAATCATTACTGAGTGAATAACACAGCTGCACCACAAGGACCACGACAGAAGGTAAGAAGACTGAACAAGTAGCTATTGCAGGGATCTACATCATTTTAGTTAAATTAGTCTTGTCTGTGTATTGTGTAGGTGTCCTTCAATTTTGTATATTTTTATAAGCAGCGAATGAAATGCTTTGTTATATTTAAGATGTAGCAATGATAACATAAAAATCTCCTCCCATCAAATTTTCACTAAATGCCTGGATTGTATTTTCTATAAATTTCCTGTTTTTTTCTAAGTACCTCAGACATGACTGACCTTAGGAATCCAGACTCCTAGTGCAGACATTGCAGCTGCTATCAGGCACAATAAACTGTGCTTTGTCAGTCCCTGCTTGCCAGCTCATGTGGGAAAATATTCTAAAGCACAAGTCCAGAGCAACCATACTATGGTCTATGAGGAACCTGTAATCTTCTCAGCTGTTTTTTTCACATTTAACCCACAGCTAAGTGTCTTGGTTAGAAGAAGGTTTTGGGTCAGAGACAAAACCAAAACTCAAATCCTTTCTCTGTTATATTTATCCATTTCTTGTCAAATATTGACTACAGATAAAAAGAGGGAGCTGACATTTGGGCTGTGTGATCCCTCCCAGTAGTTTGTTCCTCCTTTGAAAATGTCCTTGTTAGGAGAAACACTTTACCAGTGGGCGAAGAGCATGGATATTCTTCCTTCACTTTGGGGCGAGCAACCCCCAGGTTAGAACTTCATTTACTGACAGGCTGGCACTGATCTAGCCTGCTTAACTGTGAAACCAAAGACATAAGTTTGTAGGAGTGCATGTTTTCAACGAGTTGTACAAATTATTGACTGATTTCCTTCCCACCTGGAATGAGTAACTAACTAGTTCATGCTAGAGTTAGAAGAATGAACAGAAGTGTGAGAGTGCATCACTGCATATTTGCAATGGGTAGCAAACTGTATTTCTTGAACTACTTGATTTCTTTTGTCAGCCTCTCAGATTTGTTTTTTTCTTAGTATTTACCTTCTCATAGTTGTCCTACTCATAACTGTGATAATATTGCAATAATCTCTGTGGAGAAGTATGAGTTTTCCCAGATAAAAGACAGCAGCTGTCAAAGTGGAAATAGCTCCCATTTCTGACATTCCAAAAAAAAAAGAAGAAGAAGAAAAAAGTCCTCTGCCAGTTAATGGGTATTCCTTCCTAAGACACATTTTCTACAATATGTGCATATAACCTGTTTATTTCCCAAATAATATCTTTATCAAAATCACATGAACTGTGATATTTAGAACATTTAGATATGTTTTTTTCAGCTTTTTTAGCTTTGCTGAGTGTGACAGGGTAGAGGATGTTAATTTTAGCAGAGATCAGCTGATGTACATTGTTATTCCTGGAGAAATTTGGTCATGTGCCCAAGTCCTTTCAAAGTATAAAGCAGGATAAGTGATGATAGAAAACCTCTTATTCTTTGTGATCTTGTGACAGTATATCTATTCTTTTGCTTCACTGTAGCATTTTTCTGACATCTTCTCTTTTCCATCATCTCAGTCAGAAATAAAATTAAAAATTAACTACTTATATGTAGTCTGTAAGTCCCTCCCATATTCAACTCATGAGGAACATAACCCTGTTCAAAGTACTGCAAAATATATATATAGCATTGTGCATATGAGATGGGCAGAACTAACTGAAGTTTCTCACTTTTGCTTCACTTTTAATTTAAAAATGCCAACTAGAACTCAGGTTTTTGGGCACCAATTGTTCAAACTCTTTCCTAGCCAATATGGTATATAATTTAATAACATTTCTTCTCATTTTTCAGTTATCAAAAGGCTCAGTTACCTGTAGCAGGGCAAAGTAGTTACTTAGATTGAATCCTTTAGACAGGAGTACACCCTAAAGGGACATAAAAATTGGAGACTTGATGTCTTACTGTGAAAATGTGCCAAGACTTTTCTCTGAAAACGTTGTTCAGTACAAAGTCCAAATTCCTTTTCTCGACATAAAATAAAAGAAAGAAGGGAAGAAAGGAAGGAAGAAAGGAAGAAAGGAAGAAAGAAAGAAAGAAAGAGAAACCAGAACAAAAACCAAAAAACCCCAAAAAAACAAAACAAAAAAAAACCAACCCAAAAAACCAACCAACCAACCAACCCCCCCCCAAAAAAAAACACCAACCCAAACAAACAAACAAACAAAAAAAACCAACCAAAAAACAAAGAAGAAAGCTGTCCTTCCTTAAACCTTTTAAACACAGCACTCTGTCATGAGATTCATTTGCTGCTAAAATTGGAATCACTTTGTGCCTGAACAGGTACCCAGGATGCTCTTTCTCTCAAATGGTCTCTGTAGAGTCCTTAACTGTAGATCAATGTTTCTGAATTTTTATAAAGGCTTTAAAGGGAGTACTGAAAGGAAATTCTCTGTTCCTAGATACAGTAATGCACTGTTATATTTGGAGAGATTTTACAAAACAGTTTCCTTACTGGTATACCTGAAGGACCTGTTGGGCATAACTTGATATACCTCATTCTTTCCAGCCTGCTCATACTACTACACACAGATAAAATCCTCAAAGTCTTTGTAAAAATGAAAAGAACAGTGCTAGAAAGACTGCTGGAGACAGCAAGGTGAGCAGATACAGGTCATCAAAAATTAAAGGTACTCTTAATAATGAATGAAAAGTGTTATAGAATCAGAGTGTGTTCTTTTTATTTAATGCCATTTATGGTGTGCTTTCTTGCCCTCCTGTTACGCATGAGATTTTGGTTTAAAATGTCATCCTAATTTTTTTTCAGGTCTGATAATTTCAAGAAAACCTGACAAAGTGAATAGCACAAAACACTTATTTAAGCCTTTTCAAGAATTCCGAAAGTCCTGTTAATCCAGATTCCAAGTTCATTCACAGTCTTATTAAACTGACTGTCAGCAAATTTATTTTTTCTTCCAGTCCCAAGGAACAAACCCTCATTCTTGTAATTTTCTCTGATGTCCTCTGAATGCTGGCTTTCCAAAATATTGGTCTAGTAGCACCTTGCACCCATTGTTATTGATACAATAAACTGATTTCTTGAAAATATTTATGTAGGAAATCTGTAGGGTGTACACTGCTAACATTTGAAACCACATATCTGTCTCCAGTTTTAGGTTAACAACAGAAATCACTGATGAAGTTGATTGGTTTTTGAATATGCAAAAATTAATTCAAAGATTCATGCTCACTGACAGCTCGGTGTAAAGTTTATCTGTGTGCTCCCCAATTATTTGTGTTGAATTTTAGAACTAAACATATATGAAATCATGGTTACAACATCCTGTTAGTAATTGAGGGTAATTGGGATTTTGGGGAAGCTTTGTTTTTGGGTTTTGGTGGGGGTCTTGTATTTTTTGGGTAGTGTTGGGCTGGATTGTGGGCTTGGGATAGTTTGTCTGGGTTTATTTTGGCAGTTTTTATAATTTTTTTTATATTTTTTAATGTCTAAATGTCTAAAATCTATCTGAACACAGATATTTACAAAGTACTGAAGTAGAAGTTTATAATTGTATCTTTCTGAATTTCAGTCTTTTGCATGCTTACAGCTCTGGGTGTGGATGTAACTACTCATGCTGATTTCTACTGTATTGGAACTTGTGAACTAGTAGAAACATTTAACTTGTCTCTCACTTGAATTTTCTTCCCATTTCCTCCCTTTTCCCTCCATCTCTCACAGGGGAAATAGAAAGAAGAAAGTGTAGAAAAGCAAAACCTTGAACCTAATTTTGGTAGTGTTTTGCACAGTTTAAACTTTTAGATAAGGAATGATCAGGATTCAGACCAGAAAAGTACATCAAATGGGAATGTAATGTAATGTAATATAATGTATAATGAAATACTACATTACAAACAGGAAGAAATATGGTAAAATTATTTCTAATATTATGAGCATATAATCTGTTTTGTGGTGTGATACTCACTACTAATCTCCAGTGAGTTCCTTAGGAATAAAGCTGTCTTCTCACAAGATTCAGGATTAATAAAGTCATACCTTAATAAAGGAACAATGCACAGTGCTTGTTGCTAAGGGAGCAAGTGAAAAGCTAATGTGTCATGCTGTATTGTCACAGCTGAAATCTTCATAAGGGATTGCATTGGATCATTAAGTGAAATTATTTCTGTGATAAAATCAGAGAATTACAGAGTATTTAGCTTGTGCTTTGAACGCAAGCAGAAATTAGTCAGTTGATGTTTGTTCATGCAGGAAGTTCAGAGTTGACACTTTTGTTCCATATGACAAATATAACCTTATATATGACCTTGATTTCCATAGTTCAACTCAAGAGCTTTTGAGCAAATTATACTGCAATTAGAGGAGAACAAAACAAAGAAGTGTGGATCACTGCTCTCTGTCAAGTTATAGTGATTGATCTAAATAACCACTACCACTGTATCATTTCCACTGATTCAGTAAGATTTCTGGAGCTGCAACACACATGTATGCACACACACAAGAGGGTGGCTTAGCTGCTTGTCAGATTTTTAAAGCCAGTGATTTTCAAGGGATTTGATCAAATATAATGAAGACAGAAATCTCATTAGTTACCTCAGACAAACAGATACACTCACAGGTATGGCTAAAATGGAAATGGGCTTTGTCAGAAATTTTAGGGAGGAAAAAAGCCTCACAATTAGATTTATTTATTATTTTAAAATATCCCTAAAAAAAATTCTGATGGGTATGTTCAATACAGTAATGGGCTCCTAAGATTCTTTTTTGGTTAGACTCAGACAATAAACTTATCAAGATTTTTCCTCTTAAAGATATTTAGAGCCAAAATGTCTAGCCTGTAAATAAGAGATTCCAGATATTCTTCTGCACCCTTCTATGCCTGAGGCTATTCTACTTCTCTCATCAACCAATTTAATAAGCCATTGACCATTTTATTATAGCCTTCATCCAGAGAAATCTTCTCTGGCTGCTAGCATGCTAACATATTTCCAAAGCAACACAGAGATGTCTCAGAAACAAGTAATAAATGCCTCACCATGTCTGAGATATTTACTTGAAAAAGTGGTAACTGCTGGGAAAATCTGACCTATTAAGAGTGAGACATTCATTCATTTCATTTCAGAAATCAATTCAAATTTCAGTCAAATCAATTTTTAAATTGATTTTTTCAGTTTTGAGTTTCGCTTAGACATTGGCAGTCCCTCTCTAAATGGAACCAACTTCCACCATGAGTTGGTAGTTAACTGGTGAAATGAATCAAAAAGAAAAATTAAAAAAAAAATAAATAAAGCCAGATCAGTTCCTACATCTGGTTCAGTGTCACACAAAGGCAGAGGTGAGTTGCTAGGCTGAAGAAAAGACAAGACTTCTTCTTATAGAGACAGTGATGCCTCATTCTGTCAGATGTTTTAATGAAGTTTTGCATTAATTCTTGTTGCTTCTCTCAAATTTTCCTCTTTGATTTTTTTGTTGCACTCCCAACAACCACTTCAAAATGCAGACTCTTCAAAACCATCCACTTACTACATTAGGCACTGTCTCAACGCTTTCAGTGTCAAATGTTTGCCTGCCCTATCTAATCATTACCAAAGACCAGAATATTTTCTCATGGGTTAAAAATTTGAAAACAATAGCACTGCTAGCAATACCTGACCAAGAAATGAGAGCAAGTAATAAATAAAGTAGGAGAGAAAATATGCACTGGGAAGAGTGAAACTCAGTGTGTTTCAGCATAGTTCAAAATGTCAGAAGCGGAGATCAGATCCAGAATTGGCTTAATACTTATCCTTAAATTAAATCACCTAAAGTTGGTATTTTCGTATTAAAAGGTGTAGGATTATTAAAACTAAATTTTGAAAATCTGGGAGAAATTAAATTTTGACCCACTAGTCACAGATTATCTGAGTGAGATATCAAGGCACCTTGCCTCAGTCTTTGCATGTCACTACTAGACAAACTAAAAATATCATTAATTTACTGTGTCTATTGGTTGACAAAAACCATGCAGGAAGTGCTAGACACTATCTTTATCAAGAGAAACAATTCCAGGATCTCTTAATAGCCTTTCTACACTTATATAGGCTATGTAAACATATTTTTGATTTTTTTTGATAGTTCAAATAGCTCTGCAATCATGAATATTTTATTTCAAATTATGGAATATATATTTTTAGTTTAAGCTTTTTTAACTTATTTCATTGCAGTTAAATGAATTCAATATAATAAGAGCTAGAAAAATGTACACTAAAGACATTCGCAAAACAGTTTTAAAATAAAAAACCTTTCATGTCCTTCTCAGTTAGTGACTCTACTGCTTTGTAGGGTAGCAGTCAAAGATGAGTTGGCAATGAAAACTTCCCACATGTGGAGGAAACTTCAAGTACCATTATGCAGATCATCATTTAGGAGCCACTCATATCTGAACAGATGGTGAAATCTATTCAAATGAGTATGTAAACATATTTTCAAAGATCACAGCACCTTAAATAAGAGTGCTAGAATGAATTTATCTTGAACAGTTTTTTGATGTCTTAAAATAAGACAGAGATAAGATTACTGAGACAAAGATTTGTCAGTGATAAATGCCATTTCAGATGTCAAAATCCAAAATTTAGGTCTTTAAAATCTTCTCATGGCCACAGACGTTCCAGAATTACTAAAGTATCAACTTTTAATGCCAAAAGGATCTTTGCAATCCAGTATTTCTGAAATGTATCCTGTCATATCATCTGACAAAATCTGACCATGGCTTGATGCTACTACATTTTATCTCCTTAAGGGCTTTACAGGTTCAAACTAATGATCACAGAGACAACTGAAAATCTCATAGCTTTGATGAAATCTACTAGATATGTAATGAGACATTGTGTTTAGGATATTAATTTATACAGAATGAACGACAGATCTTCCTGTTTTCATTGTATCAGAAGTGATGACATTTATGACGCAAATAGATTATTTAAAGCCTCAAAGCCACTAAATATTTTGTCTAACAAATAAGGAGTCTATTCTGCTTCCCTATCTTCACTGACTTATACCCTGGAACTATCAGAGTGCTCCTGAGAACAAAGCAAGGACTAGCTTTTATATGTATTTTGAAAAAAAGCATTTTGAATCATGCACAATCTGTATGTGTGACACTCACACTTAGAACAGACAATTTAGTCATTGTGAAAATCTTTTGAAGTGTAAATGACTAACATCTCTTTTCATCCTCTTCATGATTTCAGTTTTATCTGAAACATGTAGTTAACAGGAGAAAAGAGTATCCTTAAAGCAATCTTGTCATATTCTTTTCAGTTCTCTCAGAACCAAGAGTTCCCATTTCAGTTCAGAACATTTTTTTCTAGTCTATGTGTTTTTATCCTAAATACTCTACAGTTGTAAGTACAGGAATTTAGAAGAAATTGGCCTAGTGTTAGCATTTGAAGACAAAGTTAGACAAAGAAAATCAATTGCATTTAAGTCAATTAAGATTTTTTTTCCTCTTGGCTGTGGTCTGTGTCTACCTGTATCTAAAAAGCAGTTTACCTGTGAAAAAGGAAATCAGACTTTCAGATGTGAATGGCAAACTTTATTTATGTGTGTATTTATGAAAACATATTATTATTTAGGTAAATAGATAGTAAAGAGAAATTTTAGACTGAAGGAATAATTACAAATATAGCATCTATGAAAGATTATTTATATAACAAGTAAAAGAATTTACTTTTAAAATATATTGTATAGTAGTTGATTGGAAAGAAAGGTAAGTAAAAAAAAAAAAAAAAAGTTTTCCTTAATATTCCAGTGTAATTGCAGTTCTAATGAAGATATGCTTTTTTATAATTTCATTTGTCATAATATATGTCTACTGCAGTCCTTCCTGTAGACAGAGGAGTTACCAGCAACCTGCTGTCTAGCATAAAAGTGATTGTCTGGGGTTAAGAAATCTGTTCAAATTATCAAGGAAATATTGCTAAGGGGGAATAATTTCAGTATTCTAGAAAAGTGGTAACAGCAACCTGAGGGAATAAATGAAGAAGATCCCATTAATTGTTAATATCTTAGTAATATTAAAAAATATAATGGCCATAATTTGAAACATACCTTTCTACTCACTTTTACCTAAAGTTTCCAGCTATCTTTTGCATCTGATTGAAAAAAAGAAAGGCAAATCTCTCATATCTCATACACCTGCTGTAGCTCTAACAAAGTTTTATTGCAGTCCATCTAGTAACAGAAAAATATGAAAGAAGAAAAAGTATGTATAAAAGAAGAGCACTTTGCTCCCTGATATTGTGGAGAATTTATACTGTGTATTGTGTGATTATTCTACAAAAAAATCTTTTGTTGGCATGTGCAACCATCTGACAAGAAAATTACCAAAGTATTATTGCGAAAAAAAACAACCAAACAAACAAAAACCCCAAAAACATACAAACAAAAACCCAAAAAAAACCCAACAACAACAACAAAAAAAACCCCAACAAACCCACCTCTTTTTGTAAATACAAATCAGAGATATTTGAATTTCAGTTTGATTTGCCTGTAATAATCAAGGTAAAGGCCACTAAATTTACACTCCTTGTCAAAGACCTGAAAAGACATAGGATCGACAAGAACTGAAATACTGTTTTCCACAGTGTCTCTTTGATAGATTTTTGTTTTATTGATTTAATAAACCTCTTTCCTGAAATCAGATTGTGAAAGAAAGGTGGTGAGATCATTGCAGCCAAAGGTTACCACTTCACACTGAAAGAAGCCTAATAATCTAAACCCAAGAAGATGCAGATTCCTTGAGATGATCTCCTCACTCACTGTCAGTAAGAACTGAACCACAATGTCAGTCATGGAAAGAGGAGTATTTTTAGATGGCAAACCTACCATACCGTAGCTCATATGCAGCAAATGTTAAAGGAGTTCTCTTTCAGCTCACCTTGTACAATATGATGAAATAATTTTTGCAATTACTGTAATGCAGCTGTAAATAGGATACTGAATTCTTACAGACTGAAAATCTGCTAAAACAAGATGCATTGCAATTGCAGTGAAACTAAGCAATAAATCCAATGTATATTTGGGTAATTTAACTTTGAATGTTCATGGCAGATGATTTCTCTGGATATTAGAAACCTGTGGCACATAGCACTGAGACAGTTTTTCTCATCCTTCTTTGCAATCAAGAAATTCCTTCCTGCCTACAGTTTAAGGAATTGACTTGTCTATCTTGTCTATTTAAGTATGCTCTCTGGAAAATACTAACATAAGGTTTTTTCTTTCTATAATATTTAATGGGTTATGAGTCATTTTTCAGGTGTCCAATCTGCATGCAATTGTTGGGAAGATACTAGTTCTGCTTTTCCAAAACAATACAGGGATAATTTGGACATCCCTAACTTGGAGACAGTCAGGTCACAAATATATTTGGAATTTTGAAGGAAAAGGTTGCTATGCCTAAAACATGTAAGATGTTAAAATTAGGATAATGAGCTGAAGAAAAGCTTTATTTTAGTGCCTTTCTGTGTATTTTTTGTTCACATAAGAACTTCATTCATTCACATCTCTATCTGTGATGTCGAGACCTGTTGATAAGTTCAGAAATCCACTTTGTCACTGAAAAATTACTGGACATTTTTTTGGACATAATCCCTATTCATTCTTCCAGTGCGTCATGGAACACAGAAAGTAAGATAGCTCAGTAATTTCTTTTAGGGTGTTAACATGAATACTTGCACAACCTTGTATCTTTCTGAAACTGCCATAAAATGTTAAACAACTTCTATGGATGTATTTTTTTTTTAGCAGGACAATCATTTACATCTGCCTTGAATTAATACTGATTTTTGCCTTGAGAATTCAATTATCCAGCTGGTAAACACAGAATTGTCTCCTTACTCCTCATCTTAAATGTATAGAGATTCTTCCAAAGGGTGTGTGATTCTTCACAGGTCTGAGACAACAGAGGTGTTTTGGAAGAGCAGAGAAGAGAGAACCCTAATGTATCCACCTGTTATCTCTCAAAGTGTTTCAAAATAGAACCTCATGCCTGGGCAATAATTCTTATATGAGTGAAAATGGTGCACATAGCAACACAAGGCAGGTGTGTTGATATTGCCTGGTAGCTTGAGCTCCTGCAGGAAGTTTTTGAGTTCAGGTTTGCTGTGCTTTCATTTGCACATGTAAGACACTTTCCTAGTCACAAGCACATATGATCATAAGTGTTTCAGAAAATGCTTTGAGAATATGACTAAAGTAGATTATGTACCTGTTTCTTAGATCCTAACAAATTTAATTTATGTACTTACACAATTCAGTGTACTGATTGTCAAAAATTGAAATGAATGGAATATAACACCCTGCTGACAGTAAATATGATCAAGACTTGTTTCTCTATGGACTATTAAACCATATGACAAAGAACTCTTGCTTTAATGTGTTTGAAAGAAAAGAAGGGTCTGGCTGTAACTTTTAGAGGTCTTCTGAAAGTGTTTTGATAAAAATAGATCAGAGTGGACACTGAGACAAAAATGCGCTCAGAAAGAAGTAACTGTGACCTCATCCTATGTCAGAACATTTTTGTTGAATTGCATTGTTTCCCTGTGTTGGTGAAAACATTATCACAGGCTGATTGCTCAAGGTCATGACCTGAAGATATAAGATATTTTGAGAGATAGTTTTTCAGTGCAGAAAAAAACCAATTTTGAATCTTATCATCCAAGTGAATATCCTAAACTTTACACTTAAAAGTGCACACATAAAGTGAACAAAGATTTCTTTTTTATTTTGAATTAAAAAAATGAAAATAAATTGTAATAAGAATTAGATTGTTATCTTCTGCTGTTCTATTTACAGATCTTGTAGCTTAAGGCAAGGATATATATCAGCTTTACAGAGGATTACAGCAGTCACTCGATAGTTCATAAGACACCGGAAAATCAAGTGGTTGCTTATTTTCAACTTGCAACAAGAAAAGAGCCAAGGACCTGCTATTAATATCACTTTATCATTCATGTCACCATTACTAGGCTGCCTTTATCAACATTCTAAGTGCCATTTACCCATGAACTGGTACTTGAACAGCTTGTATAGTGAATCCCTCAAAAATAAATCACTATCAAAGCTTTCATATTCCCAGACATGTGACCATACCATTAGGAATATCTGTTTTCCTGCATGACATTTTTCGATATATTCAGAACTGTCTTATTATTCTCAACACCACCAGCATTTGACACCATGTGAAAAGCTCCAAAATGAGTGTATGCTGGTGTAAATGCTAAATGAAATCTTGTTTGACTTTTCATTACCTTCTGAAGGAGCTATATTCCCTTTTTGTTATGACTGTCCTCTGGAAATAGTAGAATAGCTGCTCAAGGGTATTTTGCAGAGAGAAAGGCATTTTCTGAACAAAGTATTTTTAAATTATGGAATACCCTGCTGATTTTGAAGCATTAATGGTATGCTAATTTATCTGACAAAGTAAGACACACTTGTGACCACATGAACACTAGTCAAAACCCTAAGTATATCTGATCACCCCATTTTTCCAAGCTACTAAAGATTGCAGAGATAAATTTTCACACATTGCGTGCCCCAAGGACAGTCAATGGTAGGTGTCAAAGCAGAGGAGACTAATTAGTCGCCGTTCTTTACTTCAGGGTCAGAAGAAGAGGTTTTTGTAGCTTGCATAAAGTGATCATCTACACTTTCTTATGGCAGACTGTCCCTCTCCATTTTTCCCACCCTGTACCATTTTTAAGGGAACCCATGAGGAAAATATTGTGCTACTGAGAACATATTTTTGCAAAGTACTTTGGGTATCAACCAATTTTTGTGTAGACATCATTTTCTTCATGGAGTCAATTGATTTTGGCTGTATTTGTGTGTAGTCTGCTATTTAAGTCTGTTTATCCTCACACATACAGACGTGTATTTTGTATCTTTCTAATGCTTGTCAGGATTCTGAAACTTTAAAGCTACCTTATACTTCCATATGTTTGATGTGAATGTGTGATGATTGACCATCCTCATTCAAACTTTCATCTTATGATGTCTTTGAAAAAGCTTAATGTTACATGAATGCAGAAGATAAATTCTTCATAGTTTCTAACACAGTGAGTTGGTTGTCCATTAATAGCTGTTTGGAATTTCACTGAGTGTAATCAAGTCAAAGTTATTTTCTACAAAGTATCGTGTTGCATTTTTGAACTATTCATTTTTTTTCTAGCCAGCACTATTACTCAAGTAAAAAAATTCAAAATTTAATACATTTTAAAAAATTTCACTGTATTCTTGTAATTGGTAACACATAACTACAATGCAGAGGCATAAATTCTTTTTAAAATAGGTTTATTTTACCTGTGAAAGTAAGACAATTCTTCAAGCCTGGCCATTCATATCAGATTGTTCACATCCACATTATACTTACAGAAAGGCATATAGGACGGGTATGATAGATTTTCAACAGAGAAGAAGTTTCTTTTTGTGCTGTAGGAGAAAGAAAAGTTGTGAGAGATGCTCCAGAAGGACTTCAGCTTACTCTGGAACATGGCCAAACCTTATTAATGCAATTCTTAAAAATGTTGGGTTCATCATGGAACAAACACTCCCTTTCATCTATGACATCTGTAGGGCACATAATAGAATAAACTTCTGAGCTGATGCCCTCATCTTGCTTTTATTTTCATTTCCATTATGATCTCTCTTCATTTAGTCAGCCATAAAAAATTAGAACACTTGCTCTCATCTGAACTTCAGTTTCCAAACCTAAAGTTGCTTAAAAGATGAATCCAGTTAGTCTGTAATTAAACACGGGGGAAAATAGGAACATCAGTTATGGATCCATGTTAAATCAAGAAAATAAAATTCTGACTGTGCTTAAGGATGAGAATTGACTTTGAAATGGAGAATTTAAACAGGGTTTGTTTTTTCTTTCCTAATGTATAGCTAAGAGTATTGGATTGCATATTGTAGTTACAGCAAGATTTTGGGAATAGCATTGATTCAATGCACTCAAAATATATGTAAATGCAGAGTACATTGAGGACTAAGGAACAGCAAAATGTATGAATGATTTGCATTTCTTTCCTTTCACACTTTGACTCATACCAAGCAAGTGAATTTCATTCTTTCTTTTTTAAATATTACAAGTTAATGCGGCATTATGAAAAAAGAAAAAAAAATAAGCAAGCTCTATTTTACTTGGGATTATGAAACACAGAAAATATTTGACTCAAGGCACAGTTTTTACTATATCCAAGCTGCTAACTTTCCTGTAAAGTTCTGTTAAATGAGTGTTGATCTGTTGGGTTTTGTGAGTTTTGTTTGGTTGACTAAGATTCTTTAGCTCCTCACAGCAGTATGTAGCACACCTGAGTTGTTAAATTAACAGTTCAATCTCTATATTGATTAAATTTAAACTGAGATTTTGCCTCTGGGAATGTAAATGAATCAAATCAAATAACAGAGTTCATATTTCAAGGACTAAAGGTGTGTATCCCACTACAGGCTTTTACCCAAATTGTAGAATAAGCACAGGCTGTGGGATGTTACCAGTATACTGAGAGTTAGTCTGGAAACCAGGATTTTCAGACTCTGTAGACACTCAGTGTCCAAACAGGGACTCCAGAAATCCCAGGAAGGGTGTTTGGCCAAGAGAAAACCTTCCTGCTAACCCTGGAGTGGGAAGAACCTAAAAACTCCAGACTCTTACGCTCATTCAAGGAAGGCAAGGAGCCTTTGGGAATTAAGAAGGCGAAGAGTCCTCCCAAGAGTCTCAGGGAGCCTTGAATATTGCAAGAACTCTGTGGTCACCAAAGTAGGAGATTACTTGTCAAGCCTTCCTTGGAGCTTGAGAATCTGAGTATCTTCAAGCCCTTTTGACCTACTTGTGAGGGAACAAGGGGGAAAAAAAAGAATCTTTCAGGTCTTTCTTATGAGTTAGTTTAACTAACAGAGAAACAGACAGCTTTGAAAAAGCCAGAATCACCCAACGGTAGTCCAGTACTTGGCCAGGTCATGATATGACAAGGTCCAGGTAAATACTCCCTTCTTTTTAGGCTTTTTATAGAGATTGCATGTAAATATTTTGGTGTAATTTGTGCTCTTTTTTTTTTTTGTCTTTTTTGAAACAAAACATGAAAAGCATGCTAATAAGAAAATTTTTAACTACTATGCATTGCATCAAAACAAGATCTCGTTCAATGTCTTGTCCCTCACAATCATCAAGAGCATATTCTTAGAAAAACCAAATAGGGATCATACTCTAGATTTCCCAATTCACCCACTTCATTTCACTAAAAATTCCGTGGGCCTTCCATCTTCTGTCAGTATCCTCTCCCCAAACCTATAGAAGGTACTCCATTTCTCTCAACACACTTCCTGTATTTTGATCCCTATTTTTTAAATTTCAACGTTAGTTTTTTTTTTAAATGGGATGAACAAGACTGCAGACAGAATGCAAGAACATGCATTCTAACCAAATTCTTACTTGTTCTTTTTCTTATATTCCTGAATGGCTAACATTCATTTTCCCATTTTGACTGCTGAAAATTCTATATGATATTTTCAAAGAGCTACCTGCAGAAGTCTCAGGAGCTCTTTCACATCATAATAAAGCAGAATTTTTATTCTTATTATGTCATCGGGTGACTTTTTGAGAATTAATTACCTTGTATTATTTCATTTGGGTTAATTTGCCATTTTATCTTCCATTTTTTGATAATACATTCAAATATATTAAGGTCCTATTGTTATACTTCACATTCAGCTTTGCCCCTTGTTCCTGATTTTGCATTCTTAGAGAGCTATATCGCATCATTGTTCCTGTAATTTTCAGATTTATTTGTAAATATATTTGACAACGGAGAAAAACCAAAAAGGTCTCTCTGAGAACTCCCTGTAGTTGTGAAAACTGACCATAAATTCCCATGTTTTCCTTCTTACCATGACTGAATCTTCCCTTGTATCTCTGACCCCTTGGTTTATTTAGGAACTTTTGTTCAGAATGTACTGAAAAACCAAAAATACTTTATTAACCAAATTGCTTTTTATTTTCTCACAATTTATTGCTCTCTAGCGGATGTGTCAGACATGTCTTTTCTCTACAAAAGCTCTGTTGATTTTTTGTAGAACCAGTATTTATCCTCTTGTTTCTACAACTTTGTCCTCTGTGGGTAATGGCTCTGATCTACAGTTATCCAGATAATTATCCAGCCTTCTTTCACAAGTTGGATTTACTACAGTCACAATTTATTCTCAGCAGCTCCAATTTAAGCAGTACTTTGAACTCACCCATAAAGAATAGTTCCAGAGAGGGAAAATCCACACCTCCTTTGTAAGCATAACCAATAAATAGGGTTCATCTTCTTCTTTTTCTGATAAAATTTTAGTGTTCTCACATATTGTATATATTGTCTGTAACTGCCTTATATATCTGATTTTTCAGGTTTTCATTAAACTATGAAGCAATGAAAACTGAATGTACAAATTCCTTTTTCCTCTACATCATGTACTTCTGATTTTGAAAATAGTATGAATTCCAATATTAATCCTATTAAAATTTTCATCTTGTAACTCAGAATATGAATGTGACTTGTGTAGCTAATTTTGGGAAATGTAGCATTTCATTAAATGAAATGAGTGATATAAGGATTTCATTCAGGCCTACTGTGGAAATTAAACCTCTTCAGTAGAACTTTTAAAATTGAGATAATTTATTTTGGAAAGGTAAAGACAACTTAGTGATGAATGTAGGTTCACTGTTTAAAGTGCATTTCAAAGAGCATTTAAGGGCATTATACAGATACAATGAAAAAAAAGAAAAAAAAAAGAGATGATCCTGTAATTCAGAGTATTCTTGAACTAACTTTTAAATCATCTCAGAAATTATATCACCTGTAATATCCCATCCACAAACAACATAAGTGGTGTAATTCTGCTAAAACTAATATGCTTTTCGTAGACCACTGAGAAATCACTTAAAATATCCCATATAGAAGCTTTCAGAGGCAGTAGTTTGGCAAACCGTTCCGCTGCAGGAAATTTAGAGGGAAGAACTTTGAGTGTTAAACCTGCAGTTTATGATTTGAGATATCTCTGTTTTTGTACTTCTCTTTTGTGATCTCAGAACCAAATACTAGACTGATCATAATGTTAAAGTGCAAAATCTAGTTCCCTGAATGGAGAAGTAAGCTTCTACTGATCAGCATCACTATACCCTGAGCAGCAATGTAAGCTTAGAGCCTCTTGTTGCTTAAACATGCACAACTGACCCGTGTCACTTGGTCATTATATGGTGGATTTGCGTCGAGAAAGATTCAGGTCAAATATTAGCAATAATAGGGTTACTGAAGCATGGAAAAAACCTGCCCATTGAGAATTTGCTATCTCCTTCAATAGAGAATTTAAGGACTGGCTACATAAACATGTATCAGGAATGACAAATATATAGTTCATCTAGCCTTGTGCCAGAGAACTCAGTGACCTCTTAAAGGCCCTTTCATTTTTATTTCCCTATGATTCTATGAAGATTTGAAAATAAATACAATAAAAGCTTTGAGATGGAGTAAAGGAGCCATATAATGTTTTGAAGAGATGACACCAATGCTGTCTTCCTGGGACTTTTGCCAGGTAAGTGATTTTGAACAACAGCTTTTCTGAACACTTATGCTACTGAATCCCTCAATTTATTTTAATTGAAGTCTTTATTCTTAAATCCATATAAAGAAATTAGGCATCTGAACAGAAGGGAAATACACTCTGATCTTTAGGAATTGAGCAATATGCTACAAATACTAATAAATGTAAATACCTCTATAAAGAGCATTTCTGTATAATAGATATTTTTCTATTTGACCTCTCTCAATTTAGACTGCTCAGGAGATCATCTGATTGTTAGTATGTACATGCAAATCCAAGAGGGTGTTATGAGCTGTTCAAGCCTTTTAATACAGCCAGAGTAAAAATGGTAGTTTTCTGTGGTCAAAGCCTCATTTTGGTATAAATTTTAAAGATAAAATCAAGTGATAGTGTTAATTGACACAATGTAATTTAGATATGACAATATATATGAAATTGAAAATTACCCTGAAAAGTAATTGAAAACATAAATATAATATAAACTTAGAATTTAGATGTGCTAAGTATGAGATTATTTCATAACCTGATGTCTCTCATTTGTATAACAACAACATAGATATTAATTAATTTATCACAATCTGTTTTCTTCTAAAAAGATCTTTTTCACACAAGAGAAAAGCAATAGCACCATCTAGAAGAAGCCTACTTTCAGTTATATGTTAGTCCTTTAATGTCTATCTTTTTTCCTCCTTCCTTTGCACTGGCTAGAAGATAGCCCCTCTGTGTTTCCAATTTGGTCAAATTTGTATAGACTTTAATACTGTAGTTATTTGCATGAATTAAATTAATATTCTTTTTTTTAAATAAAAAGGTCAATAAAAACTTTTCAGATAAAGAATTAATTAGTAGAATTTTATTTTTTTTATTAGACGGATATGTGATTAAACAATTCTTGACATTTTTACAAAATATAATGATAGAATCAGTTACTTGGCAGAAAAAAAAGCTTACACAAGTGGATGAACTTATAAAATTATAAGAAACTGAGAATGGACCTTAAAATCAAAAATGCTAGAACACCTGAGATAAGCCCTAATACTCAATAGTCCTTCCAGGATTTTTTCTCATATTGGTAATACTGGATCAATATTAACATGCCATGTGGCCATAGTACAGATCAAAAAATATTTGTCTCATATAATACCATGATAATCCAGATAAAATTTTCTGCCACAAAAAAAACCCCAAAACCACAAAAACCAAAACCAACCAACCAAACAAAACTGACATAAAATTTTGCCTGTAGGCAAGGAACAGTGGCTGAAGTGTCCAGTATATCAAAAATTTCTCATGTCCAGCACTGGATTTTCCAGGAACTTTAAATATATATATAAAAAGTCCCATGATCAGCCTCTTGATAATTATTTAGGATGCAGCACCTCTAATTTAAATCTGTAGTCTAAATCAGAGAAAGAAAACCCAAAAACCCTTGAATCAGAATTTCAGAGATTTCAGATGCAGGTTTTCTCTCCAGCTCTTTCAAAGCGTTTTAGAGAAGGTAAGGTCAAACTGCTGAGCCTTGTAGCTGGGAAGAAAGGGGAGTATTTTTCTATCATTTCCTTCACAGTCATGACAAAATCTTGCATTAGTTACTTAAACTTTATCAGATGCTCTTGCAGGCTGGACATACAATCTGTGATAAAATTTTAGGTTTTGTTTGTTTTGTTTTGTTTTTAAACTAGATGATTAAGCTTATTGTCTGTCTTTCTCCCCAAAATTTGAATTGATCTTTTAGTTTCCCTGGGTCCTGGCCATAAAGTAGCAACTGAATTAGAAATTATAGAGAAAGTCAAGTATTGTGGAGAGGGAAGGACACAGTGTGTCCTTGTCAATCACCTTGCACAAGCTGGAATTTTCTCCACATGGGAAGTGTTGTGGCAAAGCACATTGCATTACTGCAGTTCCACTATGAGGTGAGATAAGCATCACAGACAGAGGCAGCAAGGCAGAATTGTGTTTTGCAAAGAAACTCTGTACACAGATACCTGAGCTAGCCCCAGGCAATGCTGATACCATCATGTGGTACACACAGCCTCCTGTTCCAGAGAAGCAACCCTGACATCATGGGTGCCTTGTTGCTCAAGCTTCTTCAGGCCATGGTGATGATCCTGATGGAGATTTCTGTCTGGCAGTGAGGGAATTACTGAGTGCTAATTTAGAACCAGTCATGCTGTGCTCTGTGGCACACTGCAGACATACCTACAGACTTTAACTGCTCCATGAGGAGAGAGGCCCACCAAAGATGTGAGACTGCAATGTTGTAGTAAAAAAGCCAAACTGCCCAAAATTATTGTTTCACAGAATCACAGAATGATGAGGGTTGGAAGGGACTTCTGAAGGTCATGTAACCCCACTGCTAAAGCAGGATCACCTGCAGCATGTGGCATAGGATCACGTTCAGTAGGGATTTGAAAATCTCCAGAGGAGACCTCACCATGTCTCTGTGCAGCTTGTTCCAGTGCTCTGAACAGTGGTTCTTCACATGTAAAGTGCCTTCCTGGTGTATAATTTAAAGTCTGCACAAGATGGAAGTCATAAATTTGCAAAGCATAGAAAGTGCTTCACAGCTTCAAGAGAACCTCATATCTTCTGTGGACTTAGAGCTGGCAATAGTCACAACTGCACAGCTGAATTCTGGCATCCCATGCAGTGCAATTAGGGTGTAACAGCTGATATTCCTATTCAGCACAGACTGGAAGAGAATCAATAAGAAAAATGGCACAACATAACCAATAAATATGGCATATAATATTTTCCTTTTATTAAATCAGCTTATAAAGAGCAGGAGCAGGAGATATTCCTTTAATATATTTCAACTTGCATTTAAAATGTATTAAATGTAAGTGATTTAGACTTTTTTATTTCATGTTCTAAGTACAAAGAATCAGGACATTAGTATTTAGTGTTCTTTTAATTAAAATAGCAGTTTACTCTAAGCCCTGGAATTAATTACTTTTTGAACTGCTTCTCTGCTCTGCTAATAATGTTTGACAGTTTTAAAATAGAATAGCTAAACTTGAGGCTATTCAGTTTAGTAGGCTGATGCAGAATGTACTGAGAAAGATGAACTGTAATTTAAAAAACTATCATGTGCAATAGGAAACTATTCATTTAATGATGAAGACCTCTGTCAAAATTTGTATATGCACGCAGTGAATGAAAGGCCATTCAGAAGATGGAAACTGAAAGTAATTTGAACATTTATTGACTTAATGATACTAAATTTTGTCCTAGCTGTGACTTCAAAAAGAGATGATTATTTTCACATGAGATCGGGCCTTGGAAAGAAATAGTTTACATTTTCCAGGAAATGTGTGTTAAAAATGCTGGGTTCAACATTTTTTTCTTAATTATGAAGAAGTGTTACAGGACTTAAATCACAAGACATGCATTTTAAACTAGAAACAGAAAAGTTTTCACCTGTAACAACTTATTCATGTAAATAATAGTCAAAGAAGGACTCTATTATTGGTTACCTTCTTGGAAAAATCGCAACTTTAAAGCATATTAACATAATGCTAATGTTAACTAACATTGCCCCAAAGCATAATGCAATTTTTTTGCCTTATTTAGAATATTTTGAATGAATTTTACCAGAGAAAAGTCTTCAGTGTTATCTATTAGCATCCAATTAAGATATTAATGTTAGAACTATGCCTACTTACCTTATTTATGTACCCTTTCCATCTTCTGTCAACCTTCCACTTTGCTCCCAACTCAAGGTTAAGAAAAGGACAATACAATGAAAGTCTATATTGTGTGTTAGTCTAGAAGCTAGTCTTTTAAAAAAAGGCTTCACTTAGACTGACAAATGTGTATCCAGCATCTTCAGTGAAATTCTGTTGATTTACAACTGAGATCAAACCAGGCTTTTCCTTCTAATTCAGTGCTCCCAAATAACTCTTCCCCTTCTGCCTTCATTTCAATCTACTTTGCAGTCCATCATTTATTTACTTGTAGCTTTGCTGCGTGCACTACATATATAACTCATGTGCTAGATATAGCAAAGATGCTGACTTGGAAGATAGAAAATTGCACTCAGCTTTCAAATTCCTTTACCATAAGAGATCATAAATTAATGCCTTTTTTGAACCAGGTCTACAGTAATTAGTAATTTCATAGTATCTTGCAATAATAACTAATTTAACTCCAAAATATATGATTTGGCACAACCTCTGTTACTCACTTGTAAGGATGAAATGTTTGGCAAGACAGCAAGATTCATGCACTTCTTTCCATGGCACAATATTATAAATATTCCACCTAAATAATGACTCACCCTGCCTCCCAAGTGTAAAAAAGAATATTTACCTTAAATGGTAAATTGAGTCCTATTAACAATTCCCTGAAAATACATTTGATTACAGCATTCCACTGGAACACTAATGAAATAAGAATTAGTTGAACTTTCCAATTAACCCTTCTAAGATTCCACACTACTGTGTAGGAGAAATGGTGCTGCTTTGTCTTATTAAGGAGGTAATTTCTTTTATCAGTACTAAAGAGAATATTTCAGGAAAACATCCAATTATCTATGTAGCTGAATTATATTTTCTCTTAAGTACTCTTCATTCTTACAATGAAGAACAGGTTCATAGAGTTCTTATATATGTCACATTATTTCTAAATACAATTTTCAGATTGGACCCCCACTGAGTATTTGGGTTCATTTACCCTAAAGAGTTATAGGAAAAAGAGTGCAGTAAAAGCTGCAACGGAATGGGTCAGAGGTAAGTGCAGATGAATCAGCTAATAATAAACTAGTAATTTTTTGCTAATTTTCATTATGTAGTAATTAATGATAGTAGTTTTGTAAGGAACTATTTATCTATTTTAAACATAATTTTAGTTTCTACCATTTCAGGTTTTAATTTGAAATTGTGCAGATTCCCATGGTATATCTTCCACTGCTGTCTTCAAATTCTTAACCTGTGATTGATGATTCAGAATATAATCTTGGGAAGATTTACCACGAATTTCATGTTCTCTTACAGCTGTTCCTTTGAAAACTTATAATTTATCTTTTTTATTGTTCTTTTGTTTTCATTTATTTGATGTTAGTTATTTTGGTCAGAGTAGTAATCACAAAATTCTTACTAGATGACTTGGAAAGAAGAAAATTTTTTTTCAAATATTTCTGTCAGCTTTCTTCCATATTTTGCCAATAATAGGTATGGAATTTCTTGAGCTCTTTCAGGTAGCAACACATCTGTGTTTAATTCATAAATCAAATCATCAATATGTGAATGACAAAAAACCTAAACAACTTACAAACAAAACCACCTCCTCCCCCCTCACCCCGCCCCCAGTTCTGAGTTGCCCTTTTTCTTGAAATGATAGAATTAAAAGTTCTTGAAAGCCTTAAGTGACAAATTTATCTCTGGCTTAAATGTGGAATCTAAGCGAGCATTTTTTCAAATGCCATTTGCTCCAGAGAGGATATCTGGAAGAACTTTAGTGGTCTTCAAATTTTTTTGGTAGCAAACCCCTATTAGTAAAACATTTTTAAACATGCAGCCTAATATACGTTTATTGACTTATTTATAAAATAAATACACAGACTACTGTATTACTGCATTGTGTTTATAAATCATATACAAAAATAGAAATTAAGAAGGATGAGATAAGGATGAACTAAGAAACTTTTTTTAAAATTTGTTTTGCTTCGTTTATTAATGATGTAAAAAATATTTTCTTTCTGCACCCCAACAGGCTGTATTGTACACTCTATGAGTCCACAATCTCCTCCCATTTTGAAGACCATTGCTCTAAATAAAGAAAGAAAATGGAGTACAGTTGGCAACCTTGCCAAATCCTGTATCACCCCCAAAAAAGAGATTTTTTTAATTCATTCCATTTCAGAGTGAGACTAATCAAACAGAATAAAAGAAAAAAAAAGAAGAAGAAATAAAAATGTACTGTAGAACAGGAGTCTTTTATCCATTGAAATTTTGTGATATTATATAAATCCAAGTTGCACTTATTAAATACAAGACTAATTATGAAAAACTGCAGATGAAAAGTATCAGATTTTTCTTCATTCCTTGTTTAAATTGCCTCCTTCTCATATTTAAGGGTTATCTCCCAGACTGGTTTTCAGAAGGGAAATACACTTTAATTTTCAAGAAAACTGTGTGAAAAGTTCTAAATGTGTTGTAGTCAGGAAAACATTTGTTGGAAGAGTACAGACTCAAAGTTCTTCTGCACTTACAAGAGACAGTCTGCAAATGAACAGAAAATGGATGAGAGAAAATATGTTATTTTAAGGGACTAAAAGGTTCCATTATCCTGATATCACAAAGAAAGATATATGTTACACCTCTCTGTAGGTGTTTCATCACAAAAGAATGGAATGTATTTCAGTTCTTCATGTTTCAGCTTCTAGCACTGTTGAAAGAAATACTGAATAAGTCCATATCAATATACAATTCAGGGCAAAAGGAGCCTATCTGAAGGGTGAAATGATTGATACAGAGTTTTCCATGCCTGCTCTGTACCTGTTTTAAAGGGTATTTATTTAGCACTAGTTTTAGTCTGTTCCTATGGGGCTGCATGCCTTTTAGAGGTTAGAAAACAGACTCTGCTCTAGGAACACAACTCTCAACTTCATTTCATCTATGAGAAAAACAGCTCACACACTCAAAGTCTGCTCCAATTTGCAATCCAAAATGCTGTAAGTGAGGGCAATTGGGAGACTCATTTTAGAACCACACTCCTAATCTGAACTAAACCATGAATCTAGATGTGCTGATCAGCTTGGTGATTCATTTCAGTGTTTCCAAATGTCACACTGCGTAAAACTGTTATCCTGAGCCTGTAGTTTGGATTTGATACATTCTAGGAAAAAAAAAAAATCATTCACAAAGAGATTGTGGCAAAAAGTACATCTGTGATTACATATGACAGCACAGATTTCAAAATGTTTTTAAAGAAGGCATAGAGAAGAGAAATACCACTCTCATATTTCTTCCTTCCCACCCTCAGAAGCATAAATTGCTTTCCATAAATAAGGAAGCCAGTGCCTTCTCCATTTCATAACTGTGCTGTTTCTTTCAGTTCAATGAATGTTTTGTTGAAAATGTGGGAGAAACTTGTGGTTATTTTGAATCCTTTAAGTCTTTTATCTACACAAACAGGAATTAATTCACTTAGTTTTTATGGGGTATAGTTAGAACAGTTGTCAATGGCAGAGTTGGGATAAGACAAGACTATCCAAAGTAGCCAAGAAAAGATGGACAAATGCTGGTTAGGTCTTGTTTTCAAAAAAAAGAATTTAATTGAGAAAGGTATAGAGGTAATTTACCTTAGGTTCCTTCATGCTGAGGAATTTTTCACTGAGAATAATTTACCACCTTAAATGAGACTGAATAATCTCCTCTGGGTCAAGGAGAAAATAATCGAGATAAATTGTCTCATTTTCTTACACACTACAACTGAAAGCAAGACAAGTCAGTCCTGAATATTAAGGAGTTTCTTTTTCTCACCAAAACTGCTCCCCCACTTTAAGCTCCATTGTTACCTACTGTTTACACACTCAAAGCATCACAGTGTGTTTGAGGTGGGAAGGGACGTCTGGAGATTGTCTTGTCCAACTGGAGATTACCTTGTCCAACCCCTTGCCTAGACAGGGCCACTTACAGACAGTTGCCCAGGGCTTCTGCTTTTAACATACAAACAGACTAACCACAGAAGTGGGGGAAGGCAAAGCAGAGTTTTTATTTTCATTTCTTGTCATTGAAACACCAGCATAACACAATTCAGAGGCAAAAGCTTTTTTTTTTTTCTTTTTTTTTTTGGTCTGTTGAAGAAAACTGTCCAATGCTTCACATAGATCTCAATAGGAGATTGTACACTACTGTTTTGGACAAAACTCGTAGGTATTTTCATGCCTATGTGTCTTTTTTCATCTTGTAATTTCAATCTGAAAATGTTTCACACTGCTTGAATTGGTCTGTAAATGAGTGATCTCCTTTTGGCCATACCAACCCTCCTCAGGCTGATCAGTGTCTTAGGTTGACCTAAAGATGTTAGACCACAGGAAGGAAGTGCTTCATGCCTTACTGAATAAAATATTGTCGGTTCAAACAAATTGCTCTAAAAATCAATAGAAAAATTCAGCTGTGAATGTGAAAGAGACAGGCTGACAAAATGTGCTATATGAAGATATTGTCATGTAGTGGATGGTTTAAAACTACAAAGAGTAGCATTGTATGCACTGAATCAAGTAACATAATTATGTTGGGTTTTCTTGCTTGTTTTTAAAAACAAGGTTCAGTTGACAACCAATTTAGAACTAATAGAAGTACATTTCTAATCTAAAAGTGTAGTTGTCATTCTAAGAAATAAAATAAACCAATGTTATTACTCTAAGAAAAAACACAAAACCTAAACTCATTTAAAAATCAATAGGACTCTGACCAACTAAATCCAAAGACTTCCTAACACTACTAGGATGCCATTTGACATAATTGTTTATGGCTATTAGGCTTTCCCATTTTGAAAAAAAAAATCATGTTTTATTAAATGTCAGTCCTTTTCTTTCTTTCTTAGCTTACTGCCTAGTAGAAATGTAAGGTTCTGGCAATTGGGTAATTTAGCATGTAAAAATACTAAGTTTATAAAAAGTTAGCTATAGAATTCCAGGGTAGTTGAAGATGTGCCCACCTAAGAGCATGAGCTACTACTTTAATAAAAAGAGCTTTTACCAAAATCACATGAAGAGATTTTGCAACAAAATGAGACATAAAGCCAAAAAAAGATGTTGGTGAAGATTTCAGTAGTTGTATGAAGTTCAAAATTTCAAACTCTCTATGAAAGAGATATCTGTTGAGGCAGAAAGCAATTCTGACCAATCTCTAAATTGCAAACACTAGGTACTTGCTTATAAACACATTTGCATAAGCTTTTAGCATTCAACAATGCAGATCCTAAGATATCTCCTTAAGGTCTCATTGCTAATGAGAACGTACAGTGGCCATTGTGGTCATGCCTCATTTATTGTGTGGATGTCTCCCTCCATTACGATGGCTACTGATTACATTTTGGCATAAACACACAAGGTATGTACCAGTTTCTGTTTCTCAATACTAAAATGGCCTTAAAATTATGAGTGACAATAAAAGATCTAGGAATTTTAAAACTGAAAACACCTTATTTCAGGAAAGGAAATATGTGAAGCTCGCTGTTATATGATGTGACACAGCACATTTCCCAGAAGAGCAAAATCAGCTGTTTTGTGCCTACTTGGTCTATTACCTTTTTTTTTTTTTTAAGCAACTATAACTTGAAACTTAGCCATATGGATGTCTGCATCATCCTGCAGAAGAAACATCTGACTGTCTATAAACATTCGTATGACTGTTTTCAACACCACCTAATCTGTTGCTTGACCAAGGTAGACTGCACATCTGTACAGAAGTTTATCCTATGCATAAATTAGGTGTCTTTCAATTACTCTACAAATAAAGTTCTGTGGCTCATTGTGGATGGGAATAAGGAAGGTCAGAGAAAGTGTTGAGAGGATTAGAAAGCAGGGTAGGTCAGTTTATTAAGATTAACAGCTGCAAACTTGATGTTGCTAATGGCAAGACAAATTACACAAAACAGGTGAATCCTTTCACAAAGTCTTATATCTTCTATATTCCTTATTATAAGGAGCTTACTCATAGCCCTGTAGCAAAGCCCTGTGCTCTTTTCACCCAGCAGGATTTTCAGTGCTCAGTCAGACTGGCTGGGTGGTTGAATGGGTGAATCCTGCTAGCCAAGATCACCTCAGGCTTACCCTAATGTGCACGCTGTTGTTTCTGACTACCTGCAATAGTAAGCATTGATGGCAGATACAGTCTTCATTTCAGAGTATTGGGGCAAAACAATCCACAGGCTGAAAGGAGTCCCTGAGGCTTTTTATTAAAACATGGCTTTTAACTGGGGAAAAAAAAATAAACAAACAAATAAACACACAAATAAATATCCAAGCTTCCTCGTCATTCACCTTCCAGAACAGCTGCTGTGCTGCTCAGTGCTGTCCCAAAGGCAGCAAGGGTACCGACATCATTAAAAGGTGCCCTAAAGACAACAGGCCTCCCACCTATGCTAACACTGCCCCCAGCCCGCCGGCAGAACCCGGGCTGGGGGGCAGACCCCTGGCTGGGGGTCAGACCCCGGGCTGGGAGGCAGGCCCCTGGCTGGGGGGAAGACTCCGGGCCGGGGGGAAGACCCCGGGCTGGGGGGCAGACCCTGGGCTGGGGGGCAGACCCGTCCGGCCCCCGCGGGCAGCCCGGCTCCGCGAGTGCGCACCGCCGGCACGCATCCATCAGCGCCGTCCGACCTGCGCTCACCCGCGCCCGGGCTTTTCCGCACCCGCGCAACGGAGGATCCCGGGCTGCATCTCATTTTTAATTGACTTACAACCTCCTCCCCAAAACCCCCGCACCACCCCGGCTGCGCTTCCAGACACATTTTTCTTGATGCAAACGGCGTGAGCATCAGGTGCGGGCAAGGAGGAGCGGCGCCGACCCCGCCTCCGAGATGCTGCTGCGGCGTGGGGAGCCCGGGGCAGGGGCTGCGGGTATCCCGGGTCCCCCGGCTCTGCCCCCATCCCCGCGGGCGTCGGCAGCTTTCCCGCGCCGGCTGTTCCCCAGCCTGGCCGCCGCAACAGCGGTGCAGAGGAACCAGGGAATCCAATCCTGCACCCCCTGCACTTATGTGGCGCATATATTCCCTTCTCCACGTCCCTCGTCGCCGCCCCAGCCGTGCGCTTCGCTCCCTGTCTTTTCTTGCCGCCCTCCCCTCGCCGGGGCCACGGCGCTGCGGGATCAGGTGCCTGCTGCCGTGGCTCTGCAGGGCCGGCTCCCGAGGCTAAGGGGGGGTCACAGCCCTTCCTGTTCAACCACTCCTCCTCGCCTCTTGTTTTCCACTGAGGCCATTTCGGGTCCTCTCATTACTCTTATTATTTACATGTTTTCTCTACTGTATTCTCGCCCTCTCCTCCCTTCCCGCCCTGGCCACTAGCCCTCCACAATCTCGGCAAAGGCATGGGGTTTTGGGGTGGGATGTAGCTCGGGGGGAAGATAAGTCCTACACGCGGGGGGAGGCGGGAGAGAAAGGGAGAGATTTTGCAGTCGTCTCTGGGCTGATTGGAAGAGGTAATCATTGTATCTGCGGCCGGAGGATTAGCAGATAAACTTTTATTGCTCCCTTTTGCGCGTGTGTGTGCGCGTGTCTTCGTGCGTGCGTGGGTGTGGGTGTGTAGAGGAGGAAGTTGCCTCTCAAGGGGGAAAATCTTTTCAATTTCCCTTTGGCAGGTGCAGGTCAAGGGGGAACTCATGAGCATTTTGTCTGATCCATGAACTGATTAGGAGAGGGGAAGCGATCCCTCTCCTCTTACCCTTCCTTTCCCAGTTTTGAAATCATTCCTTCCCCACCACCGCCGCCCTCCCGTCCTTCCCCTCCTCTTCCCTTTCCCCTTCCCCTGCACTGAATGAATGGAAGAGTCTCCACGGTTTTCTTCTACTTCCCACCCTGGACTGGAGAAGTGAGGGGGCATCTATCTATCTATCTATCTATCTATCTATCTATCTATCTATCTATCTCTATTCTCATCCATCTCTTTCTCGCTCCATCCATTCCCGAGGGGATTCAGACCGTGCAATGTGTTTTCAGGCTCTTGTCTCTGCTACCACTTGATACTATGTTATGCGCAGGGAGAGGGTTTTGCAAAAATGGATTTATTCGATTTTGAAGGATCTCTTCTCTAATAAGGTTCTCATTGCACACAAATATGACTAAATCCCCTATTTGGTAAATCTTTCTCTACCCCACCCCTCCTCTTTGGGTTCCCTCCCGCCCGCCCCCACCCCTTCAGAGGAGCAAGCACAGGGAGCTGATGACGGACCCATTAATCCCTTCTTCAATGCATCAAAAGAAGCCGAAGGGCTGGAAGTCGCTGGGCTCGGAGTCCTGCAGGAAATGCTTCGATCTGCTTTTGGTTCTGTATGAAACTGGTGACTAGGGGCTCGGCTCGCTCCGCCGCCGCCGCCGCCCGCCGGCACCTGGATGCGCGGGCCGCCGCCGCCGCCCGCCGCCGCCGCGATGCACCGCTCGTGGCGGTGCTGGTGATCGCTCGGGTGTGATGGGATTGAGCCGGCGGTGATCATTCGAAGGCGGTGAGGGAGAGAGCGGGAGAGGAAGGGCTGCTCCGCTCTGCTGTGTGTGGGCTTCGGGATATTTTTTTTGGTTTGTTCTTTTTTCTTTTCTTTTTTTTTTTTTTTTTTTTTTTTTTTTTTTTTTGTCTTCTTCTTTTCCTACTTCCATCCTCTCCCCGACACTGGAAGTCCTCCCGTATCTAAATGGAATTAGTGGAGACCGAAGCCCCTTGTGTAAGGAACAGACATGACCCATGGGCGCAGCTTCTTTCACAGTAAGTATCTATCTCCCCCTTCCCACCGCCCACCCCCGGCCGAGCTCCGCCGCCGCGCACGGGCTCTTGCCCTCCGCTGCCTCCACGCCTGGCGTGACGGGACGCCCAGGCTCCCGCGGCGTGGGGGCGAACTCCCCCCGCGCACACACCGCATCCTCTCCCCCAGCGTGCTGCGGTGCCCCGGAGGGCAGCTGGTGTCTGCCAGCGCCCGCCGTGGCGCGGGCGGCGGGGCACGCTCCCGGGGCTGGAGGCTTCACCTGGGCGCGAAGCGTCTGGTGGCTTTTGCCGCGCCGGGACAGACCGCAGGGGAGCTGCCCCCGCCGCCCGTGGCTCGAACCGGCGGCCGAGGCTGAGGGGGCGCGGGGCAGCGCCGGGAGCCGCGGCGGGGGCGGCCACACAGGGCACGGATCCCGGAGAGCTGCGGGGCGGGGGCGGCGCCTTCGGCTGAAATCCACCAGGATTAGCAAGGAGGCACCGAAATATGTCACCTACTCTTCCAAGACCTTAGGGGCCTCTAGCTGCGCGGTTGGACCCCCTCTCCTGCCTCTGTTTTGCAAAAGGTCCACTGTTCTGAAGGGGCTTGATTGGCCACCGTTCCTCCCAGCACTTCTCTGTGCGCCCACACCTGTACAATAGCGCTATGGCCAGGTATTGCTTGTCCAACAACTCTTCGCCAGGCTAAGACACGTCTGTGCCAAAACACAGCCTCCTAAAAGCCTGGCCAAGAGATAAATCACTTAATGTGCAGCTTGTAATGAAAAAAATGTACAGATCCAAAAAAGATGTAAAGATGCGTAATCAGAGTGGCACTAGAAAGCACGATTATAATTACACCCGTGATTAGGAGGGAAATGGGGAGGAGGAAGACAGTGAGAATGCAACAAGAAATTTTGTGGAAACTTTAAAATAATTCCCAAACCGACATAATCACAATATTGTTGCCATGCTGCCAGCGCTTCCCAAATGACAGTTTTCAATGAGTGGAGATTCCATGGTTGGTCTCTCTGAAGTCTCTTTTTTTCCCCCTCTCTGAAAAGCACTGTTCTTTTTCTGTGGCTTAAGAAAGAAAAAGGCGAGGGTTCATAGAATAAAATGGTCTGCCTTGTCTGCTTAAATGAAATATATTGTGTTGGCTTTTCCCAGGAAGATCACAATTTTAATTACTTTCTGGCAACATGTATATTTTAGTGCTGCTGTTAATAACACTAAAGCAAGAGGTTGTTTTTTTTTTTTTTTTTTTGGTTTTTTTTTTTTTTTTGGTTTTTTTTTTGTTTTTTGTGTTGTTTTTTTTTTTTAATATGGGAGAAATGTTTCACTTTATCTATCCAAACATTAGGTATTATATGTCTGGAATAAAACCTAAACCCCCAACACACTTAGTTTCTTAGTCTCTGCTTGTCTGTTCAACTTCATTATCAAGACTATTTTGACTGCTTAGTAATAACAAATACTGATATGATGACATGTAGCATAGCTCTCTGCTTTGGGAAAACAGCTCTGTGATTTGGAAACCTCTTTCCTAACAGTTACAACTGGAAGTGGAAAGATCTGTGGGGTTTTTTTGTCATCTTGGTAATAATATATCTGTGGCTCGGACCAACTCTTTACTTCTCTGAACTCCACTTTTTTCCATATAGAAAATGAGGGGAGACCTAATAGATATAGATACTTAAAATGAACCTGTAAGAATCAGATATGAATCGTCATTAGTTACCTAAAACAAACACTTCTCACATGGAGTTTGTTTAGTTATCATGCGTCCTATTCTGGAATTTGTGGGGAGAAAGAACACTGGCAGCTGATTCCATATTTGAACACCAATCCACTTTAGACTATTGAGAAATTAGGTGTAGGCTGGTGAAGATTACAGGCATAGATGCATTATGATCACTGCATGAAACACAGCTAAAGTAAACGAGCAACTCAGCAAAGGGGTGATTCCTGCCTTGCCTTTGGATTTTGACACATTTGGCAGGCAGAGTCTCAGCCAGCATGTATTTCCAGAATTCATCCCTGAGGAGAGTAAGGGCCCAAATGGCTAGGTAGCATTCAGCTCTGAGCAGAAGGTGTAATGTTCTCACTGAATGCCCATGACACACAGGAGTTTTAACTAGCAGTGCTGCCAACATCTGTCTCTAGGGGCTGACTAAGAAATAGTGAATTTGCTGCCAAGCCTTCATTTTCCCAGAATTCCAATCTTACCCTGCTTAACAGGGCAGCCATCACCCCTGGCTCAAGCCCTCTGTCACATGGGAAAGGTCAAAGACATAGAAATAGGCATCTCAGTGCCATCAGAATACTGGAAATATGGAGAGTGTCTTCCTTTGGGGTGAAAATTGCACCCTAATTGCAATAAAAAAAGAAGAAAATGTTAAAAAGCCCCATCTCGGAAAAGATCATAGTTACTGGCCCATGATGGCATTTGGTGTCTAGTGGGGAAAATAAGAAGAAATTATTACTTTCAATTACTTTTGTTAATTGATCAGTTCCTCTTCATAATCATCAACAAAATGGTAGCTGACTGACCCAAAATGCTCTAAATAAGTGCACAACTTCATTTTCACCTTAAGGTCAGCGCAGCCTGGGCACTGTGTTTGGGCCTAATGCCAAACATGCCGGGGCAAAGCCCTAAACACTCCAAGAACTGATGGATCTGCTCTCTTCTGCTCTTGCTATTCCACTTTCTCTAACAGCCAAAGATATGAGTGATGATAGGAAAATCAGCGTGTGATTTCTTCATCAGGTAGCTAGCTAGTCACTTTGATCTTTCAAATTTGTCTCACTGTGACTGTATTAAAGGGTTTGCCTCTTAGCCTTTTATAGTCAGACTGTTGATTTGGAATTCCCCAGAGACCCGGTAATTATCTCCAGGTCAAAGCCCATTTCAGAAACATTGCATTTGTTTCCAAGAGGAATGGTTTTCCTATCATGGTTGAAGATAGTAGATACCTGTTTGTAAAATCGACTGCAGATTCACTGCAGCAAAAAAGCAACACCCTCTTGACAAATCAAACTAGATTAATGGGATTGTTAAGCACACACAATAATTTACTTCACTAGAGATTTACAAATGCTTTGATGGATGTGAAGAACCCAACCCCTCACTTCCTTCCTACTCCCAGTACTCATTTTCAAATTTTATTATGCCATAGTGAGAGACATTAGTACATACAGCGGCACTGAAATTTAGTCTCCCTCTGTTAAAAGCCACTTTACTATTACTGACACAAACTATTATTATATAAATAAGTGTTATTAAAAATGTTTTTCTCTAATATTAAAGAAGACGGAGAAAATAGGATGACAACATCAGTGCCTGTGGATTTTGTTTCAAACCCAAAAGATCTCTTTATTTGCATACATTTGCAAAAATAAGTACTTACAAGGACAGGCCATGGAGAAACTTGTTTATACAATATGTGCAATTAAAAGATTCAAGTAAACATGAAACTTTTTCTTTACAGTAATGCTATTTATTTTGTATTCTTGTGAGATATATGAGTACAAGTGATTTGATTGCAGAAACTATCACTCTGTGATATTGAATGCATATTTCTCTTTCAGTTGTAGCAAGTCTAATCATCCTACATTTGTCTGGGGCAACCAAAAAAGGAACAGGTATGTAAACTTCAGACATGCTTTTCAGACAATTTATTAGAGACCAAAATATGGATTTGAGTTTTTAGTTTAGTTTTTGAAATTTTTAGTAGCTCATTTACTTCCAGTGTCTGCCCTTTGTCCATTTGATTCACACACTTGTATACACACAAACAATCCAGGAGTGCTCAGCAGGCTCAGCCTGACTCTAACTAAAGGCTATACAATACTCCCACTTTCAAATTGGAAAGTCCAGTTTGGGCACTTACCTACACTGAAAACTTTTTTCTTGTTGAAGTATAATTAAAACCCTGGAATTTGGTATCATGGGTACCTTTGCGCAGTGGGAATATAGAAAGAGGTTCTTGAAAGCTTTGTATGCTCAGTGTGAGGACAGCCTAGCAGGGGATGCTGCTAAGCACAGTGTGTCTGAACCTGCGTCTGCATGCAGTCCCTGCACGCTGGAATTCGTTGTAGGACATTAGGCTCCATGTCATATTCTGCCTGGATATGGACCAGGGTGAAAAAGAAATACTTGCAGAGTATAAGTCAGACCTCAGACAGTTAATATCATCTTTGGGAGGTAATTGTTTTTCTCCGTTGATCCTAAGAGGGAGCCTCAAACACCTTTATGCACCGGGGGCTAAAGTTATATGAGACAGTTCTTTGATTATTAGATACCTCATTCAGAGTAACACCAGTCTAGAACCTGCTATCCTTCCTTTTAATAGCAGCCTAGATATATTTCCTGAAGAATCTATCTCATTTTAGCCTATTTGTCAAAGCAAGATGCTCAGGTATGATCCCTGATCTTCTTCAGCTTGAGGTGGCCCAAACCTACAACTCCAGTCTCTCTGCCAGAGAGCAGAAAGAAATGCAAGAGATTCAGGGCTAGGAAGTAAGCAGACAAGAAGGTCTGACTCTGCTCTCTGATGATTCACTTAGGAGAAGGAAACTTCTGGGCTGTGATTGCTGGCCTCAGAGTTATTTATTAATTTTACAGCAAACACTGAGATAAAAATAATCTATGAACCAGACTCCAGGAATTCCCCTGTCTACCTCTGTCCGGTGAATATGGACTAACTATACTGCACATTTAAAACAACTTCGATATAAGATCATAATTGTCTGAGTTATTTCCTTGATTTTGTCACTGATAAATTCCTGTATTATGACTTGAAGCTTGCTGATAGAGCACACGCTTGAGCTTTTTGAGATGTATAAGTAGGAAATTCATGCCTTCCAATTCTCAAGCTTGTGCTTTCCCTAGAAGGTTAGTATTTTAAAAACAATGCAAATTTATTTTCCCTGAGACATCCAAACCTCTCCTCTGCTTTGAACAAAATGTTTTGAGTAAGAATTATATGTTTGAACCCATAAAAAACATCCTTCTCTTCCACTAGATCAATAATCATACTCAATCTCAACAGAGAAAAGTTTGAGGCTCCTGACAGAAAAGGGGCTGTTGTATTTATCCTGTTAAAGAGTTCTACGTGTCATGTGAACATAATTTGAGAGCTAGTGATACAATGTTTAATGTCATCATTTCACAGAAAAGCAAACTACTTCCGAAGGACAGAGACCAGTGCAGTGTGGAACTTGGACAAAATATGCAGAAGGAGGCATCTTCACTTCTCCAAACTACCCCAACAAGTATCCTCCGGACAGAGAGTGTGTCTACATCATAGAAGGTGACTGAAAGAAGAATCTTTATATTTTACCATGAACTGCATTAAAAGGGTAGATTTTATTATATGTGAAGAGTAGGTAAAGTCATGGTAATAAATCTTTTCAAGACAAAAGATTTAGAGAACCTCTTGACTTCTATCTTGGTATAGCTCAGAATCTGGTTAAGGTGGTAAGTATGCATGGCTCAATAATAAACAGTACCATTTATTTCAGGATATTCAGAAAATGAATAGAACCTAAAATGCTGTAATGTGACAGAAGAAAGGATATTTTAAAATGAGTAGTAAAAGTGAACATGGAAACAGCAATGTTTTTGACTTTCATGCAGACATTTTAAACTTGCCCTAACTGAATCAGGGATGACAAGCTTAGCTAGGCAAAGTACAGTAAAAGAAGTCATACCGAAAATATACATATAGTGAGTGTTAAAATTATTTTCCATCCTGTTGTTCATAAGAAATGAAAACGAAAAAACCCCAACCTACAAAATAAAACAAGAAAAGAATAAACACTAGCACAAAACAGGTCTAAAATGTAGTTTTTAAAGGCTATACAATTGCAGGCACTGAAGTGACGTAGGAAAGACTAAAGATGTATTACAAACAAATTATGTGGTTTCTTTTCATTTGTCTTAATACAATGGATGTTCGAGAGATTGCTGTAATAATGGATCTGTGGGAAGTACTAGAGATTAGATCCTGTCAGAGCTCAGAAAAGATGGATCAGGTACTGTGTAGTAAGTCTCTGGAATCAAGAAGTTTCTTTCAGGAGTTGTGAATACATGTCGAATAAAACAGTGGTGGTCTTCTATCCATGCTTCATTTAGAGAATTATTAATTAATTAATGATGGAGTGAGGAATTACAGAAATAATTATCTTATGAAAGATGCAGGTAGTACCAAGATATACTTCCAAAGATATGTAGCTGATTTAAATTGAATTAACTGATCTAGGCCCACACACACTATGTACTTTTTGAAAGTCAAAAGTCAGAGCAAAATGATTGAATTCCACTTTGGTGCTAGATAACTTGACTGAAGTCAGAAGGGGTGATTATAAATAATGTAGCCAAACAAACCCTTAAAATAAAATTTATGCTAGTCTGTCCTAGAATATGTCTGAAATTTTAGCAGACATATGGTAAATATTGAAATTCCATCATAGTTTGGTAATTGGTTTAAAAGAATAAGTTTTTTGAGGAAGATAAATGCATAGGTTCAAAATGTACAGTTTAACTTTTTTTTTCTTTTTTTTTTTTTTTTTCTTCTTCTTTTCTGGTTATGCATATGTTTGTAGAGATCTGGGTCTTTTTGCATATGTTGACCAAATTATCTAATAATCCTGTGGGGCTGGGAAGAAGCAAGTCTGTTTTATCTTCAAAGATCTGAAACACAGGATATTTTATCATTAAAGTGAAATGGTGTAGAAAATAACCCACCATTTTTGTGAAATTTAGTCCCATATCTCAGGTCATGAGATGTTCTTCCTCACAGTAAGAAGATGCTTAAAAGTCCAATATTGTAAAGACTTTTATCTTTATTACAGTAATTAAGTACTTACAAATATATAGTTAATATGCGGAAAGATGCAAAATACACTGTTGAAATAATGTGATTAAAAATACCTTAAAATGGACATGCCTAAGAACAGTTTAAGAAGGAAAGATTTAATCAACCAACTTCTATGACAAAGATGAAATTCCACATTGACAAGTTTAGAGACATGTATAGGGAAAAGAGTAAACTCAACAGAAATCTTATTATAATTTATTGGAAAATTCCATCTTGTAAAATGGAGTTGAACACAATTTTTTATGGCACAGGTATTTTCTCCTTCCCATCCAGCCTAATCAACAGTTTGGATTGTAGCTGGTCATTTAAAAACCCACAATGAAGCATAGGCACTGCATTACATTTTCAGTTCTGATCTTCCCATGTCTATTTCTGTCTTCTAAAAAATTCAGAAATAGTCATGTCTGTCTGGAAAATGTCAGAAAAATAAGCAGAGATATAGGAAGATATCTGAGCAATAATATTTTAAAATGTGGCAGATTTTAAAAAAAAAGGCAAAAGAGCTACTGAAGGTCAACAAAAACTTTTTTGTAATTAGAATAAATTATTTGTCCTTATTTATTTTTTACAACATACAAAATGACAGAATATGATAAAGAAGTCTAACAAGAATCAACTTTCCCCCAAATCTATTATATTCTTTGAAATCCATTGTCATAAGACACTGATATTAAAGGAATTTTTAAAAAATACTGATAGCAATGTCTCTGAAATCAGATAACAATCTACAGAAATCGTGGATAATCCTGACTAATGCAGGAAAGAAATATTTTACAGTGAGACAGAAACATCTCTATATGCATTTTATTTCTGTCTTTATTATTGAAATTTCAGTGTGCTTGATCAGCTTCTGAATCCTGTTGGATGCCAAGTACCAAACTAGAGGGACTGTTGATATGGTCTATAAAATCATCCCCCCATCACTATCTCCCCATTAAATGTCTCAGGGAATTCAGCATACCAGGACAGTAGATACCATACTGAAAGCTGTATGATGTGAGTATAAATACATATATGAATCGCTAGGTCCTTTCCTGGCTGCTTGCATTCATTCCTTCATTTATTTGCTATCAAACGGTCTTAGGGCAAATTCAAACACAATTCCTAGAGACTTTTGGGGTCTTTACTGAGGACTCCAGCTTGTAGGATATTGTAAACTGTTGACTTTCATCTTATTTTTTTTTTCCTTCACATTATAGCTCAACTTATATGTATGCATGCCTTTTATCATGTCAAAATTACATTGGTGATATAAAGGAGCTGACACAAGTTGCCATCATCATAAACTATGAATTTCTGAAAGAGAAAGGAACTTCTGATTGCAGAGGCTTCTATCCTAGCAGTCAGACATAAACAAAGCAAAGAGTTGGAAGTTTTTCAGATTATTCTGCTTTCTTTTTTCTTTTTTCTTTTTTTCTTTTTTCTTTTTTCTTTTTTCTTTTTTCTTTTTTCTTTTTTCTTTTTTCTTTTTTCTTTTTTCTTTTTTCTTTTTTCTTTTTTCTTTTTTCTTTTTTCTTTTTTCTTTTTTCTTTTTTTTTCTTTTTTTTTTCTTTTTTCTTTTTTCTTTTTTCTTTTTTCTTTTTTCTTTTTTCTTTTTTTCTTTTTTCTTTTTTTCTTTTTTCTTTTTTCTTTTTTCTTTTTTCTTTTTCTTTTTTCTTTTTTCTTTTTTCTTTTTTTTTTCTTTTTCTGTTCTGCTTCAGTAGTAATGATAACAAACTCCTGGGACAGCTAGGAATTTAAAGTCCAGGTTGAAGGCCTTTCTAAAAGAAATCCTTTAAGTCATTTAGAAATCATGGACTCTGTACAAAAATTGTTATGCTAAAGAGGAGTGTCACAAGTCAGGCTTGGAAGAGATGGATACAACTCCCCAAGGAGCTTCTGATGAATCCCATCTGCCTTTCAAAATGTAATGAGAATTTGTTCTTTTTGTTTGGGTTTTTTTCTTTCTTTTTTTTTTTCCTTTCAGTCTTATTTGGCATATAGAAAACATAGAAAATGAACTGAGAAAAATTGGCCAAATTTCACCCTTATTTTGCATATTCGTGATTCTAACCTGAGAAAATTCACAGCTGCCCAGAGCAATCACAGCAGTGACAGCAGTAGCCTTTGCCAGACTGCAGAACATTTGGCGTGTGTGCTACAGAAGGAAATTTGCACAGGAGATTTTGTAGGGGCAAAGGCTTTTATTTGTATTAAAATATTTGGGGAGTGGGATAGTCATACTGTACACACTATAACTTGAGAATTGGTTTAGCAATCCTGCAAGCAAAGTACCTGTAAAATTTTAGCCACTATTCTGCTTTTAGTAATTAAGTGCTTATTTATGAATATAGTTATGGACTAGAATTGCTTTACAGAGATATAAAATATATCTTCCACTTTACGTGTTTGCAAGCATAATGGGTTATTGCCCTTGAAGATCTCATATTCTCACAAAAGACCATTAAACTCTTTCATGATATTTCTCAGTTGTTAGAAAATTGTCATGTTATCACCGAATGAAAAACCTCTGTTCAAAGTCCTTTTGTATTTCATAGTGATTTTGTGTTCAAAAACTTTTCACCAAAACAATGAAAGAACACTCTTTTCAAATGGACATAAATCTGATTTTCTTATCAATAATAGCAGGATAACCAGAAGGAATGGGGGTTATTGAAACTATTAGCTGGGTAACAGCTCATGGAGATGGCAGTAGGTATTGAGTAGTTTCTCATTTCCATGCAGTGTGGCAAATTGAAACAGATTTTTTCACTTAACTTCAGCTGTCATTACACAGACTTAGAGGTTGATCAGAATTAAAACCTTAATTGTGTAGTTTTGCTGCAACTGTTTTACTGCAAGCTGGAACCCAATGACTGTTTTTTCATTGGATATAAAATCTCAAGTCAGCACTTGTGTAAGATAATTACATGAAAAATATGACAAGACATGCAAGATTTAAGTAGGTCTTTCCATGGTACTAAATGTTTTTTGAAGAAAGATAATTAGAAGTTAAATATGGAATTTGTGAGATTAGAAATCAAGTCCTTTTATGAGACAATATATTATTCAATATATTTCATTTGGAGTTGACAACAACTTTTTCTGACTATGTAGCCACAAAAGAAGTTCTGAAGATGTGAATGGGCTTTACCTTTGCATTAGGATACCAGAAATAACCATGCCATCCCTCCTTTTCTGACTAGAAGGCCAGGTGCCAATCCAGTCTGGAAGATTTGCATATTCTGGATTTTTTTTTTTTTTTTTTTTTTTTTTTTTTTTTTTTTTTTTTTTTTTTTATTTTTCTGTAGGTACACTCAAACTATTTGTGACTATTCTGGACTTGTTCCCAGTTTATTTCTGTAAATTTTACTGTGACCTCATGTACCCACACTGATGCAAAGGCTGTGGCACAAGATGTGTATTTAAGCAATAGCTGCTTGTTCTACCCTGCATTTAGCAAAGAAACTCCTCATTAAAGCCTGGGCATAAATGTGAAATTATACCATTTTTGCTAAAAGGAACTTAAAGTTAAGAATTTGAATTATGTGTTTTCATCCCTTATGGTCATATCTAGAAAGTTTTGATTTTAGTCTTATGTAGATTATTGCAGACATTTAACCATTGACTAAATATGAAGCACAAGATGAAAAACAGAGGTACATTTGAAAGCACCCGATGATAAGATCATAGATTCAAGTGTTGCACCCTGGGGTTACACACAGTTACAGAAGCATGAAGTGTTCCTACTGGCATGGACAAAATGATGCCAGAACAGGAATTTACATTTACGTAGTGTGAATGTGTCACCAGTAGGGACACGAAAGAACCACACTCACTCAGGTTCAGAGGTGAGCAGAGAAAGAGAAAGTTTATTATCATTTGGAATTTAAATAGGATTTGGAGTTTGATCAAGGATTGATAGATGAGAGGAACACCTTTCTGACCCTAGTGGTCAGTTCACCAGTCCATCACAGACTGGAATGAAAACAATCTACTTGTTTATGTTACACTTGTGAGAGACTCTACTAAAAATATGTAAACAGTCATCAGAAGGCTAAAGAATCAGGGTGACATGCATGGGCAGTGGTCCAGCCCTCAAGCTCAATCCCCAGCCCTGTTTTGCCCCCACTGGACAAGTGCTGCTAATGATTATTCAATGTTCCATTCTAAAAGTGAAGTAGCCTCTACTCACAGGACTTTAGGGAAAAGTGGGAACTCTTGAGCTCTCCTTGAGCTGATGTGATTCTCTCTGATCCTCTAGCAAGAGTTGAGCTTCACTAGGAAAAGCCTCATCTTGACTTTGTTGTAAAATAAATAAAAGCAGAATAGTGTGAACTGTAGCAATATTCTGGTCATAAAACTGGTTGGCAATGTGAGATTCAGAAAGCTACATGGAGATTATGGTTCTGGAAATTTTGCATTTTCTCAGATCATGCATTCATCCAGTCGATAGCTCTCATGTGTAACTCTGTAGGCCTGATTCTTATTTATCCACAGTCTTTCCTTTTACTTTAGAACCTCCGATACAGAGGCTATATCTGGCTCTAGGGCTCCTTTTCGACACCCAAAACCATGTCAAATGTCTGAACTCTGAGGGGGCCTCATGGCCATTTTCAGTGTTACGTGAGTCTTGGATACAGAGAAGACCTGTTAAGGATTTAACTATGGGCCTGCAATTGTAGCCCTCTTCTTGCCAATAAATAAGGCAGCAGAAAAGAAAGTTTTTAAAGGATAAATATGTTATGATAGACATAAGCCATTTTTGAAGCAATCACTTTGTGGCTGTGGGAAGTGCAGCAGCCATACACTGCGCTTTGCTGCTGTATGTCACTAGTAGTAGGAGAATCGATCTTCATATCTAGTTTGTGACATTAAAACATAATAATAAAAAAGCTCTAGGCAGGTTAACAGCATAACATTGGGAGTCATGAATGTGGAAGATTTTCAAGCCATGACAAGCATTCTTAAGATTACCTAAAGTGTTGTCAGGATAGAGTTGCTGACATCTGACTCTGTGGTCCTTAGGTGAATGATGAACAGTTCTCAACCAGCCTCCTGAAAAGGAATAAAAGCATGAATGATATGATCCCAAATTGAAATTGTTGATTGTTCTCTTCTGTTGTAGCACTGCTTAGTTGAGTTTAAATCAATAATTTTTATGAAAGTGTAAAGTTAAGGATAGAAACATCTGAATAAAATTATCGATGATGTCTTCCAGATATTTAATCTTTTACTATAATCTGAAAAGATTTACTTTGTTCTTCAAACCTCAGCAAAGATAACATTATTTTTTTCTCCTTTACAAGCTTTATTATCTGACTTGCCTTTTGTAATTTTTTTTGTACTTTCAAAGTAGTTTCTCTTCCATAGACTGGGAATTTGGTGCAATTATATGTAAAATATAGACCTTTGCTTTTGCTATTGAATTTTTATGGGCATAAACATCACAAATTTCCTGTTAATTGGTATAAATAATGAAAAGTCAATAGTAAGTATTTCCCTGAACATGAATTTTTTCAAATTGAGAGCAGTAGAAAAGGTATCTTTCTTATGTTAAATTAAATGTTTCAATAAATATCAATCATCTAATTGTATTAACATTGTAAAAATCTTTCTTTTTAAATAAGGTGTTTTCATTAACTTCTTAAATGCTTCTTATAAAATGCGGTGGTATTTCTTTACATGAAATAGTTGCAAAAGGGATCTGACTATGTGCTCATATGCAAAGACTTCAAAATTTACTTAATATCTTCTTATTCAGTTAATTTAAAATAGTCTCTCTCCTTATATGAATAATGAGTTCTTACCAAAACCTTCATTTTAAAATGTTTCCGAATCCAAACAAGATAGTTGTTCTGGTCACACTGACAATATTCTTACTGCTCTTGAGGAAAGAAAAATAGAGATGCTGACTCCTGGAGTGGCAGCAGTTTCCATGCTAAGCAGTTCCCATGCTAATAACTCAGCATGGAGTTTGATCTTGCATATTTTCATGTGGGAAGAATGGTAACTCTGGCAAAGCTCACGGTCATGCAGACCTCTTTTGCTGTGTGTCAAGTGTAGGACATGATCCTGTGATAGGCATAGAGGGCAATGACACAACAAATCCTTGTCTTAGCAGAAGGCTTTGTCAGCAAAAGGCTCCAATGCACCATGCTCCAGACATGGAAGGCACTTGTTTTTTTTGCTATGGCCAGGATTAAGCATAGAAAACAGTGCCACTAGGAGGTTGTCTCTGATAAAATGTATAAGTCAAACCATGATTTTTTACCCTCCTCTTAAGAAAGTACAATATTTCCATAAGTTATAGGTTTTTTTGCTTTGTACAGGAGATGTCAGGAAATATTTGTTTTAGAGTTTGTTCGGACTATCTCTGGACTTAGTACCTATCATTAAAGATGGATTTATTAAAAAAATGTCTAATTAAGTGTCCACTATGAAGTTCCTTCAAGATTTTCAGCTTATCATTTGCTCTTCAATTGTCATCCTTATCTAGTTGGCTTTTTTTTTAAGTAAGTATTCACTGCATTTAGGTTGCCAATGAGAAGTAATTCTGAGTAGAAGCAATTACAGTCCAGTGTGCCATTGACTGCAATACCTATAGAAACATAACCTGTCCTTACTGTAGCACAGTCCTGATCAGCCTTTTCTTCATCATTTTTATTAGTACTATAAACAAAAAAAAAAAAATTATTCTGATTACCACCCCCCTCCCAAAAGAAGAGAAAAACTATTTTTCTAAATATGTAAGTTTCTTAGAAATATTTTATGTTTGAAGAAATTGTTCCTGGCTGTATTTTTCTTTTCATTGCAGATCTCTCTCTTAGCTTTACCAAGCAGTGCTGTAAAGAATACTTTTTTAAAGGAGAACAATAGACAAACTGACAGTGTGAAAGCTATAAAAATGCAGATGGACTGATTTTCAAACAGGTTTTTAAAAAAATTTTAGGAAGTATACAAAATTGATATATTTGATTTTCTTCAGTTTTGCTTTAGTTTTTAAGGGACTTGGGTTAGAAAATAATAAAATAATTTTATTTTTTTGTCTCTAGCTGCTCCTAGACAATGCATTGAACTACACTTTGATGAAAAATATTCCATAGAGCCTTCTTGGGAGTGTAAATTTGACCACATTGAAGTACGAGATGGACCTTTTGGCTTTTCCCCAATCCTTGGGCGTTTCTGTGGACAGCAAAATCCACCCATGATAAAATCCAGTGGCAGATTCCTGTGGATTAAATTTTTTGCTGATGCTGAACTGGAATCTATTGGGTTTTCTGCTCGGTATAATTTTACACCTGGTAAGTACAAGCCATCACATTTTTAATAGAAAAGGCTTATAATGGTAACTTTTCTAATGATGTATAATCTTGCTGTTGAATAATATCTTTAGCTGGGACTTAGTTTATTGTCAAGGAAGGTATTAATAGATAGAAAATTAATAAAAGTCATATGTATCTTTTGCATAACAAATAAGGCTTATTCAAGGGAAAGATGTTCAGATTCTGCAGTTTTGAAAAGTATTATTTTCAAGTGAATGTTATTACAGAAGGTCATTCAAAATGCCTCATGGGAAGTTTAGTGTTTTATGCTTGACTGCTACACTCTATGGCTTTTATTTCAATAAGATCATTGATAAAGTATTCTAATAAAATATGTAATTATCTCAGAAAATTCCATCATTGCTCTTTCACTTCACCAATCATTTTCACAGCTCAGGAGTGGAATACTTCTTCTTCCTCAATAAAGCAAATTATTACAAGTAATACTAGAGGATGTGTGAGGTTCAAATAGTAACATGTATTGAATATTTTTCTAAGAAGGCTGTAAATCTTAGTTGCAGTTGTACAAGTATTGCTTGTCACTGTCACTTCATTCCTTAAAGTAAAACAAAATTCATAGTCATATTTTCCATTAACTTCCCTGCTCCCCCACTGATTAACAAAAGATTGCTGATTTTAAATTTCTTCTTTGGCTGCAGCTCCACTATAACTGCACTGCAACTGCACTGCTGGATGTGACGTAGTTCTGTGACTTCTTATGTACTGAGTGATGAGTCATGCTTTAATATAGCTCACTTTAAGCACTGCAATTATTATGTAATTTTGTCAATTATATCACTATTTTTTTTCAGCTAAATTGTTATATTAGGTAGAACAATATTCTCTAGAATACCACCTAAAATTAGCAGACCTAAAATTCTTCCTTAATTATTCCAGTAGCATCACAGAAGTTGGCAAGTCTACATGCTCTATGTTGTTGTTCTTTCTGTTTTTCTTTCATTAATTCAAGAAAAATACTTATTAAATTAACCAGTATAGTTAAATTTTCTTTCAAGTCAAGGCTACTGTTTTGCTGTGGCTAAACAAAATATAAAAGGTTCAAACAGAAACTGAAGAGAGAATTTCTGTAGCAAATTATCTGATAGCCAGGTATATCTATCTGTTGTAAATGCAAAGAAAAAGAACAAATTTTTGTTATAACCATGCATTTCCACAATGAAAAGTGAGTTAAATTTTTATCTCTCATCTATCATGGGTCTGTGGGCTTTTGCCATTTCACCTGCACCATTGCCACCTCATCCTGCACCATGAGTTCTTTGCTTTAGATTTCTTTGCCTTTTTTTTTTTTTTTTTCAAAAGGTTGTGCATTATGGTTGAAAAGATATTCATGGCACAATCTTCAATTTAGTCTGTCTAAAAAACTCTCAAGTAAAAGAAAATTTCATGGATCATGTTTTATCCTCATTCCTTTTCTACTGATGTAAGGAGAATTTCTACACAAAGATCAATGCTGGTAAATTGGTACAGCAGCATAAATTATTCTAGACTTCAGATGGAATAGCTACATCTTTTTTCTTCCTTGTTTCTTTCTGTTTTTCACCTCCATACATTTCAATAGAAAGCTCTGCAAATAATAGGAAATCTCTAGCAATATTGGCCAAAATGAGAATATAATTAATCTGACAAGTGCAAAACAACACTACACCCTCTTTGATCACCAATAAAAGGACGCACTTCACAATTGCACATTATTACTTGGACAGTCTTTTATTATGCAAATATGGATAAGGCATGACATTTTGAGATCTAATGTCCATATGTGTGCACTGGGAGGGGTTCCTGCCAACTCATAAAACAGAATGATGACTTTGGAGATTGTAGAAGAGAATAACACAGAGAGGACTCCACTCCAGAGAATAACACAGTACCTTAGAGAAGACTCCAGTACAGAAATCATCATCTAAACCACTTAGAACCAGCTTAGGTGGTGACAACTTAAAAAATTAAATTATGAACAGTGGAAAGATCAGAAGAAAATCTTTGGCTAAACTCTCTTTAAAGAACTTGAAGACAATGATCCAAAGCAAAGACTCATTTGGAAACTATTACTGTCTCAAGCAGCTGAATGCTCAGGGAAGATGCAGTTTTTGTTGCCACTCATCTCACTTGTTGAAAGCAGGACACTCTTCCTAGCTGCAGCCTGCAGAGGAGGATTTCTTCATCCAGACACAGGTGCAACACAGCTATTTCTTGGGTATCAGCAATCTTGGAAGGTCCCCACCTACCCATGACACGTCTTTTATCTGCCTCTTTTGCATTTGAGATCTTAATGAAGGATAAAGAGATGTGATGTTAAATGTGTGGGTGTGTGCCAAGATTCAAAAAATAAAAAGTAAATTTGACTAAATTGAAGCTGCAACTGTTTATTGTTATTTGAATGGTACCTGGAAAAACAGGGAAAGAAATTATTTACTATGTCTTCAGGGTATATAAAAGCAGCTAACTGGATGAAGTTGAAGAAGAAGATCAATTAGGGTATCATGAAAAATGCTGCAATGAATATCTATTAGGCTGTGCAAATGGAAAGAGTCCTACACCTAAGGCATTTTAAATCTAGTTTGGACTAAGTCCTGTAAAAAGCAATTATATAGAAAAATCCTAAGGGATATACTAATAATTTGCAATTACTACTACTTTTCTGTTCAATAATTTCTTTGACTCCTTAGTACTGAAATGGTTGGAAATCCATCCACCAAGGCAAAAGTCCAGTAGGGACTGTGGTTTCAGAAACAAATGTAACTCTTTTGCCATACATTCTTTCCTTTTAAATAAACCATTTTTCAGAGGTCTTTTCAGTACTTTAAAAGATGAGATTTTGCAGAAGAAGAAACTTTAACAACAAAATCAGAGCTACACACATAACCAACATGAACACACCCAGAAACTGGTAAAACTACTGAAAGTTTTGCAAAAAAACTTCCTTATTAAGAGGATAATTTAGGCTTTCATTTTTGCCATTGCTAAATTATAGTGTTAAGCAATACATGGATGAGTGAAGTTGTACTTATGGTATAATAGACTATTTTCAATGTCAAAACTCTGAGCTAATGGAAAAAGTATTCAGCTTTTGCATTATTACAGCTAATATACGTAATGACTAGATGTTTTTTGATGTAAATTTTCAACCATTTTGCATATGTATAAGAGAGTTTATAAATAAATGAAAATTTCTTTACTTTTAATATACTATATTAATTTAATTTTTATTTTAAAATTCCGATTAACTATTCATTTCTAAATGGAACTTTCTGAACCTGTTGAACCTTCCTAAATGTATAAAAACATTTTTGTTGAGTTTTTTCTTTTTAAGGAAATCTGATGTATGAGAGAAATACATATCAGGCTACAACATTTTCAGCTTCCTTTGGTTCGTTTTGAAGACAATTTTGATTGGCTAGGGAAAAACCCATAACACAAGTCAAAGGATAATTCATCTTTGTTCTTGTTTTGTTATTCTTCAGGCCATTGAAAGGCCTCTACCTGAAATTTTGTTTCACAGCTCTGGGTCCTTTGACTCAATCTATTACACTCATTTTTCCTAAAAAGTTTTGTCTCAAGACTGTCTTCCAAAGTGGTGTTGAATAACTGCTTTCTGTAGAAAAATTCAAGTCCTACCTCAAATCATCCACAACTCTTTCTTAAAAAGAGTAATTTTTTTTAAATACAGACAGGGATTCAGGCAGAGAGAGGCTGTTTATCTGAGCTTTCTTGCTCAGCTAGAATAATCAGATTTCTGTTTATCCTAGTCCCTGATTTTGCAGGACAGTGGCTTAAGATAGCACATCATTACTTTCAGTTCCTTCACTTAGTAGAAGCCATCTGTGTTTTTATTTAGCCTCATTAATATAAACGTCAGTCAGTAACGTTTTCTATTCAACAGCCTGATAGTGGAAAAAGAAAGAAAGATTTATACTCCTGTGTCCCACAAAGTGGAATATGAAACACTTTCTAACGAGAGTAACAGTACTTGTACATTCCCGTTTCAGTGAATGTCAGAGTAATAGAATTATTACATCATCTATCTCGAGGGATAAAAAAACCAAAAAACAACCCAAATTCTTCCTCGTTGGGGAATTTGCATATTTTAGAACTCGTGAAAAATTAATGTGAATTTATTAAATTCAGATGCAATTCTAAAATCTTGGATAAAATATTATCAAATCATTTTCCCAACTAATGTCCATATTCTGCCTTGAATGTATTTAGGCAAGGGATATTTCCTAGGTACCTGGGATAGCTGAATATTCATGTGAGCTAGCTCACTTACTTGTACACTTTTGTTTACTCTTCTGCACCTGGTCTGACTACTTCTTATTTGGTATCAGCAATGACAATCACTTTTTAGCAGCTTGAAATCCATTTAAGTTTTTTGAGAACCATCAAACAATGCCAGAGCCACTCACCTTTGAACAAGACAATGTTTTTTCTTTGGGATCAGAGCTGGTTTGGAAGTATGAGAAATTAGTCATTATAGCTTCATTTAAACTTTTGAGACAAAACCAAGTGATGTCAAAAATCCCCAGAAAGGGTAAATCTGTTTTATTTATTGAGCTATAACCCCCTGGCACTGCAAATTGCTACAAGCAGATTCCTGGAGTTATGAATGTTTATTGTGTTCAAACAAGTGCACTTCATATGAGTCAGGCACTTCATTGCTGTTTACAAGGCATTAGGGCATCTGGTCTTGGGAAAGGGAAGGAATTTCTCTCAAGTAGGATGATGCATTACATTGAAAATCATGATCTCAGGTTTATATTAAATTTCAAGTAAAAAATAATTCCTTATGTGGAGCAAATGAGTATCTAAAAGGTCTCATGGGATTCTCAGATGCCATATTATGTCTTGTCATCACATAGTTCTGTGTTTCTTTTGACAATACCCAAAAGGCAAATACAGAACTTCCTAGTTTAGAAATCTCTGTGTGCTGGGAGTATCATATTACCAACAAAAAGAAGTTGAACATTTAAGTCCCTACTCTGTTGAACTTTGATGTAAAAACGAGAGCAAGAGAAAGACGAGATAAAGTTTTAAGCATTTCTAGCACTGGAGTAAAGAAAAATGACAACTTAGCTAGGGACAGTTACTGCTTCTCCTGTCATCCCCTGTTCTCTACAAAATCCCTTCCCTGTATTCATTTCATAATAAGCTGGCCACAGACTTCTAGGGAAGGTTTACTGGGATATTCTGCAGCAGTCCAGGTACAAATAATTCCATTCCACCTCCACAGGAAACACCTTTCTTCATTTGTAGGTGACTGTAGCAATAATGGTGATTATGATGTTGAAATGATAAATAATCTCTTCAGAGGAGTCTTATTTCTCTGACAAAATGTCTGTGTTTTTGGAGTACCTGTGAGGGATCTTTAGGAATCTTAGATGTACATTAAAAATTAGTCCTAGAAAACCAGTCTTTTTAGGTTAAACTGGATTTTTACAATACCGTTGTCATTCTATAAATAGTTTATATTATAACTTGTTACAAAACAATTAAATCTAAATCTTAGAAGCAGCAGAGGGTTTTCCTTAAATATGATCTTTTTCTTATCCTCTTTTCCCTAAGGATAAACTTTTGACTTTATGTAAATACTATGCTGAGTTAGCTTAACCTTAGGTCTGATATAAAGGGATTATCCTTTTCTTTAAACGTGTATAAAATAAAGGCCCTGGACATTTGTTTTCCTTGTAAATTGTTGATTTCTCTGTAACATTTGTGAAGCTCTTGGAAACGGCAGATCAGGGAGGATAGTTTGGAGTTTGTGCTGAACAGAAAGCCTGGGTAGTCGTCTTTTAAAAGCAGCTTATTTTCAAAGAGAATTTTCACTACCCACATTCAGAACAGCACCTCCAAAACCTGTTCTTGTGTTACTCGATAATTCTCATTCAAACATTATAGTACTTACTTCTTCAGGAGAAAAATGGAAACTTCTTGTCTCATATGTAATGAATAAAGAGTTTTTGATTACTCTTCAAAGACTTTCCAGGTCATCTGATTTTCTCATCAGGCAATTTTTCTAACAGCTCATATTGGGATGCACTCCTAGGTGGGTGGTTGTGTTGTGGTGTCATCCTGACAAAAGTGTCGTTGTCTGTAATAGTTTCACTAGGGGACCTTGGAAATGTGGATATCTGGAGAGATTCTGCTGACATTGAAGCAATTATTTTTCTTCATAAATACTTGAGCTGTTAAATTTTCATCTTTATGCATTGTATCTACAGGTTTGTAAGGTGTTACTGGTATGGCCAGTAAATCTTAGCAATCACCCCAGTGCTTTTGTCTGATCAGTCTTAGTGTGTGCCCCATCTGTTAGGCAGAAGAACTATTTTTCAGTGTAGCCATTCAGTTGCAACAGGTTTGATTCTTTAGATGTCAGTATATGTTAGGTAAAACCCATGTTTATGTAATTTCTTTTCAGTCATCTTTTTTGCATAGGTTCAAGTAACTGTGATTGTAGATTGTTTTTATTATTGTCTAATTTATTTAATGAAGCATTTCTTAATTCTAACAGCAAGAAATAATGATCTTTATTGAGATATTTATCTTTCCTTAAGAGAGTTTTTACTCTTTGTATAGTGCTTCTAGCTAATTCTCCTTAAGGAAATACACACAAACTGTTGTTAGAAGTCAGTCAGTTCCCTATATCTAATAAACAGGGTTCTTGCCCAGTAATTAGTACCTTTGTAAACTTAAGTCTTTGCAAAACTGAGTCATGTTTCTGGTTTTAGAACTGAATATTTTTGCAGTATTCAATGTTTAGTAAATGCTGAAATGTGTCAGATAAAAAATAAATCTTCTGTCATCATTTATTTATACTCATCTATTGTCTAGCATTGGTTCATTTTCTAAGGACAGTACTCATATTTTTGTAAAGAGGACAATCCAGAGAATCTCTTTTGCTTACCAGTACTGAGGTGAATGTATTGAATATTCTTTGCATATTTGTGGTTCTAGTGGGTGTTAGTTGTCATCCTAATATATCTTTTGCCATATTGATGGCTCAGATCTATCTTGATTTGTTTACTGTCTTGTTGAGTAATACAGACTATGTAATACCTTCATTTCATCTATCACACTTGAGCTTCTTTGATGGTCAGATCTAAAAATAAGATCATGCTTCGTTCAGCTTTGACACAAATTTTGTTTGAAATATTTTGTAAATAAAGTTAACTTGCCCATTAGAGCATCTATGCCTTTGATCCATCTTCTCTTTTTCTCCTATCACGTGCTAAGATATTAGGGAGCCAGCAGTCTTTAATACCAAACTGCTGTCATGGGGTCGGGAAATACTAACACGTAAAGTCTTTTTCGTGTGATAAACAGGTTATACAATGATTTCTGTGAGAAGTAGGTGTCATCTCTATTGTTAGACACAAAACTCCTGGAAAATCAAGACTGAATCAAGTCTATGAACACCCTGACTTAGTCCTCTTTTGTTTTTGTTTTTTGTTTTTTGTTTTTTTTTCCCTCTCTCTCTTTCTGTACAATCATGGCCTATCTGAAGCTTCTGACAACTTCCTTTTTATCACACACTCTTTTATCTTATACATACACTGAGGAGATACAAACCTCCTCTCAAAACATTGACTGATGACATCTATACAACAAGGCATGTTGTCCTAAAAATAATCATAACAAATTGAGGTCGTGAGAAGGTAATTTTTTTTTTAAGTTCTATTTTAAAAGGTTTCAATTTTCAATATAATTGGGTTCATGCAAGGGTCACCTGCTCATTGTAGGTGTGGTTTGATATTTGTGAATGCTGAGTAGATTAAACACGGGGGTTTTTTCCTTATACTATTAACTCATATTAGATAGAGATATTCCTAATCTTTCATTGGGGAAAGTCAGCAAGTCAATTTTTTTTTCAATTTATGTTCAATGTGTACGTATTTTCAATTTGCATGAGGTTTTTTTTTTTTTTTTATTGTGACAAATCCAAATTCTAGTTGTCTCCTTATTTTTTTCTCTGAAAAACCTGTTCATTTCATAACAGCCCTCAGGCCAAGTAAGAATAACAGCTACTATAATTTAATGCTGTAATCCATCAAAAATCTCTGAAATTACTTTCTGATATGCCCAAGGATAATTCCAAAGAACAGTTGCTTAAGCTTACTATACTCAAATGCTGCACTGACAAGCCACCAAATCTAGTCTCAATTTACAAAGAATTTCAGGAAACCTGCATCTAAGCATGTGCCTAAGTCCAGGCAATCTCTAGGCTTGGGTTCTTACTTAAAAGAAAGTATGTTTAAAAACTGTCCTCTACCTTTTTATCTACGGAACTAAGTAAAAACTAAATATCTGTTAGTTTTTTGGAGCAAAACCACTGTTTCTTCAACTCTTTTAATGAATTAAAACTACATTTCTACCTTCACACAAATTATGTGGTAGATCTTTATTAATTCAGCATTTATCCATTTGATCAATATCAAACTAATATAGCCTTAAATAGGTTCAGGTTACTCTCTCCCTGTTTCTCCATTTTTTTTTTTTTTAATATTCCCTTACAGTAAGCTGTTGGAGTTAGAAAACCATGATTAATGATTTTTCTGTCTTTCTGTGCTATTCTTCCTCCAGACACCCTTGCCCCTGACCAAACTACCGTGGAATTCTCTGAAATGAAATTATTTTCTTCAATCGTCTTCTGCTAAGGATATAATTAATTCAGATAAGCTTTTTTGATTCAACTCAGTTGGTCAGTCAGGTTTACAAGTTGTAAAATGAAGTGATAAAAGTTCTGCAATCATTTGCAGGGAGTACTGGTTCCACTCCTTGGATTTAAAATTTGAAATGTAAAATAATTTTCCAGTGCACTTTTACCACATTCCCACTACAACTTTTGTTTGTGCATCCATTGTCAAAGGGACTTTTTTAAAATAAAAATTGAGCAATACTTAGAGATAGGTTTTTGAAAGAGAAAATTTAATAATAATAATAATAATAATAATAATAATAATAATCTTTCTCTGAAAAATCCTCTTGTTTATTTCAAATGCACATTGCTTACACAACCACAGCATAGTCTGCAACTCACTAGGGAGATGAATGCCTGACATTGCGGTTTCCTCAAATAGGTTTGTAGAGGAGGTTTTAACTTCAATGAGAAAAAAAAAAATGTTTTGGAATACACATTATAAAATGTACTTCCAATTAATTTTTGTTTTTAATATATAAGGTGGTGAGATTTACCAAACAATTTAGAATTTCATTAAAAGGAATAAAGTCATTGTAAAATTGTTAAAATAAGTAAGCAAATACTTTTGATCAAGACTTCAAAAATACTGTTTCAGAGGTCACTAGAAATTAGAGATGCAAAAAGTTTATTTGAATACTTGGATATCAAAAGTATATGGAATATCCAGCAATTTCTGTTAATAAAGTTTGCTTGAGTCATGAATAAGATGATAAAAAGACAATTGCAAAATATTTTTTGAGAATTCAAAATTAAATAAACCAGTTTTTGTGACACATTCATTGTTAAAATTGTGTACTAGCATGACAGAAGCAGGCAGTGTGAAATGTGTTATTCTAGTCACATATCAGTCCCCTAGATGACACTGAGAAGCCAGAAGATGTTGTGTAACAGGACTTACATACATCATTTGCCAGATGTTATCTGATAGTTGAAGCTCAAGAGACAATGTTATCAAATCTGCTGGTTGCAGTATGTGGGTTAACAAAAGATTGTATTATACTCTTCTTGTTTTCTGGGGTTTTTTTCCCTTTCTTTTCCTGTAGCTTATTTCTCAAGTCTATATGAAAATTAATATTAAACGAGAATGCAGAAAATACTTCCTAAAAATGTTTTATTCCTAGATGTTGATTTCATTATGTGGTTTAGAAAGTTGTTTATTAACTGCTACTAACTATGAATTCCATACTGAAATTCTACAAAATAATTTTACAATTTTCTTTAACAAATCACATACTGGCCTAGTATTTTGAAAATCAAATTTGGTAGTTTGGATCTCTGTAATTTCATGTGCATCTTCCACACAAATAATTTTTAGCAGTAATACAGTTATTTGTATTCTAGAATATTGCATATCAATGATATTTCAATATCAATAGAGATCAATGAATTACCAAGTACTTTTATAGGGAAGGTTTAGTTTAATTTATATTTGACTTTTTTTTTTATCTCTAGAACTTTAAATGACTCTTTTAAATCAAACTAGGAAAAATCCTGCTCTTTGGCAGTCAAAAACTTGATCTGGTCATCAAATGAAATTTAATTATTGTCTGCTTGCTGGGTAAGCGGCTGTCCCCTACTTAACAATCCTGAGAGCTGTGACTGGCCTTCATGTTTTGACCTGCTTCTGCTGCAAGTCAAAACTCTCCTGAGACCTCATTCCTTCTAAATATTACCAATCAGTGGTAGAACTAGACAATCTCTAATCAGTACCCACTTTTCTGTTCTTTTCCCTGTCTCTTCAGCCACTTACATAGTAATATTGTGTATTGTATAAAGTAGACATTAGGACTTATGAACACTGCCTTTCTAAATTGTGGTTCAATGAATCACAATGTCTTTTTCGTTAATGTGATGCAGAAGATCAGCATTTATTCTCTGTATTAGGCTGAGCCAGTCAGTTAGTGTTGGACTCAATCAATTGCTAAATTCAGCTCAGATTATGGACTTAAACCTGCTTCTTTTAGAATCAATATTAAAATTATGAGTAAATCCAATGAAAATAAAATTACTGCTTCAGATCAGTAAATACTGAACAGAGGAGGAAAAGGTGTAAATCAGTTAAATACCATGTAAATTAGAATTTTTAAACCTAAAATCTAAAGTTATGATAATAGAATTAAAAATTTACTAAAATATACTTAATATAATCACTGTTTAGGGACCCAAGAATCTGGAGTTTCTGGGGTAAGGAAAAGTATGAGGCAAAAGAGTTTTTAGACTTGAATGCAACCCTACTCGAATTTTAGGTTCCAAATCTCCATTTACCCACAGACTCACTTGTTTGTGACGTTCATGACAAACCAGTTTGAGGTAATGTTGTGATCACAGAGCATGTGGCATACATGCTACTTAGAGAGGACTGAGGATTCATTCGAAGAAAGTCACTGGAAGAAAAAGAGATTGAAGGTAATATGCCCTGGTTTAGAACTTATTTTCATGTTGATTTTTTTCATATAGGCATGCAGTAAAACATATGTTAGTGTCGTTTATGAGAAAAAAATTTTATTAATTAATTTCAGTGGAAATGCTTGGGGCTAGAGTTGGTATGAACTGTGTTTGGTTTCCACAGTAAAGCATACAGTAGGACTTTTCTCATCAAAATTAAGGAAGTCCAAGCTGACCTCTATCTTGTTTCTAACAGTTTCTGTCTACTCTTTGTCAGTATAAGTATTTAAGTGTGGTTTGAACCTTCTCTGGCACTTCTAGTTGTATGAAATTGGAGAAAAGTTATCAATATGAACAGAAGTGAATGTCACTTTCATGAAGGTATAACCAACAGGAAGCAAATTAACTGTTAGGCAAAAAAGTCTGGCTGTAAAGCCTAGATTAACAAAAAATTGTCTAAAAGTTTTCCTCCCATAATCTCAGGGGAAGCTGAACTTCATAATACTGGAAAAGGGGGAATGATTATTGCTTACTTCCAATATGTATTTATATCCTTTAAATATGTGAAAGTTACCTTGTATAATAAAATGTAAAATTAATGTTTGTGGGTAATTTAAATAAGGAATTCACAGTTTAACACAGAGCTATGTTCTTTCTGAAACACTTCCTCAGAAAGAGCTGCTGCCCTATGCAGTTAAAAAGATGAGGAAGCAAAAGTCTTAGAATGTCTCCAAAGACACTCCCCAATATATGCTGCAGCTAAAGTTCTTAAACACACCACTTCTCATTCTGTACATTTGGAGAAACTGCTGAGGCCAACAGCTCAGTGGTCCGTGAGAGGACAGTTTCTAGCCAGAAAGCCTCCTAAGAGTAGCAGAAGAAGGAAAGATCTGGTCTCACTGAAATTTATACTGCTATGAATTCTAAAATGAGAGGACAGAAGTCTTAGTTTTCTCACAGTTGTTTTAGGGACTTCGTGTTAATATGCCTTCCTCAGCAACTCACTGGGCTATGTGGCTTTTATAATTCCCCTTCTTGTTCACTGAAAGTTATCTGCGGTGGGCATATATAATTACAATTGGAGGTGACAATTGAGTTTAAAAAGTGAATTTCACTTTTCCTCTGATATATCCTACAGTGTTTTTTTCTAATTTTTTCCTTTATAAAGAGAACATTCAGGTTCCAGTGGGGATAAAAACCTAGATTTTTTCCCTTTGATCCTAAAGATTTTTACCCTAGATACAAAATACACTTTAAAAACATCCTATGACATTGACTTTTTGAATCACGCAATGACTTTGATATAAGAGAGTATGAGAATATAATTTATCCAACAACTTTCAAAAAATCTAGCAGTTGCACAGTAAACTAATGAATGGGGGGTTCTTTCAGTCTGTGGCTATTTAACTTGTTTCTACTCTAAGATTCTCATTTTATGGAGTGTTTTGTCTGTTTCATCTCCCTCTGATATACGGCCAGATGATTAAGCAAGCAGTTGTTTTTTGTAAACACAATTCAGTTCCCTCTGGTGCTCTCTGACAGAATTCTTCACTTTAGCAAAAGACCGCCTGGTGCTTCGCTAGTCTATAAGAGAAAAATATTTGGAGATGTGGAAGAATTTGTTAAAGTGGAAAGTGAGCTATTCACAAGTGGAAACTAGAGGAGATATTTGGGTTTCTCAGGTGAGATGCAGTTATCTTCAAAAAGATGCCATCACTGGCGTGGCCAGATACAGCAGGAGAATATTAGTAGGTGTAAATGCTGTGATGTATTTCTTTTTTAATTGGAAATGTGCCACAGTGTGCAGTGAACTACATGTTATACAGTGCTACTTGAAGCAGCACAAGTGGTATATTGTGTTGACTACAATAGCTGTAAAAGGTGTAGCTATTTGAAAGAACACTACAGTAAATGCATTAATTCTGTTGAATGTTCTGAGGTAAAACTAGGAGAAAACATTTCTCCTATGAAAAAACAACAAAAGCTACCTTAAATCACAAAGTTATTCTCATAAGATCCTTCTGTCCTGAGAAATCCTCCCAGTGGACTGATACAGCATAAATAGCCTGAAAAGAACGTGCAGATTCTGTGCTCAGTGGTAGCAAGAAATAATGTGTAAATAGGTTCAATCTGCCTGGTACTCAGTTGTGGCTAAACATTTGGGCTCATTTTTTTCCCCTACTCTTCTGACATGAACTTAAAGTGTTATTTCTTTGGACTGGGCCAGGAGTCATGTATAAAAAAAATAATGAGACACATCCTGAGTCTTTAGTATAATTTTGCTGAAGTGGCATGACTAGGAGTACTTAGAATTCAACATTATTCAGGAAAAACACCATAGCGTTGCACATCTCTCTTCCTAGTCCAGTTCAGAGACCATTAGTCAGTTACAGGAAGCCTCCAGGATATTATCTTGGGGAGACACAGACAAGGTGCTGCCCTTGACTGATAGTCAGTCCTGGTGGTCAAGTCATCTGCACTGTCACAGCAAGGCTGCATTACTCAGATAAAGTGGACTCCTGGGCTTGTTCAGTCTTTCAATATTTTCAGGCAACCAGCAAATGAAGGTATATGCAGGCCTTGAAATATTCATCATAGGAGCACTTTTTTCCTGTGTTTCCACACACAGCGTGATGCATAAAGGCAATGTAATGCCTAATTAGAGCACTCAGATGCTAGTGTAAATATTTAACATAATAAAAATGATCTGTCAAATAATCCCATGCATAGCAAGGCTCCAGGACATCCTCTTTCCACTCATCAGCCTGAGTATGACATTTTTGCCCATTCTTAGTCTCCTTTGTCACTAGGTCAATTCCAAAAAGCCCTTCTCACTTATGGGATTTAGGCTGAAACACCCTTTGAGGATGAGACCAAAAATCTCATGCAGCCTTTTGTTTTCTGACATGGTTTCCACCCATGACAAAATTTACAAGGGGTCAAGACTCTGCTTTAAATGGTTTGCGGAATAGACAACAGAGGTATGCAGGCTAAAATCTCAAAGCCTGCCATCATGTGCATGAAAATAGAAATTTAACTGCAACTTCTCCTATCATGTGCTCTGTTCCTGTGGAATTCATTCAGGTGCTTCTTGTCTGTTCAGTTTGACCAGTCTTATCAAGAAGCAATGCAAAGACATGGATTTTGGTGTGGTGGTGTTTGTTGTTGTTGTTGTTGTTGTTGTTGTTGTTGTTTGTTTGTTTATTTGTTTTTCTTTTTTCTTTTGTTGTCTTTTTATTCCCAAATAGATGGCAATGAAACAGAAAAGCACATCATTTAGGCATACAAATATCCAACTGTTGCTAACACTTGTAGTATATCTAATTTTACTGAGATCACCATAGCAATACAATTAGTTTGTAAATCACTATCAATATTAATTACAATATAAAAAATTCTTTGTAAGTATAAGCTGAGAGTAGTAAAGTGAAGAAAGTAAAAAAAAACTAAAAAAGAAAGAAGATATTGTAGAAATCAAACTACTGGGTAATAGTTTGTGTTATTTCAACGGTATTTGTCTTCATATGACTTTTTGATGGTTTAATGGCAGTTAGATGTTCAAGGCAAAATAGCAGGAGTCATGTCACTGCTACATTTGCACTTATCAGCTTTGAGTTCTTTCATGACTGTGTTAAGAAGTGAAAAATTTGTGAAGCATTATTTTAGGGTATAAGTATGCAGTCTTCAAAAGGGCTGCAATTGTTCACAATATTGTCCTTAAAAGAAAACATAGAAAATAAAGAGCAAATACAGCACATAATATTGCCAACTATAATTATTACAGAAGCTTCCACAGTGTCTAGCAAACTATAGGCTTTCTTTGGACGCTATTTTATATCATTAGTACAAATAGAGAGATATATATATGGAAGTTTCAAGAAGACTACAAATATGAAAAGAGCCATCAGAACAAATTTCATTTTAGGTCAAGAAGAAGCAATTTTGGGGGTTTTGGATAGCTATTTACCTTCATATTGTTATTCTTCTTACTACTTTTTCTTTACTCTCCCCAGCAGAATAGCTAAGTTCCCTTTGAACACCATACAAAAAATGTTTACGTACAGAAATGTTTCTCTCTTTTAGAATAATATTAGTGATTCTTTGAGAAGATTTTTATGCTTTTAAAATCTTTTGGCCATCTTCTTCAAATACTTTTACTCTATCATCAAATACTACAAGGCAATGACATAAAATGCCTTAGAATAATCATGCCTTTCTGTACTGAGTTTTTCAAACTCTGCTTTTATAGAGAACTATACTTCATCCATCAACAGGGCAAGGCTGTTTTAGGCTCACAGAAATCATTGTAAAAGAACCTGACTTAGTAAACTTACAAATAAATAACTGGTGGCTTGCTGTGGAATGCAATTCTATTTACTTTTCTATGAATATTTACATGCAAAATCAGGTCTCTAGTAAGTTCTGTGACAGAGAAGCATGTGCATGTGTTAAAATTTCTTAAATATTGATGGATAGGAGTTGAATATGTATTTTCAGTCAAAGACAGAGAAATGAAAAGATATATATATACAGCTGTCTGATCAGTGAAAAAAAATGTACTGTCTCCCTACTTCTGATTAGGAAATATGGCTTCAACCTATTGTGACTACTTTCTGTATGTGACCATTAAAAAGGAGGTTTTGGTATTCACAAACAGCAAAAAACTCCTTAGGTTTTAAACATCAACCCTTTGTAGTGTATGGTTTATTCAAATAGTTCAAATAATTCTTCCACATCTCATTTATAGAAGAAAAGAGAGAACAATACCTCAAAAGTTATTCAGCACCAGAATTTCGCATCACACATTTCGTTTCTCTTGACTTTGGCATTACACATTTCCTTCCTCTGGACTTTTAACTGTACAGCAATTGCTCATGTTATTTACTGTAAGTATTGCACTTCAGATATTTAAAAAAAAAAAAAAAAGAAGTGTAATTAAGTATAATGTAGTCCAGATATGATCAGGAACACATAAACTCAATCTTCCATTTTTGAAAGAGATGTAAAATTTTGACTTACATGTTTTGACTTCCAGAGTGAGATATCTAATTTTTTTATCAGTGAAAGCAGCAGGTTTGAAATTCGCCAGGTAGAAAGTGCACAGATGAATTTTATACGAAAAGCTAAGGAAAGATAAATAAAATGTGAGAGGTGAACTTACAAATTTTGTCTTTGTAAGAGTGAAAACACTAATTTTTCTGTATTACAACATTACTTTTAAGAGCCTTGTGAAGACAAGTTGAATGATCTTTATAAGTGTGGATTTTTAAATTTAAAATGTGGTCTTTTAAAATTGATTTGCAATAATACTTAGCAGCAGAACATCATGTTGTTAGCAATTAGTTTGAACTTTATGCATTTGCCCTGTGTCTTACAGAAATTATTCAAGTAATATAGTTTTAAATAATTTCACTTCCTGTGTAAGTGACATGGTGTGAGGTGTTACATGCATAAGTGCATGAATGGGTGGGTAAATGTGTTTCTTTGTGGATATGCCTCAGTTGGGAAATCCCATAAAATGCTGCAGTGTACTTGTAAACAAGGTCATTTATGCATTTAAAAGTATGTACTTTTTGAAGACTTTATCTAGTTGATGTACGGTGCCTTTTAACTTTACATTTTTCTTTATTTAATAAGATTATTGAGTATTCAGGTGCCCTAGCTCCTTGCAATTAGCCTCCTGTTTTTCTATTTAAATTCCACTTTTGCCAGCTGCTTAGAAGAGTCAGACTTCTTGCATAGGAACAGTGAAATGAAAAATAAAGAAATGTAGTACGGTTTCCATGGAAAATATAGGTTCCAAAGCTAGCATCCAAAATCTTTAGAGTCTCCCATAAATACCTAGTGGAGCTTTTTGAAACCAGGCCTAAGTATTTCATTTTTCTCCAGGCTGGATGGATATGTTTCTGCAACTAAGAGCAAATTCCACAAAAGCAAGTCTGGATTGTGATAGAAATTTGTCTAACTTCTGCTGCTACCTCAGATAATATGTCTAGATTTTTAATTTGTTATTTCACTATTATCCAATTCTATTGTTTAGTTATGACCTCTGAAGGTCATCTTGTCCAACCCCCTTTTCAAGCAGGGTCACCTAAAGCCTCATGCCTAGGATCATGCATAGACAGCTACTGAACATCTTCAAGGATATAGACTCCACAACTTCTTGGCTACCTTGCTAGTCCTGAGTTACCTCACACTGGAGAAGTGTTTCCTGATACTCAGATGGAACCTCCTGTCGTTCAGTGTGTGCTCATTGCCTCTTGTTCTGGATACCTCTGGAAAGAGCCCGGCTTCATTCTCTTTGCACCCTTCCACTAGGTTTTGTGCACATTGGTGGGATCACCTCTGACTTTCTCCTTCTTCTGACTGACTAATCCCAACTCGATCTCCCTTTCCTCATATGTCCCTCAAAAATTTCATGACCCGTAGTTGGATTGTCTCTAGCAGCTCCATATTGCTTCCTATTTTGCCTCTGATTTTTCTCTCTCCTTATGGGTGATGTATTTTATTTTTTGCAGAAAAGTTTTCCAGTCTTTGGTGTTTTCCCTAATGGGAACATGATTTTCATCTGGTTATTGGAAGATCTAGCTAGTCTGTGTTTATATAACATTAATGTTCTGACCCAGCCAGACTGAGAATAACAGTTTTATTGAGTTACATACAGAAGAGCTGCTAAAACCTAATCCATTTGATGAAAGACTATTTAAAAAGCAATATTTGATAGTTAAATATGCTCAAACATGGGTGAATTTTAAGCATCTGTGATAATACCTTATTTACAGATTTTGCAGTATTAGTACGATAGAATTATTTAATGAAAGGTTATCCCCTCAGGTGTCATAGATTTTATTTCACTCTTTAAATCTTGAGAATTTGAAAAAATTTATTTTTTAAGACTGGGCAAATCTACCGTATTTTTAGAATATTAATGGATTGTGCATTTGGGTATGCACTGTTACCAACGTTACTGTAATGTTAAATGAGAACATACTTTCAGTGTTGTTTTGTGGGTCAAACTGTAAGGTCTAGATTGTACTTCAGCCTGTATTCTTGCTACTAACACTGCTTTATATGAAAACTCTCATATGGGTAAAATTCTGGCAGACAGTTTCTGGTTTCTTACCCCCTATGTACTTTCCTAATGTGGTGGAATGTCTTCAGTAAATCACACTAATCCTTGCAAAGTAATCCTCAGGAAAAGGAAGAAATGCAATGGTTACATGAGATATCATTGGGATTGTAATTTGAACCATAAGTAAAAGTGGATTTCCTCTAAGTATCTCACTTTCAGAGCTGAAATACATCAGCAACCCAAATACATCAGCTGAAATATTTGATTGCATTTAATGTTGTTGGTAATCATATCTATCTACTGATCTATAAAAATGCGTAACAATTAATATTATTTGCCTACTCAGCTATATTTGCAGTCCTGTAAGCTCATGAGTATTTACTCATGATTTATGTTGTGCAACTCTTGAAGAAATTTGGGAAGAACAACAGCAGACTGGTTATAGAGGGACAATTTAAAAAGCAATTTTAGAACTCCAGTTTTTGAAGTCAGCACGTTTTGACTGTTTAGATTAAAATGGTTGGTCTTATACAGCACTAGACTACCTTGTTATATCATCTGGTTATGATTCTTACTGTTCTTAATTGACTGAGGCCAGAGGGAAACAGCAGTTTTTGTGGCTTGGTTGTGAGTTTAATTTTTTTCATTTGATACATCTCCTTCTTCATTCCAAGATGTATCAAAGTTTCTCTTCTTCTTTATTTTTTAAATTTTTTTAAATAGTTCTTTTTACACTGACCCAGTTGTGAAACAAGAAGATCAGTTTCATGTGCAGAGAAAAACAGTGCACAACATCCATTTTATGTAGAAAAGCAGTGCAAGTGATAAAAATTTCCCAGACAAGACCAGTCTATTCGAAGAAATAATTTCTTGAAATACTTTAGCCTCCCATATTTCCGGTTTTGGACAGTATCTTCAACTTGAGACAAATTTTGTGGAATTATGATTTATATGTGGGTGGTTGAAGCACAGGACTAATACGAAGCTCCTTTCATCTCTAAAAGCATGATACAAGCCCTCTCAGATAGTAAATGCAATCATGTTTATCTGATGGAAAATAGCACGTGTTAGACTTATAACCTTGTTAGCACAATGACTTCTAATGGTAATTCTTATGGTATTTTCTTCCAGTAAGACCAAATGGATGCTTCAGACAAAGAAAGTGTCTCCTCTTCATCAGTAGGGATGTCAGAGAATAAGCATAAACAGAGAAATATGTTCAGCTTTCTCTGGTTGAGTGTTATTCTTCAAAATGCAAAATAGGCAAAAGGATTCTGAATGGATCTGTAAATATATCCTCTTTCACTACGCTGATGTATTAAAATGTCATGTGGTTAGCTGTGTGATGTTCTCACTTGCTAATGTATGCAGAAATATTTTTGTACCCTTCTGAGAGACAGAGAAAAGCAGGATTTCGTAACAGAAAAAAAAAACTTGGTATGATGGTATCTGTAAGTTCTGCATTAATAATTATTGTGTTGCCATAGTTTTGAAGCTGTTCCCATTTCCAAGAAGTATATGTATAATTATATAACTAAAGTGCATTATAAAATTTGAGCATATTGACATAACATGCTAGATATTGAACAAAACTTATTTTGTCTTTCTCTATTTTTAAGACCCAGATTTTAAGGACCTTGGCGTTTTGAAGCCATTGCCAGGTTTGTATGTTGTTTTTGGGTTTTTTCTAACTTGGAGGCCTTTATACTCTGCTGTAGAAAACATTTTGTTTGCTGTTCAGGTTTCATTTTTTCTGGTGTTTTGTTATTTAGTTTGTGAGTTTGAGATGGGAGGACCTGAAGGAATTGTGGAATCTGTACAAATTGTTAAAGAAGGAAAAGCTTCTGAAACTGAAGCAGTAGACTGTAAATGGTACATCCGAGCACCACCCCGATCCAAGGTCAGTCCTTCATCCACTTGCTGATTTGCCATTTAATTTAAGAAATTGACTTTTCTAATATATTGTGCATTTCTTAGTACAGTCGGATCTCGTTTAATAACTTTACAGTTTGAACTGTAAACTATTTTTTCCTTCTGCTGTGGAAGGGTGATTTTTCATCTCAGCCAAAATAACCACCTTTCTCAATAAGTGATGATTTGGGCAGTACTAATGTGCTTTTTGTGCCATAAGTAATTTACTTAAATTCGTCTTTAATTTTGCTCATATTTTTAAAGAATCAATGTGTGTTTTGAAGTGGGAAGTAATCTTTTAATTTTCACTGTATTTCAAATACCTAACATAGAGACTACTAAGGGAGCACTGCTGGCTCTCTGAGGTCACCATTGTTTCTTGTCTGGGAACTGTGAAAACGTACCTAAAGTAAATTAATGTTTCTCTGTGTATAAAGCCTTTAGCTCCTTTGGTCTAGAGACACAGACAAAGAGTGTTCTCATTTTTTTTTCCTCCACAGTCAGCAAGCCAGGACTTTGTAAAAAACATGAGAGGGCTGCATTTTGAATGAATTCAAAAATACTTTTCTTGGATTCCCCTTGATTTTCTCTCTTATCTATAATTTATCAGTTATGATATGCATTAATTGTTGCTGGCTACACTACCACTTCTCCCCTCTTTGCTATAGGAACAGCTTTATGCCTCCTACCTGCTTTCATTCACTGTGTAAAAGACACCCCACAGAATACTTTTTCTAGCTGTCTTATTGGACAGGAAAGGTTTTAGAAAGAATTTATATGTGCACTTCTCTCTGCTGTCTTTAAACAGAGAAAGGCTTTTTTTGTATAACCTCGCTGAGGTAACTGTACTGAATATGTAATTGTCTCATCATCAGAATAACACACAGATGAATGTTGAAGGGTTCCCTTCAGGAAAGGTTTTCAGAAGTGAAAAAGTCATTAGTATCAGCATTTTTCTATTGGGAAAGTTTGGGATTTGAGTTGGCTCATAAAGACTACAGATAAATTATTTCCAGAAAATCTTATGCATTTAATCTTATATATAGTTTTTGCTTTTGGATAAAATTAATATTGATAGAGGTTTTCAATTAATTAGATGAGCTTCCCATTTTGGTACACTAAGTAGTGATATGAGATGATGGTACTGATGAATGATTATTCTATGTGTTGTAGGCAGTTAATATTCATTCAGGGCAAATCCCAGTGTCAATATAAGCTTCAGGAAGAACAGATGGGGAGCAGCCCTACTGAGAAAGTTTTAGGGATGCTGGTGGATGAGAGGTTGAACATACCCCAGAAATGTTCACATCCAGCCCAGAAAGCTAATTGTGTCCTGGGCTGCATCAAAAGCCATGTGGCCAGCAGGGTGAGGGAGGAGATTCTGCCCCTCTGCTCTGCATTGGTGAAATTACGGAACACTCATCCATAATTTGGAATGATGGAACACTTGGAACACTGCATCCAGCTCTGGGGTCCCCAGCATAGAAAAGACATGAGCCTGTTGGAGCAGCTCCAGAGAAGGGCCACAAAAACAGTGAAAGGAATGGAGAACTTCTCCAGTGAGGAAAGGCTAAGAGGTGAAAGGTTATTCCATCCAGAAAAGAGGTCTCTGGGAAGACATTATAGCAACCTTCCAGTACTTAGGGGGAGTCTGTAAGAAAAAAGGGGAAAAATATTCTGTCAATAGAGTAAGACAAGGTGTTTTAACCTAGAAGAGGGTAGATTTAGACTAGATATGAGGAAGATATGATTTTTGCACTGAGGGTTGTGAAACACTGGAACGTGTTGCTCAGTGAGTTGGTAGATGATCATCCCTGGAAACATTCAAGGCCAGGTGGGATGGGGCTCTGAGCAACTGGATTTAGTAGGAAACATCCTTGCTTTTGGAAGGGAAGTTGGACCAGATGACCTATATATGTCCCTTCAAACTTGAACCCTCATATGATGTATTTAGATATTAGTAGAAAGAAAACAGAATTGTAATTAGAATCAGCACAATTAATTAAGACAATAACATTTCCCTATAGTCTAAATTCAAGTTTATGGTTGATCATATAATGTCATTATGGTGTTTCTACTTGGTCTAACTCTAAAGTTCTATATGATTCAAAGCCCTGCTAAAAATCCCAGTTTTACCTACCCGTAGTATTTATCCATACTTCAGTTCTGATGCAAAACTCCAAACTAGGTACTTATGTAACTGGAAATCCATTGTGTATCAGAAGAATACTACACTACCACTGTTAGTAGAGGGTTAAAAATTAAAGTTCATCAATCCTTCATAAACTCCATACCTGTGTTTAGTTGTGTTGCATTCCAAGAAGCGTATCCTAGTTGAAGGGCACCTGGAAGGGAGAGCAACAAGAAAGTTTTAGAAAAATGAATACTGAATACTATTAAATGTCATCTAGATGACATTAAATTTGTGATTTTAGACTTTGTGAAGGAGTGTTATACAATACAATAAAATGCTTTTACAAGAAAGAAGGAATGCTCTGATGCTCACCTCTGTAGGATAATTCAGTGTCCCATACTCAGAAAAAAGGTTTCAGGTTAGATATGAAGGAAAAAAATTCAAACATCAGCGAGGACATTAGGAATGTTTGTTTGAGAAAGTTGGTTCAGCTGGCATTGTTAGTGGTCTGAAAGTGCAGGTGAGATAACAGCCTGTGAAAAATGAGAGAAACATTAATAATCCTACCTTTAGGCAGAGGGCTAGACTGGGTCATCTCTTGATGGATCCTGTTGTTCCCATCTTATCGAATTTTCTGGGTGGAGAGATTGAGCAATATAAAAGCATATAAATCACTGTTTCCTAATGTAGAGTTGAAAGGTTTCACAGCAAACTAGGAAAAAAAAAACCCGAACAATGATTTTTCAAGTCTAGATCCATCTTTAAGGCGTAAGTCCAATTTAGCATTTGGACTTAGTGTGGTTTTCAAACTGATATATTTATGTACACACAGACAAGTATATACCTGTATAGATGCATACACATACGGTTATGGTTTCATCATACTGGGACAAGTTGAAAAATATACAGATATTATGGAAAGAGGAACAAGTGGATAAATTTTTAAGAAATTTGTATGAAGTGAGGTTTATGATAAGATTGTTTATGGGTCTGATTCAATTGAACTGGAATCTACTGTTCATTTTTTACAGTCAGCTTCCTTTGTCCCTATCTAACCTTGAATTAATGACATAGTCAGTACAATTATTTAGTGACATCATTTTAATTTATGTCAGCTTGCACCTATGAAAACAAGCTCTCCTGCTAAGAACAATGAGAACTCAGCAGTCATTTTTAAACCCACATGTTCCTGTACTCTGGGCTGCACAGTTTGTTACTGGGATTTATGCCTAAAAGGCAAGAGTTTCTCAGAGAGAGTTTGTGTTGGACTTTTTCATCTTTAGTTTCTTAATTAAACTGCGCCAGAATGTGAGTTGCCTGCAATTTCATTTGGCGTTAGCTCATCCAATCTAAACTGTCTACAGAAGCAAGATGCAAGTCCTTCCCTTGGTTTCCAATTCCAGATTCCAGCCAAGTCTGATCTCAATATATGAGCAATGAGATCAGCCAGGAAGTGTGTACTTGAGGTCTCTAAGCCTGAGCTTCAAACTGACAGTCTGGGTCTAATGCTTCTATCCTCAGTGATCTGGAATGGGACAGAGAGCAGAAAATTTGTTGCACGCTTAAAATAGAGCCATCACTGATTACCTTATATCACTCACACACACACACACAGAGAGAAAAATAAATCTGAAAAGCATTCAGAACTTGAACATTTTCCAAGTGCAGAAGGTTGCAGAAGGCAGCATGAACACAAATTATATGCAGACCTAGAGTCTTATATGTGAAAGTGACTAGTTGAAAAGACTGTGTTTCTTGTAATCATTCAAAGTCAGTTCCTGCTAAGGATAGCTGTGAGTTTTGAGTAGAGTAATACTAGGGATTCTGCATTCATGTGGAATGTGATCGCAATTAGTATTCAGACCAAGAAAGGAAAATTAAGAAGAGAGCTGCAGACTGAAAGTGCTAATCCACCCAGAAAAATAAAGTTCTGGAAGAACTTCTCATCTGAAAAGTCTTCAGTGTATAACAAAGCCCAAAGAAGGAAGTGTATAAGCTTATTACGCTGTGATTTGAAAAATTTCAGAGACATCATTGGCTGCAAGCAGTGGATAAGCAAAGATTTTGTATTTAGGAATAGAAAATAAGAAAATTAATAGAATTACAGGTTCCTTACATTCTGTTAAGGGTGAGGTATTGGAGAACAATATCAACAAGTGTTTTTCTGTGTTGGAGGGGTCAGCATAGTTTGACAAAGCCCCCCAGGAAGAGAGAACCATGTTTGTGCTCAGGTAGCTTGCTTTGGTGGGTAATTTTCATGCTTGTAATGTCATGCTTGTTCTTTGAGAGGCTCTGTAAAAAAAATGACACAGCAGAACTTGATAGTAAGAGTAATAAAATATTTACAAATATGATATGCTTATTTTGGAAACAAAACAGTAAGCAGTGCTATTAAAAACACAATTTATTATCAGACTCTCTGGGCACCTCAGAAAACGGCATCTAAACAGGAATTAATATGTCCAGTGGAAATAATCTCTTCTGGAGGAATAAGCAATAAGTATATTTAGACTGAAAAAAAAGTGGGAGTAGCTTCTTTATTTGCACCATGAGAGGTAAAATGAAGTTTTAAGGTTGTTGCTGTAGGACACAAAAGACTCCAAATATTTCAGAAGGCTAAGAGCTAGAAAAAGAAGGCATGTCTAAATTCCTATTACCTTTTATAAGGTTCTCCGATACAGACTTAACATGATTGGTAAATAGGAACGACACCTCTCTAATGCCTTTGATTGAACTAGAGAAACAGCAAACACCAGCTGGACAAAGATTGTTTTGAGAAGGGATAGTTGTTTACCAAGATTATTTTGAGAAAAGCTTTTTTGAGAAATTTTTCCTTGGGAAAAAGTTAGCAGCTGCTAGCAGGCTAAAAATCTCTCAGGCCCACAATAAGGTAGCTAGGAATAGTGTGCCTAACTCTCTTGCCCAGCCTGAACAGGGTATTGGACGAAGTTTATAGGATGCAAGACTTAACACAAGATATTGAGGGAACCCAAAGTGTCAATTAATGAGTGTCTAGTTCTGACACATCAAGGCAGCGTCCTTAACCCTGAGCTGCCAGAGGGTGGTGGCATCTGTTTGAAGAAGAGCCGTTGGGGAGCAGTGGGAAGGGGACATATGGCACATGGAAGGGGCCAGGATGAGGGAGGCCACAGTTCCAGGACATGACTGACGAGACTTGGACAGGCCTGTCCATGGTGGCAGGATTTGCCCAGGCAGTGGGGCTGGCCCAAACACAAGCCAGACAGCAGCTTGGCACTGGCCGAGGCTGGGGTGGTGAGGAATGAGGCTGGGAGCGGGGCAGTGTGACCAAGACACTTGCATGTTTGCTGAGGGTTTATACTGCTACCTGGCATGCTCCTGACCAAATGGAGGGATGACTCTTTTGGTTCCAGGTGCCTGCCTTCATGGTGAGTGTAGTCTGGAGAGAGACTGGGTCATTGTGTGTGCATTTCCTAGACAGTTAGGGGGAAACATGAAGTGAAACAAATTGCAGAGCTGTGAGTAAGTCTCTTTAAACTGCTCTGACTAAACCAAAACATTTTCTGCTCTCCCATGTGAAATGGAAATTTGTGCTCTTAGATGGGACCTTCAAGAAAAGCAGTTTAAGCTGTCGGCACTAGCAGGCTAACATCCACTAATTTTTGGAGGCTTCTTAATCAGTTGTAGAAGAGAAGCTTTAAGTAGTGCACTAAAATTTAATAGGAACCATTTGTGTGGTGATTCTTGAAATGTTAACAAAAATAAAATTTATAGGCTGAATAACCTAACAGCCAGAGACTCTTTTGCAAGCTTCAGATGATCTCCTCTGAAGGAGCACTGAAGCTTACAAACAGCTTTAAAAAAGCCCAGCATAGATATATATATATATGAAACCAGGTGAATAAATCATGTTTAAACAAGTATAAAATATCCTTATGTTAAATAGTTTTCAGAGATGAAGATGCAAGACAAGTACATGTTTGGAATAATGTATATAGAATCTGTGCTATGAAGGTGTGTCAATGCACACACCAGAGTAACACTGACAAAACCCCCACTTTTAAGTTACCATGAATCTATTCCATCTGGGTATAGAAATATAATGAACCTCAGCATCCTCAAACCAAATAGCTATTAAGAAATGTAATTTTAGAAAGCTATTAAAGAAAGTAATAAAATGTCTGCCAAAGAGAACAGCAGAATCAGGATGTAATCTTCAGTTTTCAGTGTTATATAGCAGAACAGTACCAAGGAGCTGTAAACGTTGCTCACTTGTGAGCATTTTTGGACTGTACTAGAAAAAAAATGAAGATGACTTGACAGAGTAAGTGTCAGCTATTGGATGGTCACAGAAGTTTGAAGAAACAAATAGGACAAAGCAAAGAAATCAAAAAACCTGTCTAGAAAAATGGTGTTCTGATACGTGAGTCTTGGCTGTGAACCACAGTATCTTAGAAGTACCATATAAAATTGTCATCTTTGACAGACAGCATTCTCCAAGCTCCAGAACAGAAGAAATTATGAGGTATGGAGCTCTCTGTACAACATGGTCCCAGACTAGTAACAGAAGGACCAAAAATGTTGAATAATTCCCCAAGGACCAATAATGTTGAAAAATTTGTAAAGTAGCAAACAAAAATCCAAAGAGATCACGTATTGTTAACACTTGTACATTGAAGTAATGTTGATTGGGAAAAAAAATAGCTTCCAGGCAAGAGAACAGACCATTTCAGATGACAAATTCAAACATCATTCGTAATATGCTTTTCTGGTTGGTGTACTTGGTGTCTGGTTGCCTTGAAGGAGTTTAATTAGTGTTGCACAATCTGCTTTAAAAAAACTGGGTTTCCCAGGCCTAAATACTGGAGGAATCATCTTGAAAGTATTTTGCTAGTCATACAGAGCTGAAAAAGATGTAGAATAAAGCAGGTGCTGTAACTGACCACTGAGCAATGGGACAATTTGATCCCATCTTGTGCTTACAAGTGAATTGACTGAACCCCGGAGGTGAATATGCAAAATCTGGACATTACGCTTGGATGAAGAGGAAGTTTTTCTCTTATGTTGAAATTGCTTTTGGCAGCTGAATGATAGTTTTTTGTTTGGTTTGGTTTAAGGCAACTGAGTGTCTGTGCAAATATATTAAGTCTGATATGCTGGGATATGGTTTGAAGCTTTTCCTGACTGGCCTGATATATCATGTTGTCATCCCTAACCTTCAGTGATTGATTAAAATGCAGAACTCATAAAAAGTGATTCACTATGAAGAGATTATAATCTGACCATTTTACTTAGGTGATATATTATTCGTAGTTTACAATAATTTTGGGGTTTTTGCTAATATGTTTGGTCAGAGATTTTTGTGGTTTTCAAATTTAAATGAAAAGAAATAGTATAACTTTCCCAGCATTTCCTTTTTTGAGTATCATTTATGGTGGCAATACAAAACCTTCAGGTGACAAGAGAATTATTTAAAATAAAATTTTAAATTATATTTTAAATATGTGTAAATTACATATGCTACAGTTGCAGTGAGGCTTTATCAGTTTTGTTGCTAATGACATTGGCATTTGCAGTGACATCTCAAAACTAAGTTAATCTAATACTTGAGCAGCCCCCTCGCCTAAGAAATGTGATGCTGATGATTTGACAAAAGTGTCTTATTAAAATTTTGCAATAAAAATGTGAGAGAAGAAGATATGATAGTTATGCTTCTTCTTTCAAATAAGATGTTCTCTTTACCAAGAATGCCTCGATTATACTAATATAATGTGTTAGTATCTATAGAAATGTTCATTCCAAAAGCTCAAATTGGCATCTATGAAAAAAATGATAAATGAAGGCAGACAGTGGTATTCGAGTCTGTGACCTCTTCTTTAGTTAATTTTCTTTCAGAGGAACAAAGTTTCTTATCCACTGCGGCTAGAAGTAATGGCAAAGATCTCTGTAAATGAAATAACCAGTAGTATTGACAATTTTTTCTTACTTTCTGATGAAATTGTTTTAGTGACATCCATGTACCAGTGAAAGTAATGAGAATATTGCCACCGACTTCAAAAAAACTATGTATAGGGAACATTTTGCATTAGATAAGAGTTTGTCATATAATCAGTTTTATTCTTTCCCTGGGGAACTCAATTTATTATTAGTCATTTTCTTCTGCCAGTGTGGTTCTTACAGCCAGTGACAGGAACAATGGCAAATATATAGCAATGAAACCATACAAGCTGGCAGAGGCGTGCAGATACAATTAAATTATTCCAGCTCTTTAAAATAAAATCTGATCCAATATCAGGTTGTCAGTTTGTGTAATCAGTTTCCAGTTTTTAAAAATGGACTGCACTCTTAAGCCAAAGGTCTGATTCAAAAAAATAGATTGAATTATACCCATTGATTTTAGGGTGTGTTGTATCAAGTCCTCAATATTTTATATAAAGTTCTGGGAGTAGTCATCACCAAAGACAATTATGAGAATGAAGCTCCAACTTACCTCAGAATACCAGGAACCTATTTTGTCTAATTTATGAAACTTCATGCCATTGGAGAAAGCTGGATTTTTCTTCTACAGGATAGATATAGATTTTTAAGTCAAATATTTCTTTCCAGTGGTTCCTCTACCTATCAGGTCTATATATGTTATGGTGTTGGCTCTATTTCTCACACAGAGGAATGAGCAGGTATCACTGGCAGCAGAACTCAGGCTTGGGAAGAACTGAAGTTTTTGACTTCTTCACTGGAAGACTCAGAACAAAATGCTGAGTTATTATTCTCTTGATTGCTTTTCAGTATTTATGACTGCTACTCTAAGAAATATTTTACTATTTTATAAGGCTAGTGTGCCTCAAGGAACTAAAGAACGTCAAACGATAAGCCCATAGAAATAAGATTTTGTCTGTACTGCTATATGAGCAGTGTTTTTGAACAGATCAGGAATAATTGATGAATTCTGGAAATTGCTGTGAGAGCTGATATTTTGTAACCACAGTGAGGATTAGTATACATTTCTTGTAAGAATGAAAACTCGTAAAAAGTACATCTCCATACTGAAATGGGATAACCTTTAAAAGAAATACATGTGCTTATATATATGTATATGCACATGCACATGCAATTGTACATATAAATGCATATATAAAAGGCAGCAGGATAGAAATAGACAACACGTGAACAAATGTGCAAGGCCTTTCACCCAGTAAGTGTAGTTTCATTATTGTTCTGCCATCAGGTTAGCGTAATTTTTTTTTTTTCTGGAGTAAATAAGAACTTTCCTGAAGAGGAAAATAGATAAAAATGTGATGTGATATGATACATTGCACTATAACTTTGATGTCTATCACACACACACACACACACACACACACACATACACATATATACATATCTATATATATATACACACGTATATATATGTATGTATGTATGTATGTATATGGCATATAAATATAAATGGTGTACATATGATAGGCATATATATAGAAAGTAAAGGTAATGATTCATGACAAAACAAGTTGCAAGCCTTCTGTTCTCTGTAAACCATCTCTCTGACACGTTTCTCTTCCTGGGAAACACTCACATGTATTCAATATTGCATACAACCAGCTGCAGGAAAATCTCATTGCATTACCTATGACAAGGCTGGCAAGCACTGGGACACCTTTCTGAAGCACACTGCTTTGATTAACTGAGAAAAGAAAAGCAAGGGGCACATTTAATTCCCTGAGCTTTGCAGAGATGGGCTATGGGCTGTCCCAGCAGCTTCCCAGGAGAGGCTGAGTGGCAGAGCCACACAGTGACTGTTGCACCCTTGCATGAGAAGGAGGATCTGGTGTCTGGGACACAGAAGCAGCTCTCTGGTATGTCCCAAATATGGCCAGTTGATGGGTGTTTGTGTCTTGGCTCTGCCTCTTCCCATACCTCCCTCCCCCATGTGGGATCCCCCCATGTGGGATCTTTCTCTGTCAGCACAACAGTGCTGACAATATCCGTGTTTTACTGAGCAACCAGTAAATGAAGTGAGAAACACTATAAAAACTATACCATCTCAATATGTCTTTTTGTATTTCTGATAGTTGTTCCATTTTGCAGAGACCAATGCAAGCAGATTCCTTAATTTATAATATGTAAATTCCAGGATACATGGTGAAAGTAAAATACACTTAACTGAACTTTAATTGAAATATATTCCTCTGAACTCTTCTGAAGGATGGAAATGATGGAATATGAGTAAGGGTTACTGTAAGATTAACAGATTAGAAAATAGATGTGTATTTAATATACCTAATTTCTTTTACTAGTAAAAATTTTTCACAAATATTCTTTTCAGAGGGACACTTATGCAAAGCATAACAAGGAATGAAAATATACCATAATACACTACCTGGAAAGGCCCATTAAAAAATCTGAGCTATTATTAAACTCTGGCAGACTGCTTGAGAGCACATAATTTGCAAACCATAAGAGCCTTAATATATTAATGAGGTGAGATTATGAGTCTTGTTGCTACTAGGATGTGCACTGCTTGTGTACTTTTTGAAAAAAAAAGGGAGAAGCTTATTAAGCATTTTTTCTGTGCATATGAAAAATATCTAAAGTCAATAAAATTGTTTGAAAATAAGAATATTTGATGTCTAAAACAATGGGGGTTTTTAGTAATTTTTTTCAAGTGAAGGTGCATACAGCTCTATGCTGTGTATGCTTACCTCCTTTTTATACAATTTCTGCCATAGTTCATCCTTCTGTATCATTCTCCTGAAATCTCATGAGCCTTTGGCAGTTTGATTATGTATCCTGTATCCATTAAAAATAGTACTTGCCTTCTCTGTGAATTGAATATTTGATGTTTCTTTTAAAATCAATTGCTTTTAAAATTGGTGGTTTTCCCTATTAAAGTCCATATACACTTGAATATCAAAGAATAGCTTTTTATCCTCACCCTGCTTCTTTTTAGGTAGATTTAAAGAGTTCTTTGCAAAGGGCAATTTATCTATTACTTTATGAGACAATTTAGCTTGTATGCAAGGGACATAGGTTTCTAGGAGTTTCCACAAAATATGGTTGATTTCAAGCCTGTTAAATTATGAAAATTTATACCATAATGCCTTTTATAGAAGGGCTGAGATAGTGGCCTGATCCTTGAGGAAACATAAAAAGATTAATGATGGAGTTCTGCCTGGCTCTCAGATTCTCACTTGCTGAATCAGTGTAGCAGAAACGTATAAGATGACACATTGACTCTGGGGAGGGAGCAGCAATGATTTGTCTTATTATTTCACATGTCAGTCATGTAATAGAGCAATATTGTACCAAGCAGTAAAAGAAGAAATTTCTAGCTTATCTGTCCTTCAGCTTGAAGAATCATCTTACATACTTCTGAAAAAAAGAAAAAAAGTATATATTTGGAAATTAGGACTTTACTGTGGATAAGAACAAAGAAATATCTAGATCTTCTGAGAGATTCTACTTGCAAGTAACACAAAATACCAGGAAGTAGACACAGTGTACAGTTTGCATATTAATGGCCTTCCAAGGAAGTGCCCTATGGATCAGAAGCTCCAGAAAAATGATTTCTGTGGGTTTTGTTATGTGCTCTTTCTCCTGCAATGTAGAGCTAAGTTGCTTAATGTTTTTTTCAGTCATTCTCAGTTGTCTGTACATGTTGCCTTTGTTTTTTGATTGATTTATAGATCTATTTGCGATTCTTGGACTATGAGATGCAGAATTCCAACGAATGCAAAAGGAACTTTGTAGCAGTCTATGACGGAAGCAGCTCTGTGGAGGATTTGAAGGCAAAGTTTTGCAGCACAGTTGCTAATGATGTGATGCTGAGGACAGGTCTGGGTGTAATCCGCATGTGGGCAGATGAAGGCAGTCGAAACAGCCGATTCCAGATGCTCTTCACGTCTTTCCAAGAACGTAAGACCCTAATCAATGTATCTGCCTTTCAGTTTGTTAAATGATACAAGTCCCAAAATCTGTTAATATTTTCTTCATGCAGAGCAGCCACTGAGGTATGTTGCCAAACCGGCTGTGTAAATATTCAGAACAGTTTTTATTCCAAGCATTTGTAGTGAGCAGTAATTTGTAATGCAGTAGACAGACCAAAAAGATTGGAAACAACAGCAAAACCAGGAAAACAGGAACAAGTGGTCATGACCTGTCCGGTCATATATCTGTGACTTTTTGTCTGATCCTCAAGCTACATGCAAGGTTTTCCTTACTCAATATGGAAAATAATACAGCTCTGAAAGTTTTTATCAAGTCAGATCATTTTCTCTGGATTTGATTTTTTAGATCTCATTATGATATGTATTTGAAAAATACCTTATAATTATTTTTTCACAGGTAGTGGGTGTGTGCATATATCAGTGAACATGTGTGTCAGATATCGTCAAGCAAAGAGTTTAGGGTTTTTTGTAGCAACAAAAGCTTTCTCAAATCCTTTCATATTTTGGTTCATATTTTCTTTATGTGTCTTACTTGTGTTGATATTTTTATATGAAATCTGGACTCAGATAATAAGAAATATAGCCTGTGAAAGAAGCAAAATGTAGTTCTAGACAGTTTAAGAAAAGAAACAATCAAACAGATCACAAAAATCCCTCAACAAAACCCAATGATCCCATTCACTGAAAACGATTGACCCAGACAACCCTGTGAAAGACCTGTGAAAGATATCAATTTGTTTTCTTTGATAGGATTAATACATATTTGGCCTCTTTAGAAAGGCTCATTTATTTTCACATGCTGGTTCATGTTAATTTTTAATGTGTTTGTGGTTTGTGCATCATGTGTCTGACAGAAAGATTTCTTTGCTGCTGTCAGTGGTTGGAATGAAGTCTCAACTTACCAAATACATTCTTCATCTGTATTCTGTGTGTGTGTGTACCCTGCAATGAGGCAACGAGTCTCTGTTGAGAACAGCCTCCGTAATTCCTTAATTATGGCTCTGATTAAAAATTTCTGACATTTTACATGCCTGAGACTGCATGCGCCCCTGTACTCTCACACTTGCAGCCTTAGGGTGGATTACATTATTCTTGCCTGCAAAACAATCTGGGGTCTAAAAGACACAAAGAACCCATGGTTGAGATGATGCTGCCCTTTTCTCATTTCTGCAACTGGAGATGTCTTGAATATTCAAGATCTGATTCATTTCTTTCACAAGGCATCTTGATCTGTTACCTTAGAAACAACTGCACAGACACTGGAGGTTCACAGCATATAAAGAACTGGAGAGTGAAGCACTATGATGACTAACTTGAAATGAAGGTTTGAATAAGTGTGTGTTTGCAAAGCTCTCATATTTTAAAGGCTAATAAGGAAAAATGTGGGGTTTTTTTCCCTTACAGTATTCCTAATATATTTACCTGACATGCTACATCTTATGAGCTACTCCTTTTATGTAAGCAGATGATAGTTTTTACTGAATACTATTCTGACTGAGAAATTCAAAATACTAACAATATGTGTTTTCTGTAAATTTACTCTGAGGAGTCATTGCTCACTAAAAGCTGAGAATTTATCAAAGGCTAAATAATACTTTGAAATATGTCTACATAGCCTACTCATAAATAGTAGAAGAAACTGCATCTGTGGTTTTAATGCTAGGAATTGACTTTAAGGGTTTAAAGGTGCTGCAGATGGTGTTTCCTGTGTCTTGTCAGTTGTCCATGAGTGCTGCCCTATGCCACATACTGGTGCTGGCTGTCAGGAGTGGGCTAGAACAGATGTCAGTCAGACACACTCTGAGACACAGCTCATGCCATGTAAACTGCAATGTCTTTCAGCAGCATGTGGGAATAATTAGATCATTTGCATGGAAGAGAAGGAATGTCAGACCTCATTCAGGGAGATGTGCATCAGGAAACAGACACCTGTGTGTCTATTCAGGGGCAAAGAAAGGAAGAAGTTCTATATTGTTCATATATAGCTGAGAATGGAACAAAATAGAAGATTATATTTATGTTGCAGTAATGTGAATGGGAAAGATTGACAAAATAGAATTACTGTATTACTGTTCCTGTGGGAATGACCAGAAGGTATTGTGATCTGTTTTTCCTCAAGTTCCTCTCCTTGGTGTGGAGTTAGGCTGTTGAGACTGTGAGTTTTCTCTTACACAAGGTTCTGTATAGTGTAAGTGGTACCTTGTGAAAACAAGTTACTAAGCCTGAGCATTGTTTTCTTTCAGTGGAAGTCTGTTCAGTGTTTATTCTTATTACAGAGCCATTTCTTGAGGACTTGACATTTGTGTAGAGCAGAGAAATTTTAAAGAGATTTCTTCTATGATTGTTTTCACATGTTTCAATCACTGTGTTCCAAATCCATTTAAAATATGTATGCATTTTTTTTGCTGGCATCTAAAAAGTGGTATTGCAAGTTTCCAAACCTCTCACAGTGATGCTTTCAGAGTAGCAGCGCTATAAATATAACTTAAGGAAAGGCATACAGTGCATGAGGTTCTTAAATTTCCTGCATCAGAAAATCAGGAATGATCCTCATCATTGTCAAAATAGTAGTTGACCTCTAAGTAACACTTAATAACTGGTTAATTCTTAATAGGTGATAATTTATAGTGGTGATCTGATATTTCATTTTCAGCATTATTAACTATTCCCATTGTTATTGTAGGGCTTGACTCCTTACATCCTTGCCTTTTTAATCTTTAAAATGTCTTCTAATCATAATCATATTTTTGTACACAGGAGTCACTGTTACAATGGATTTTAAATATCCCAATAAATTAATATAAGAATCACTAAAGGTAGACAAAAATCTGATATAAACAAAAGGTGTCTCTTCATCTGGTAAGAAGACTTTAAAAATGAGTCTTTGTTTTCTCACCCACTGACTAACTGTTCATTTAACTTTTCATGACTGAAGAGTGATCTCCAGCTTGATTAATGACAGACATGCTACACCTACGGCTTCTTCAAAGAGCTGCTCCTCAGCAGACACACCTACGCTTTAGCCTAAAAGCAGATTTGTAGAACCAGGGCATATGGGATAAGAGAAAAACCCTCTGTATGCACAGCAGACAAGATGTTCACATTCTCACCTCTGACTGCTCTTTGGTAGCACAGCTTCCTTCTGTGCCCATAACTCTGCACCAGAAACCCCAGACGAGAAAAACTTCATTCCGTCTCTTATCATCCCTTTGAACTCTAAGTCTGCTTTTAGACCCCTGTCACATGCAACTTTCCTAATGGAGCACAAACTCTATCATTCTTATTTATTTATTTTATTTTATTTTATTTTATTTATTTTATTTTATTTATTTTATTTTATTTTATTCTTATGAACAAAACCCATATTTGTGCAGAAGTCTTAAGGCCATGCTTAGAAGAGCAGAGTGCAGTTTGGGCAAGTAACTCAAGTCCTTGTTTACAGACTTGAAGAGGGTCACCCGGCATAGGCAGTTCTTTAATGGGGAAAAGGGACTGCAGGGCTGCAGTGCTCGGGACTGTGGTTTTTGTGGTAAAGCTAAGGGAAGAGCTGAAAAAGGGAACAGCAAGGTGTTTAGTGCAACCTGTGAAGAGTCAGTTTCTCTTCACAAGCACTTAGGAATGTAAACAGATTGCAGCTTTGCTGGTTTTGCTCTCTGCTTCCACGCTAATATTTTCAAAAGAAACCTTTGGGATTGCCTCCTTACTGGTGAACACTCATTTGTGATTTTCTGCCCTTCTGTGCTATTTGCAGCTATCTCTAGTGAAAAACCCTCACTGGCTAAGCATCCCAGTGACTCTCTGACCCTGAAGAAAATAATTGTTTGTGGTGCCCAGAGAGTATTAACTGAACACAGGCTGGAGCTCTGAGAACAGACTCCTGACTTGCCATTCTCTGGTGAGTTTGTATATTAAAAAAAAAAATAAAATAAAGAAAATAAACAAAAAAACCAAAACCAAAACCAAACAAACAACAACAAAAAGAAAACCACACATAAAACCCCACAAAGAAACAAACAAAAACCCAAAAAACCAAAAAAAACCCCAAACAAAAACAACAACCTGAAAAAAAACCCATTAAACCACTTAGAGGTGTTTTTGAAAGACTAGATTGTTGATCTGTACATGGTATTAATCATCCATAAAAGTTATATTTATCTTGCACAGGGCAGTCTGAAGGTGACTGAGAAAGGGGATTAGTATTAACCCCATCTCATTTTCAAGATTCTAATAGCTGTATTTTAACAAGTCTATTTTTCATTAGTGGCAAATCATATACTTGTGGTAAACATTACTATAACAATCTTAATAATTTTATAATTTTAATAAAGCAAGTGAAGCTGTTTCTCAATCAATATTTTTCCTTGAAGGGACTGATAGAAAATTTCTTCCTTTGTTTCAATGATAATTCAAGGAACTGCTGAAGATTTAAATTTTCCTTCTCTTGTGAAGGAAAGAAAGCCTTATTTTTCATTAAAGAACAATGGGAAAATCCAAATGATCTGTACTTAAATAGTTCTTGTTCAGAGCATGATGCAATGAGCTATCTTGAGTAGAGGAGGAGTAGGTGTGAAATGTCTAAGGACTTCAGAGTAAAATGTTTCTCACATCTAACCATTGTTAAGATTTCAGGATTTTCCCATTCACCCTTAGGAGGAAACAAGACCTTTCAAAAATGTTATGACAAGAAAGGAAGGGGAGAAAGGAGGGAGAGAGATAAGCCTAAAAATAACAAGTAGGGTAGGACGTTTGTCTAAGATTATCCCAGCCTGGCCTGAAATCCCTGCCTTGAAACAGGCTCAAAGGGTAAATCCACACGGTTCAATGAAGAACAACCTAGACACCCAAGCTGGCTTGCTCAGAGCTAGTTCACTTACAGTTGCACTAACTGTGGATGGTGCTGAGAAATACTGAGAAATACACTGGAGAAAGCACTGCACTGAAGTGGAACAGACAGGCTGCACACCAGTTCCATAACAGATCTGCTTTTGGCTCCATCTTGTAAAGATATTTTGGCTTGCCCATGATTGCAATTTCTATCCAGAGTATCCTGCAATGCCCCAAAAAATGATGCTTAATGCACAGAGATAATGTATTTTGTTACTTATGTAGTAACATCACAATGGAATAATAATTATTAATATCATGGAATATTCAATTTCTATACTGTTTACAAATTTTGTAATTTTATAGTATAAATTGGAATGTCTTACTTGTGACTTTATTTTATTGTCCGAGTGAAAGTAGTATAAATTTTTAAAATATAAATTATGACTTATTTTATTTCATTTGCTTTGTAAGGATGACATATGGAAGAACTATTAATACACTTTATGTTTCTCTGCTTCAGGGCTATTCAGGATTAAAATACTAAATTTTGTTGAAAAATTAAAAAGTGTAGATTATGGGCACATGCATTTTTAAAACCTTTCTATAGTAAGAAAATATAGTCAACTATATTGGTTCACCTTTTGAGAATTTTGAAAGCAGTAACCTTCAAATACCAAACAGAAGCTTTTTTAATACTGTGGCGGAAACCTTCTGGAAATATGAATAATATAACGACCTACTAATTTGTCCTAGAAACAGAATATATTTACATTCTTGATAACAGAAAGAGGGTTGCTATTATTATAGTTGTGATTTTTAAACATACGTGTCCTATACCTGAAAAAGACTCCGGAATAGCATGTTTATTCCTGTTAACACACTTGCTTATATATCTTCTAGGATAAGAGCACCATCTTGTGTTCAGTGTAAATAACTGTTGCAAGGAAGGAGATGTTGCATCACAAAGAATTCAAGAACTATAAAATTTGTTTGTATGTTAAGATACCAGATATCCTTACACATAGCACTCACAATCATCAAAAGAAAATATTATCATTAAAAATAATGTAGAATGAAAATACTTGGTATTTTTAATATTGTATATTAAGTTTATAAAAACTATTTTATATAAAAATAATTATTGGTTCAATTGCAAAAAAGAGAAAGAACCTTTAATAATATTTTCTTTGATTGGTGATTTAATTTAGATTATAGTATTTTAGATTTAAGAATTGATTAGAGACTTAAATTTATTAAAATATATCGGGTTGAATTATGTGCGTAGTTCTAATTTTCTCAGTTTTGCTATGGTCACTATGAATTGTTCATCATGTTGAATATGCTATCTCATTTATTTCTGAACCCATACTTTTGTAGACCTTGACTTAAAGCAGCTTTGAGACACAGGAGAAATAACACAATTGTCTGTTCCCAGCTGTTATTTTTAATCTAATTATGAAGTCAGGGTTTTTTCAGAGAACCACAGAAGGGATGGAAAGGACTTCAGGATATGGTGTAGTCCAATCCTTTTGCTCTAAGCAGGGTCAGCTACAGGCTGTGCCCAGTTGGGTTTTGAATAACCTCAGCAATGGAGACATCACAACCTCTCTTTGTAAACCAGCTCTTGCACAGTGTTTGACCACCCTCAAAGTAAAAGTTAGTTCTTCCATTTAAAGGGAATTTCCCATATTTCCTTTCGTGCTCACTACTTCCTCTCTTGTCACTGGGCATTGCAGAGAAGAGCCTGTTTCTGTCTTCTTTCCTCCCTCACAGTGGGTGTTTGGATATATTGACAAGAGCCTGTTTTCTCAGCCTCTCCTCACGCGTCCAATATCTCAACCCTTTAAAGGCCTTCATGGCCTCTTGCTGTGCTCACTGCAGTATATCTGTGTCCCTTTTGCTCTATGGAGCCCAGAACTCAGCACAACACTGCAGATGTGGTCTCACCAGTGCTAAATAGAGGGGATGGATCATACCTCTCAGCCTGCTGACTATTCTGTTTTTAATGTAGCCCAGGACAGTGGTGGCCTTCTTTGCCACGTGGGCACACTGCTGGCTCAAGGTGACTGTCAAGGTGACCTTACTGCATACCCAAACCTTTTCTACAAGCTTGCTTGTAGAAAATCAGTCCCAGCACATACTGGTGCATGAAATTATTCCTCCCAAGGCACAGGACTTTGCATTTCCTTTTGTTGATCTGCTTGAAGATCCTGTTTGCCCAGCCCACTGAGGCCTCAGTCAGGACTTTTCAGAACTGGTAAAGAGTGGCTTCACAATGATGTGAGTCACCTACTGGGGGGATCACATCAGGACCCAGGAGTTCGTGTCTGTCCAGTTGATTAAATGTTCCCTAACCTCACTTCCGCTCAGAGAAGTCATATTTCTGCTGGGGTCATGTTGTCCCACTGCTACCACCAAAGGATATGTATCCTTTCTATATTTGAGCTTAGCCAGGAACTCATTGTCCATCCATGCAGAACAACTGCTGCCTCCACTTGATTTTCAGCCTGTCCAGATAGACAACTGCTGTGCTGGGAGGAGGTGATCTAACAGAATCAACCAACTCTCCTTGAACCTGTATCTTTCCAGGACCTCCTCCCATGGCATTTGCCCAGCCAGACCCCTCAACAGTGAACTTTTGCTTTTCTGAGGCCCAGAATTATGATTGTGTTTTTTGGTTTATTCCTTCTTTGCAACATCCTGAACTCCATCATCTCATGCTCTTGACATTCACCTTCCCAACAGATTCTTGTTTATAAAAGTATGAAAAGCAGCAGAGGTACTCTCATTGACTCCTTTATTACCTGTGTCAGAAAATTATCAATGCATTCTGGAAACTTCCTGGCTTGTTTGTACCCTGCTGTGTTGCCCTCCACAGATATCAGGCGGTTCAAATCCCCATAGGGACCAGGGCCTGTGACTGTGAGGCTACTTCCAGCTGCCTGAAGAAGATTTCATTGACTGTTCCTGATCAAGTAGTCCAGACACAAAGTACAATATTGGTAGCTTTCCACTAATCATGACTGAAAAGTCATTTGGCTCCTCACTTGGGTGAGCTCTTTGCATTTCTTGCTCTTCTCTCATATAAATGGTGTCTATATAGTGATGGGGAAGACCATGGAGTGATAGAGTACGGCTTCTAGTGTGTGGAGATGTTTGTGCTGCTTTATCTCATTGAAGTTAATGTTAGCAGTAGTTTCCTCTTGTGAAAACATTCACAAGCTTGCTGTCACAAACTGCTTGATCCCACTGTCATCCTGGGTTCTGTAACAGCTTCAGGACTGCATCAGGACCAGATCCATCTGGCTGTGAAAGAATCTGGTTTACCACCAGTTCATTTATCTTTTTGTTATTACTAGAATGTCCTTGATGCAGCACCCTGAGACTCCTTTGCTGTGCCTTTTTATGGGCAAGAAAAGAAGTTCCTCCAACGTACAACAGGACTGAGAAGTTTTCAACTTCCCTTGATGTTTTCATTCATTTTAAAAAAAATACCTTAATTATAGTGGGAGAAATACGTTGTCTTCTTGTTCAGCTTAATCTCTCCAGGTTCATGGGACCACAGAGATGACTTGGCTATTTGAATTTTAGAAAAGTGAACAAGAGGGGGTAGTTTTGTCATTAGTTTTCTGAATCTTACATTTGGGTTTCTCTCATGCTGAACTTGCTGTACTGGTTCTGAAATTGTTTTGCCTCACTATTCATCTTGTTTTGGCATTTATTCACATACAATTTTTTTCTTCCACTGTTCAATAGCACAATTTAAGAAAACTCAAATTTTCATTATTTTTTCTTTCTTTCTCTTGCCTTTTTGCATAATTATTCCTTCTTCTTAAATCTGAAAAAAAGGTATTTTTTATTGCTCTTTATTTTTTCTCTCATCTATGAAACATTTCTTAATTTTTTCTTTTTGGTAGAAAATCTTGCTATTTCTTTTAGTATATAATAAAATAAGCAATTGGCATTGGTTTTCCCTGTAGAGTTCTCTTTCTTCCTCTTCCTTTCACTTCCTTGCTACCTTCCTTTAGTTCTCCTTTTCTACTTACCACCACTATAGTTCTGAATTCAGACAGCACTCTGTCCTTCCCACTTCTAAGATCCTTCATATCACTTAGAAGGTTTTTTGGCATTTTGTTTTTTGGTGGTTTTTTTTTTTTTTTTTTTTTGCTTTTCTTTAATAGCATAAACTATTCTCTTCTGTCAAATATTTGTTTATTTGCTTTTGTTTTTAATATTTCCCCCTTGTTCCTGTATCACTCCTTGAACTTTCTCCATTTGATATTTGGGTCTTTTTTTTGGTACATTTTCTATTTTGAATGGGTGTCTCTTTAGATCTTAGGTTTCTCACTTTTTCTAATTTTTTTTTTTTTTCTCTGAGTAGGCAGTGAGACTGTTTCTGCATGTGGGAAACCTCCCAAAAGATCCTCACCTTGCCTGGAAACAAGCATTGCAGCTAGAGTGTGAAAGGATGATTATGCCTCTGATGTGTTACCTACATGATGTGTTACATCATGATGTGGCACAGTATCCTCCAGGCTCAGACTTCACTGTCCCCAAATGACAGCAACAGATAGATATGGACTGTCCCTAAATATCCTCCCTTTCTAATATGTGCATGTGAGGCTCTTCTGATCTGTCCAGCATAAAGTAGAATCTCTTCTGTAACAAAAACAAAATGTGACCAGGTTCACTGCATCTCAGGAGATATATACCTCTGGTATACCACATTTAGAAACAAAAGTTGAACAGTGGACAGGCAGGTTGATGTCTTCTGGCTAAGAGTTACAGTATACGTACAGTGTTATATTTGAGTGAGTGGTTGCATATTTGGGGTGTGCACTTTGATTTTGATGGCATTTACTATTTGCTTAACACACCATAACTGCTTCAAATAAGCCAGTTATGGATATCTTAACTTAAACACTTATTAGTAAGTGGATTTCTTGACATGATATATGGAGTCATTAAGTTCTACAGTATAAATCCTTTGTATTGGGCTTTGTTTGCAAACCACTAAACCATTCTCTCTGCTATGCATTCATGTTGTCATAGGAACTGCTTCTAAAGTTGCAGAAGAGAACAATTTCCATGAAGTATCAAACTCAATGTATCAGTAATATGAGCATCTATAATCAGAGCACACAATAACTGTGTTCTGATTAATGAAGGGTCGTAGTTTATATTTTAACTCTCCCTAAAAATAATTATAATAATGCTTTTGAGTTGTTTGAACTAAAAAAATACATAAGGAGTTAATTTTTGACAATTTGACACTGACAAAATTTGCATCTCTTCTAAATTACAGAAGGCTTTCTCATTTAAAGAAGAGATATGAGGAGTATTTATCTCTGCTATATGATACATTTTTGGAATAGTAGCTTCACAACCCCAACACCTAATGATCTCCCAATACTTCTGAAAACACCATAGTTTGGCAGAATTTTCAGTACCTTCCAAAGGCTTTCAGGCAGTTTCTTCACAGTAATAATGTATGGCCATCAGTAAAACCATTTTCCTGGAGCTTTAATCTGCATGACTCTCCTAGACCATGGGCTTCAGGGACACTGAAGACTGTTGTGCTTCTTTCTTTACCTTCATACTTGTGACCAAAAGGGTGTTCCTCAACTGTAGCCTTTTTCATGACTAAAATGTTTTCAGAATAATTTTGCTTTCTCTGTGTATAAACGGTCAGGCACCATTGATCTGCGCCCTTAAGTATGTATATTCTTTGAGTCACACAAGTTTTGTTTACAAAATTGAGGTTTCAGCAAAAACTTTAACAGATGTTATTTTTCATACATTGGATCAGTCTAACAGCTAACTCTTTTCATAGCAGCCCATAGGGTGATATCTTTTGGATCTGTGTTTAAACTGTTGATAACACATGGTGACTTCCCAGCAATGTTTGGAAGCCAACCCACTACATCCATGACAGTCATGCTAGGGAAAGGTTCTGTCATTTTAGACTGAAACAGAGAACCTCTTACCACTATTTACAATAGTGGTAATTTATAATTACCACAGAATTATAAAAAGTCCATGACTTGAGTGCTCTTCATGTTGCATTTCAAATATTTAATGAGCTCAAGGGACGTGTTGTATCACTTTGTCCTGTTATAAAATACATGTCCACTCCTAGATTTGTTTATAGAGGAGAGATGAATGATTTGCTAATCTACTATCATTTATAATTTCTCTCATTTTTAGCCCCTTGTGAAGCCAACACATTCTTCTGCCACAGTAACATGTGTATAAATAATACACTGGTCTGCAATGGACTCCAGAACTGTGTGTATCCCTGGGATGAAAACCACTGTAAAGGTAACATGTAGAATTGAAAAAGTTGTCATTTGCACTGCATGAGATACAGCATATGATCCTCAGTTTCTTGCTAAGTGTGTGCCAAATGGGTGAAAGCTCAGGAAGAGTAACTTGGGGAGAGCATACATTAAGCCACAGAGAAAATGAAGGGAGGTAAAAAAATGCCAGTTGATTTTACTTTCAGTGTTTTCAATTTTTTCTCTGGTGTTGCATTGGTTAAGTCCTGCTGTCTGTTTATGCACTTCTGGGAGGCTTTCTGATCACTTGATCTCTGCTTTCCGTACAGCCTAAAGTATAATTAAAAGTAATATTTTGGTTCCTTTACCATAGTTACCTTTTTAGTTAAGTAACATGAGTAGCAGGTGTCTTTTAGCTGCATGCTATGCCCATAATAGACATGGTGGTCTTATAAAGGAAGGTGGAATTAACATTGTAAGAAAGCAACCAAATCTACCCATAATCAAGTGAAATTAAAGTGCAAGGAACAAGCACAGGAAATCAGATGTAATATTTTTTTCATAGGCAGGGAGCAATAATCCTACCCGTGTGCTGACAATGGTTTCTAAATATTTCTGTGGTTCTGATTGAAAGAAAGAACAAACCAGCCCCAAAACAGCCTCTGTATTGTCTTCAGGGAAAAGAGCTTAACTAACTTACATTGCAGGCTAGGGAGAGAGTTTGCTTCTCTCTTGTATCCCCCTGTCTCCCCCCCTACTGCAGATTTGTTCCTGAAAACATGGGATATGCCAAATTTAGGAACCAATCAAGAAAAAAAATTCAGAAGGAGGTGGATTAGCAGTCAGCCCATAAGTCTACTGAAGCCTGTAAAATCCATACAAGCAGTGCAATAGGGTAAAACACAAATGAAAACATATATTTCGAAAGAACACAGCTAAACTGTGGCATAGCATAATATTCTTCAAAGAAATTAAACAGACAATTGGGAAAAGATTATTCATTCTGTGGTTCATCACAACAGAGGAAAACAGAAAAAGGTTCACCACTCTTCAATTTCCAGAATGATTTTTATCTTTCCTTCATCAAGTATCTTTTATCAGGTCTTGTGCATTTATCCTCTCTTGTTTTTCTGACTACAAAAAGGAGGTTTGCTGATTCCAGCAAAAACGTTTGCTGCAGTGTTGCTTTTTCTGACTGTTTTTTCTCCAGAGTCTGTGTCAGTCAGTTAGAGAAACACTGAGTGAATCTACAAGCTTGGACAACGAACTACTGAAGAGTAAAGTTTTGGTATCTAGGAGATTATGAAGAGATGAATGTTCCTGTTTTGGTGCCAATAACTTTCATTTCAAAGGCTTTTTGTTAATTCTTTTTATATGTTTTAGGTTGCCAGGAAAAATTACACTAAACTGGGTTTTGGATCTTAACCACAATTGTCTTGCTATGCCTGAGAGACTGATGCAAACACTTTCAACTTGAATTTCTACAAGGCTCAGTCTGCAGCCTTTTATGAAAGCAAACCACAGAGAAAGACTGGTTTTATTTCACTATTTTACTGCATTTTTCTGCTATATTCACAATGCAGAATTTGCTGACTGACTTATCAGAGGGTCCTGACTAAAGGGTAGTAGTTATGATCAGGTTTTGGATTTTGATGGCTGTTCAGAAAAGTTTTGATAATTAATAGGAAAAAAAAAAGGACAGAAATAACTTGCACAAATTTGTGGGTTTTTTTTCCCTTTCTGAAATCTAAACTTGAATAAATTTTCTGTTTTCTCCTGATTTAGCATTTTCATTGAATGCTGTCAAAATTCCCATTCAGCTCACAAATATTAGACCTTAAATCCTGTAAAATCTTGTTCTTTCATAGGACCTATTATCCTAGCTGCATATATTTACTAGGAGAGAGAAAATAATGAAGAGAACATCTGTAAACTTCTTGGGGGCTTCAGCAGCCAAATGGAGTTCAGAGGTGACACTGAAGCCATCTGCTTGTTATGGTGGTTGCTTTTTATAAAAAAATTAAATAATTCTTTCATTTAATTAGGCTTGTAATATACCATGAATAAATAAGTTTCCAAGTGAATAGGCACACAAAGGATTTGTGTGTTGCTTATTTGACTTTCACAAATACCTGATTTCTTCCTCTTTTCTTTTTTGTTGGTGAGATTGATTAAGTGAACTCAGACATAGACTAGGGTCAGCCTTGCAGTAATCTGTGAACCCATCATAGCTGTTTTTATGCTTGAACTGCAATTAATGCTGTGCTTTTTTTTTTTTTCCTTTTTTTTTTTTTTTTTTTTTTTTCTTTCTTTTTATTCCCTGTCACACAGAAAAAAGAAAAGCAAACCTATTGGACCAACTTACCAATACCAGCGGGACTATAATTGGGGTGACTTCTTGCATTGTGATCATCCTCATTGTTGTCTCTATTATAGTACAGATCAAGCAGCCTCGTAAAAAATTTGTCCAAAGGAAAACAGACTTTGATCAAACAGTGTTCCAGGAGGTGTTTGAGCCTCCTCATTATGAGTTATGCACCCTTAGAGGGACAGGGACTACAGCTGACCTTGCTGACGTTGCAGATGACTTTGAAAATTATCATAAACTGCGGAGATCCTCTTCAAAATGCATTCATGACCATCACTGTGGATCACAAGTGTCTAGTATTAAGGGCAGCCGTAGTAACCTTAGCACAAGAGATGCTTCTGTCTTGACAGAAATACAACCCCAGCCTGTAAAACCACTTGTTCAGCCCATGAACAGGAGAAATATCCTTGTCATGAAGCATAGCTACTCACAAGATGCTGCAGATGCGTGCGAGATAGACGAAATTGAAGAGGTGCCAACCACAAGTCACAGGCTGTCCAGACATGATAAAGCTGTTCAGCGGTCAGTATCAATAGATTTTTGATGAAGACTATTGTGTAAGGACTTGATTGCTCAAACCTATTCACTCTTTGTTCAGTAAAGACATATTTTCTTTTTTCTTTATTGTTTAAATTTCTGTTTCCTGATAGCACATGCCATTATATTATCTTTCGTTCTGTCGCTCTTTCTCATCTCTGTTCCTCTTTGCTGAAGGATTCTTTATCTCCATTTTACCTTTCTACTTTCTTCCTTTCTTTTTCTTTTACTGTTTTGTATACCCACATGCATACACACACGGATCAACACAGAACAGGCAAAAATTTTAAAAACCAAAGAAGATTGTGTGAATTTAGTTTTTGGAACAGCCACATACATGTGGTTTCCTTGTAACTGAGGTGGCCTTGAATATCATCTACTGTTGCTCTAATGTCTCTAAATAAATTCATCAATAAATGAAAGATACATGTATCCATTTTGATGCAGAACATAAAAATTAGAAACACCGTCCTCGGGCAAGGAAACCCACTTTCCTCATAGAACATTACCTTTTATATAATGAATTATAGTATTTCAGAAACTTTACTGTATCTGTTCCATTATTGATCACAGTATTTTGTTTGTCAAATAAAAATAGGTAGATTAGAACATGAGACAACATAATGAACTTATATATTTACATATAAGAAGGAAGTTAAAGGGAATCTTTCTAATCAATAAAAAAGCAAAATCAAGCATAGTATTTTTAATAAAAGAGCTATTTCTTCTGTATATTTCACTTTGAATCACTTTAACTATGAATAATTAAAAGTTTACAAGGAAAAGAAAAACAAAATTATGAACAATTTATATGAAAAGGAACATAACTCTTTTTTAATATGTGTTTTGTCTTGCATGCATTATTGATTATCATGTTACTATTTACATACCCTCCATATTTACTTTGCACATTAAGGCATTTCCTTCTCTTAAAAATATGTTATTTTGTTATTTTTATTCAATTGCATGTCTATGTAAATTACTTCATGAATATTGATCAGATTATCAAAGTGTACTCTTTATTAAGTATCTATATGCATATATTACTTTGCAATGCAAACACTATTATTTTGAATGAAATAGCCATAACATTCCAGGTTCTGCCTCATTGGGTCTCTAAGCAAACATGAGTCTGAGTACAACACAACTAGGGTCTAAGAGAAAAACCTGAGGTAAGTAAACGTACCTATACAGCAATTGAACCATCTGTTGCTTTCCATTTTATTTATTATATTGCTAAAATGTATATTAAGTCTCAAATTTTATGTCATCTTGTATGGAGTCAGGTTTGAATGGTAAAAAATCTGAAATCCAGATGACCGCTTTAGTATTGCAAATCGAGCAAAATCTGTTAATTCCTTATTCTTGACAGAATTACAGTCAGCCCCTAGCAAAAACAAGCTTCATTCCGACTGCATCATAAGGTCGTGTGCTTTGCATGGCTCTTGCATTTCATTAATTTATTTATTAATTTTTATTTATGGAAATAAAAGTTAGAGGCCCAGCATGTGAAATAGAATGTAAAACTTGGCAATTTAACTTGTCAGTAAGATGTGGAACTATGTGTTTTCAGCTCATTTTTTTCATCCAATCTTGTGAAGTGCTGGGGGAAGAGTGTGTGTTAGTAAAGATAAATTTAGAGATTCTCTAGCACTAAGGTTAATGTTTTAAATTAAACATAATTTTTGGAGTATTTTCCATGACTTTTCATTTTGCATATTTTTTATCAGCATGTAATAGGCATAATCGCAGATGTTTATAATGGAGTTATAGATAGGTGCTAGTTTGTCAGTTTATATATGTGTATATATAAACATAGATATGTGTATATACATTTTTATGTGTATATATGTATAAAGGAACTTTACAGTTAAATAATCCATTAATTGTTTTATTGCCTGTAGATAGTTTAAGTAAATATTTTTCTGCTTTTTTTTTCTTTCCCCTCAGAGAGATCATATTTTAACTTAGTTTTGATTTCAGACAACTATTCATGCAAGCTCTGAATGGAAAAACCTATAATGAACCATTTGAACCATCTCAGTTCTTTGAAGGAGAGAGTGGACAATTTTTCAATTTAATTTATTTGCCTTTATGCAAACCTAAGAAGTATAGACATTATCTTACCTTCTTAGCAAGACATTCCCTTTGCACAAAAATACATTTCTTTTGTAATTTGGTTTCTGGCCACAAAGTGCTCCTTAGTTATTAACTATATTCGCAGATTTGCTGAAAACTCGAGGAAGAAATTAGTTCCTGAGACTGTCTTTTTATTTTTATTTTTTTTAACCATACTTTTCTTTAAGTTGATCCATTTTATGTCTGTTATTTACTTGTATGTTGTGTGATATGTGGAAGAAGATTTACATTGAACTTTTGTTATATGTACATTGTTTTCATTATATAGACTGCTTGAGAATAGTGCGCTCCTGGGTGATTTTGAACATGCTACAATGAAATGTGAAACTATCGTCCTTGGAAACACCAGCTAGAGGTTTTATGGACTCTGACCAGCTATTCTCTTATCATGAAAAAATTCAGCAGTGTTGAGTAAAATTACTAGAAGGCAATAAGACTTTGGTTATTACACTTATCAGTCATTTCTCTTTTTCTTTTTCTCTCTTCTTTTTGTTGCAAGTAAAATTCCCAATTTCAGGAACAATTTATTGAAATCAGGTATTTAGCCATTCATAATCACTTCAATAGAAACGTTTGTTGGATAAGCATCTAGCAATATGACTGAATTTGACATTGAGAAACTAATCTGCATGTATGTTACTGAATATTTGAGTTGGCAAAAATCCCTTTGTTAGAAACATTGTAAAAAGCATGCATTCACAGTTATTGCTGTTACTGTTCCATTTCTGTGTCATATGCTTGCTACTTGTAACTTTTATATAAAAATACATAAAACAATGTATAATGATTTCGTACCTTGAGTTTAATGCAATGTTTTCTTTACCTAATTAACTAATCCTGTGTAAATCAGGAGATAAGCTCAAACTGTAGTTTCTAGGAACTTGAAACACTTGATATAGCAGAGAATCAGCTGTCTCTCATCCCTCAATTACCAAACAGAATGCATAATTTTTTAAAGATTTAAATTAATTCATAATAGGTTGATCACCTAATTTCAGTTAAAAGGTTTATGATAATATATGTGTTCCATTCTGTATTTTGAACTAATTTATTTCCATGGCAATTATGAGGAAGTTTGCTTCAGTACAGTAGAGTAGCAGATTTTAATCAGTTACACAAATCTTGTGGTTGGGTTCCAACTTTGGAAATACAGACATAAACCGTTTCCTTAAGCAAAATAAAATTACATTTGTAATTCAAGCTGTAAGTATTAGTAACCAACCCCAAAATCAAGTTGGAGAGATTATGTTGTTATGGAATTATTATAGGTTTAAGAGCTAATGTTATGTAAAGTAGAAAGCCCCCTCATCTAAGAACTCAATAACCATTCATAAAATCATAGTTTCATTATCTATTTAAAGTGTATCTTCCAAATTCTTTTCCAAAACAAATCTCAGCTCCTTTGAAACATCTTGCATCATTCATGGTTGTTAGGTTCTTCTGCATAAAAATGTTGCTAGCGTTATTGGAAAAAGTGGAAGAATTCCATCTATCTTCCTAAACTATAAGTACATGGGAAAAAAGAAAACTGAAAAGACTGACATAAAAAATACAGTAGTCTATATGAGCTATTTAAATATAGAATATATAATTTGCATAATTAAAAAACCAGAAAATCTGATTTCTACAACTGTGACTTAATAGTGACATGAGAAGAAGGGCTTCAGATATTTGACTACTTTTATATTTATAATGTATTTTACAACTATTTTTTTAGCTTGAATAATTTGTTTGTTTTCACACATTAGCTGCCAGAGTTCTCTGTCCTCTGTAGTCATTGAGAGTCTTTGAGTCATCCCTCAGTTACATGGGTTTGCAACATGCACTAATAGTTCATTTCCAGATCAGTAGCTCTTCATATGTTCATATGATTTATCACTGTTTTTTTCCTTAACCTTTCTGAGTCCTAGCTCATCACCTTTTTTTAAGTATATTGTGTCAAAATATTTGCCACATCCATGCTTAAAAGGGATGCACCCATGCATCTATTATAAAATAAAGGAAGAATTAAAGACTTTCTAAAAGAAGTTCATATACATGCAGACATTTGTATGTATATATATAAATATTTACTATTGGAGATAGTGTATAAATAAATATATAAGAAGAAATCTAAATATTAATTTAGCTTTGAATTAACTATATTGTTCTCACAGAAAAATGCTGAACCTTTTTTTTTTTAAAGTTGCTGTATATTTTTATTTAAGTGCCTAAATCCCACTGTAACACAGAGTTTTTCAACTCCCTCCTAGACAAATACACAATAAAATTAATTTTAATATTTTTCCAGTGAAGTGTTAACTGAAAAAACTGAACTGGAGAAGACATATATATTAATAATTACATTTCATGCTCACCCTAGCTTTCTTTTGAAAATATCTAATTTTGCCAGAGAAAAAGGAGGGAGAAGCATAAAATGTTGTGTAAACAGACCAAGTTAAGGAAAGTGAGAATGGTAATGCTTGATCCTGAAAACTCCTTTAGAAACATATTGCCTAATAGCTAGGTGCACTTTTAAACAAAAAACATTTTAAGGACAAATTATGTGTATATTGGGGTAAGAGGGTCAAATTATAGCTATTAAAAAAATAAACAAAAATTAATTCAAACACAGATAAAATACTATAATTAAAATATTTAATTTCAAGTAACTGAATTCTTTGTAAAGTCAGTGTGAATAGTAGCCTAGTCCACTATACCGCAAACAGTAAAGATAATACTTGCTTCATATAACACAATAGTAGGATATTTTAATGTGATCTGTGAAACTCAGAATATTAAAATAAAAGGGATTGTTGCTGGGAGTAACCAGTTTTCCTTTCCTATCAGTATTTTTCATTCTTATGAATGCACTTGTTTAAAACCAGAAAGAAGTTCAAACAAGTTTTCAATTTTATGGAAAGGAATTTTGGATTAAATTAACACAGCTGTATGTATTAATATTGCATAACACAGTAAATACCATGGATTAGCTGAGTTGCTAATCCCAGCTTCATGCATTTTACCTCATGTTTGCCTTAAACAAAAAAGAAAAGAATGATATTTAGTAGATAATTCTGGTTTGACTGGTGCAATGAGTGTGATCTGTAACCATGTTGACAGTATGCTTATTTCTTACATACTTTTTAAAAATTAGGTTTTGTTATCAGAGTGCATTGAAATATTGTTTATAGTTTTGTGGTTTGGTTTTTTTCCCCTCCTTAGACACAGTGCTATGTATATACTTTTCTTTTTGCATGATAGTTGAACAGCCACATCCAACCTTTTTTGTCTGCTCCAGGAAACATGGCCTTTGCAATTTATCAAGGGCTTTCTGCAATATCATTTAAAAGCCTCAGGAACTTCATATTGTAAATTATCCTCATCTAAACTTTTCTCTCTTCACAATTCTATAAACAGCTTTGAAAAAAAAAAAGGCTCTGATAAATGTTAGCACCTTATCCTTCTATTTTTCTCAATTTTTATGCTGGAGATATTCTCTTGAACCTATCAACAATGTAACCAGTAAGAGGGAATAAGAGAAAGTAGGAAGGTTTCTTGTTAAAGAGAAATTCTTAGCTCCCACACTCGCCCACGCCCCCCAAAAAATCAGACAAAGAAAAGAAACACAGAAATGTATTATACTTGGAAGAAGAATATAAAGGACTTTTCTTCATACCTATTCCCAAATTTGAAAACATATTTAGGACTGATAAATACTTTAACCACCAACATGTCCAGCTCTGAAAGACAGAAGTAATACTTTGCAGAACACTGTCTTTTGAACACAAATTTGAATTTTTTTTGTGTGTCTTCTAGTTTATGTGTAAATCTCCCTGATAACACAAAGATATTTCAGCTGAGGGAGCACAGCTGAAGTACTAAGGCATATAAAAGGACAAAAGCTGCACCATGCAAAACTCTTTTGAGCACAGAAGTCTATATCTGATGTGAAAATATCTCCCCACTCATGACTCAGCACTTGATGTGAAGTCTTACACTCACGACTCCACTGCTCTTCATCATTACCTTAGGATCCTCTCTCTTTACACTTTGATGATCACTTTACATCTTTATCACTTGCTGCCTTTCATTTCTGTCCACAGTGAGTTTAGTTGGAGTTTAGTTCCGTTCCCATCTCACCTCAAAATTCACTGAGAATGCTGGAATCCTACCAGCTCTCTGCCTTTGTGTTGCCCTTGAATCCCCCAAGCTTTTTCCCATCTGTCGTTTTAGAGCCATCTTAATCATACCTTGCCTATAAACAGCAAAATGAAAACATGAGATCTCAGTATATCCTAATCACCCTCAATTTATGTAGCACAACAAAAGCTGTGAAGGTGCACTGGAATGGACAGGGGGATGGGCTCATTAGACATACTGAGTTGGCATTTTAGTAACTGTGCATCAGTGTTGTCTGGGCTGTTTACCTCCATGTGTTGGCATGACTGCTCCTGTGATATCCATACCTCAGTGTTCATCCACCATTTTTCTTCTCCCAGTGTATACCATTGTCAAAATATTTCCAGCACTCCTAAGTTTTCTTCTGTGCATTATTTATATTAGTGTGTATCTCACAACATAAATCCTTGTCTTAGTCTCCTTCATGTACCCATTAACACAGTGCACAGCCTGGAAAACACCTGCCAATGGTGTGGCAGAGCTATCATCAGCAAGGTAAGAACATCAGCTACCAGAAGAAGCAGGAGTTGCTGCTTCCATCCGTTTTCTTTCCCAGGAAAAGGAATTGTCCTAATCCACAATCTCCAAACAAAGTCATTATGGGAAAAAGGGGTAGCTGCTATCCCCTTCAAACAATGAATCCTAACTGGGAGAAGAGAGACAAATTGAGAAGCCCATGATGAAAAATGGAAAGAACAAGACTGCTTAGATTTCTTTACCAAAGTAACAGGTCTGACCAACACTGTGCAGCATCATTTCATCTCTTCATTCTCAGATAAAGGTAAACTGCAATTCAAGCCTTCTTTATCCCAAGGAGAAGGATGCTACAACTGTGAGTACCAATTCTATTCAGACCTCTGGGAGGACTTAAAAGCTTCTTGCATAAGTGTAGGCAGACAAGGACTTACTAGGCCTATGAGGGTAGCCTTGTGCTGCGACATGCAGCATCTGCAACATACAGTTATTTATATATTTTAAGCTTTCCATTCTTCAGTCAGTCCTCCTGAGTTACAGAGAGGTACATAATAAACACACTCAGCTACTTAAAAAAATGGTGGCTTTACAGAAAAGCAATTCCTTGGTAATTCTTTTAGTTGGATGTGAAAATACCTGTGGTGCTTGCTGCAGCTACTGTGAAAATATAGGTGGGTTTGTTGTTGTTGTTGTTGTTTGTTTGTTTGTTTGTTTTTTTCCCCCAGATCCTAAATTAATGTATCTGGTTAAATGAACCATTCAGCTGAATCAACTGCATTACTAAATGAAAACACCTTTCATCTGAGATGTTACTTGTGAAACTGCAGTGCCTGATTCATGCTTTAGTCACATCCTCCTTCTAGATCCTGCTTTTTTCTGAGTTCAGTGAAAGTTTTAGTTACGAAAAATTAGTTTGTTGTAAGTGAATGGCTTTCACCATCTTTAGTGAAGCCAAAAATACAATTTATACTGGGGAAGGAGAGCTTCATTCTCATTTCTTAGCGCTAGAGGAGTTTTCAACACAAGTCATCTACTCCTTCCCTCTGTTTTAAAAATCAGTGATATAAAGCAAAACTAATGCTCTATACTTTGGTAATCCTTGTACGATTAAAAAGAAAGTAAAACAATGAAAGAGAACACCAGAAATCTAAAGTAAGCATATTGTCCCAATGATCAAAGTAACAAAAATATTTTCAGAAGTTACAGTTGAACCCTTAGTTACTCTACAAGCCCAATCCTAGCCTTCATTTTTAAAATCAATTTTGTATTATCATGCGACAAAATTCAGCTGAGGAATATGAGTGATTTTATATTTGTATACCAATTTAAAATTACAAATTGAACATTTAAAAATCTGTAAGGTGCTGATATCCTTTATTTTAAACCCAGCTGATTTTGCTAGTCAGAAAGAATTACTGTGGTTTTTTTCAGAGATAAGTCTCTGCATTTTGAGGTTTTTTTGCCAAATGGAAGACATTTTTAATTCCTTTCCAACATTTTCACTCCCACATTCTACTGACTAGTTTTGGTGCAGAAAACACCCATGGGGTGATTTTGTTTGATATTCTGAGCATATCTGGCACCTCTTAAGTAATGAAACAGTACATTACAGCTCTGCCTGCAGGAAGAATTTCTTCAACTGTTATCTAAGTTGCATGGCCAAGATCCAGGCCCTGAGACTTGTGCTGTCATTTGAGAAAAACTTTAGTGACATAAAGTATCTTGTTAGCTTTTAGTGTCTTGGTAGAAGGTCTACACCAATCTAGGCAAATATTATCTAACTAGAAATAATTTAATCTTACATTTTTAAAATGTCGACATGGCATCTCCATTTGTTAATATCGCCGTCTCTTTGATGATTGAAAAAGAGAGTGATGTTAACATAGAAAACTTAGAGTTCATAGCAGAAGGCAAAAAAAGTTTATATGACATTTTTATTAAATATGCTACAATTTTCAGATCTGCATTTTTTTCTTTTAATTCAACTAGACTTCTTCGTTTTACTCCTCCCTTTTGTGATGTAGACTTCATAACCTTTATATGTCTATCAGATTAGCATCTCTTCTGCAATTCAGTAGCTTATGGGGACTCAAAAAGAAAAAAATACTTCTTGTGCTGGCGTATGGTATACAGCTTTATAAAATGTCTATCAAATATCATTAGAGTTTAGCTGGATCACAATGTGCTGCTAGAAAATTATTAAATTAGAGATGCATACAAATAAAAACAGGTAATTGCTCTAGAAGTTCTGCACACTTTTAGTTCTCTAAGATTTTATTATTCAACTGGAGTTGATCAAAAGAGAATTCTCAACAGGCATAAACTTTTATAGAAATCTCAACAGGGACATAAACTTTATATCGGAAGAAGTTTTAAACACACATCTGTTTGGAATATATGGAGAAAAGAAAGGGAACATTTAGAAACTTTTTTAATGCTTTGAGAAAATGAGTGCTTCTTCTTTCTCAGAATTAATCAAACAGATTTTTCACAGGTTTCTTTCTATAGAACCTGTGCATAGTGATGAACAATCCATTTAAATGGGAGCCATAAAATGCAATATTTATGAAGGAACAGAAGTAGATCATGGCAGTGAAACTGTTTAGAAGTATGGAGTGTGATTCTGAACCTGGAAAATACACCTTGAAATACTGAAAAATTTTAGTCCCTTTTGTTTCCTTATTGTAAGGCATGTGATTTAAAGCTGTGGCATACCAAGGCATAATAGCCAATTTAGTAAATAGAAAGTTTATCTCTTAGAGTTCCTGAACCAGAATCTTGTCATCCAGTCTCTAAGACTCAGCACCCTCTGTTGCTGCTGACACTAAATGAGCTGATAATTCAGAAGGCTCTTTGTGACAGACATCTTGTCATTTTTGTTAGGACTACAAAACCCACCTCCAGCTATGATGGTAATAACAGAAGTTAGTGGGTGATGAAAAATTTGGTTCAGTCAACCCTTAACTATATATCTGTATTGCCTTTTATTTGTCTTTAAATTTTACCAGTCAAAGTAGAAATTATAGATTAGCTAATTTAATTTTAAATGTTCTATTACTCTCTCTGGATTTTCTTTAGCATTCCTGAAACCTGTTCGATGATAAACACCTATCAAATGTTTCTTATTCTACACCATGGCTCAAGTGATATTTAGCTTGAATGTGAAGTTCTGAAGATATAAATTTTGTTATCTTACCTCACCCCTTGACATTTATTAACATTTCAAAGCTCTCCAGCCTCTCAGGATCTGCTATCCAGTTTGAAGCTGACTTTTGTCAGTGCTGAATACCAGACGTGTCAGAAGAAAAACTTTTCATCTGAGGATTACTAATCCATTTTCTCAATGAGAAGAACAATCTGAGTACTACAGCCACGTGGTGCCTTCTACTGCTAGGTGAAAAAAATCCCCAACATTTCAATTTGCCAGGTTGTATTTCTGCTGTGTGAAGAGTCCTTGTCTTCAATTCCAAAGTATATTCAAGAGAAACTGGAAATCAAAGAAGGATTATAAGGAAAAAAAATCATGCAAGATGCCAACAGTGGTAAGTAAATTAATTGTACACTTCTTCCTAAAGTTAATGTACAACATAATATGGGGTGGAGCCACTTCTGTTTCTTTTTGGATAATTTGCAAATCCTCTAATGATTTTATGAGGATTATTTTTAGACCTGTATCAGGCATGGTCTGCTAACACTTCAGTTAAGTTTTCTTCCTCTACTTCTAAGATTTATGGACTCTCTGCATTCTTAAATGCTTTCTAAAGGTGTTAGAAAGACAGTTCCAACAATTTCCACTACTTCACTTATTTTATAGATCATATATAGATCATATATAGATCATATAGAAACTACATATAATAGCTACAATATGGAACTCCTGTTGAGACCAACAACATAGCTATTGCATAGCAATTGTATCTAGTCAGTATCGTATCCATAGAGCATTTTTTGAAAAATGGGGCAAAATGCAATGATGTATTATAATGTCACATTCAAGGACACGCTCCACAGAACCCTAAAAAATGACCTTTAAAAGAAAGGCAGTACAGGGTCACCTCTAAGGAGTTTTCCTTTGTCCTTTTTCATATGCTGATTTCTATAATAGCAACCATTGTGAAGGAGAAAGGGAGAACAAAAGAATAACCCAGATTTTTTCTTTCATGATAATAGTAAAGCTTATCTCTACATCTACTGCTTGAGTGATGTATTATTTGGGGAGAATTCTGTGTTGATACAGGCTTTCAATCATAACATGTAAGGGTGATGCTTATGCAAACCTTCCCCAAGACTGTTATTGAACTTTCATAAAATTCATAAATCCAAAAAACATGAAGTGAGAATATTACAGCACTTTGCCTTTGTTGGTTTTAGCAGGAAATGCACTCTAAATTAAAAAACCTGCAGAAAGCTCAAGTTAAAAAAAAAAGTCATGAATCTCTCCCTACTCCCAGTCATGCATATTGTGAAGTTTAATACAGACTAATTTGTTAAAATATGGTGCATATGCTGACATATGCATCAATTTTCTAATGTGGCATACTTTCCATCACTTAGTATGCATATCTCCCAGGTACATGGATACTTTATTACGAACACCGGAGCTTGTATGTCCCCAGACAGCAATAAGCAGTCATCAGCTTGCTGAAAACTGCAAATGTATCCAAGCTAATGCTGCAAGTATTTGGACTGATATTACACAAAGAAGTTGAATAAAGAAATACAAAAGAAGGCTTTCATCTGTTTCCAGAATATTTCATGCTTGACATTACAAAATTATTTCAATTTATATGGTGATGAACATATATTGAAAAGATTTATCAGTTCACTTTCTGAAGATGCTGGTAGTGTTCTATTCTGGGGGAAAAAAAGGATGCTGCTAAAATGTCACAATGCTTAGGAAATATCTGTTCAACCAGCTCATGATTAAGGAAACTCTACCCTAACTTTATTTGTATTTTGTTAATGGCTTCTGTGTCTTTAAATCCCCCTTCATGAATGTTAAAAGCTGTCAGTCAAAGGTATCTAATGCCTCAAAGCTGAATCTTGGTTGAAATCTTGGATGGTTGAACCTTTTCTGGCTTAAGAACAACAGGAGCCAAAGGAAAGATGAGTACTTGGCATTTCCCCAAGGCTGTGCCAGTGCAGGGAGAGTTGGGAAGGAAACAGCCTCATTTGGAAAACTTCAAAAGTTTTTTTTTAGACTCCTCAACTCATCAGAAACCAAAGCACTGTAAATAAAGTCCTGCTTCTGTAAAACTGCTTCTTTTGCTGTCATTAAAAAACCCATGAGAGGCAGGTTAAGGCTGTCTGACTTTTGTTTTAATTTATTAGTTGGTGATTGCTCATCTGCATTAGTTTTCATGAAACTCTGAAACTGATTGGGAGGTTTCAAGCTTAGCCTGCCACATGGAGAAAATGGCCTCTAAGCAGTGGGCCAAGGAGTGGGACTCCTCTTTACTCTTCTTCTTTCACTTTCCCTTTTAATCTAATAAATGTTTGTCTTTTAAAAGAGAAGGAATAATTCTCACATGACTAATTTAACAGAGAACTGTGCAAGAACAACGAGATTGTTGCGCTTAGAGGCAATTAGTTTTAGAATTGTTTCCATTCAGCTGAATTCACAGCTCCAGGTAACAGTATCTGAAATCTTCCAGTTAAAGGCAGACCCTCAAATTGCTTCTGTCTTTCCATGTTTCAATTCTATTCCAGTAGAATTTGGAAACTCCTACTTCTGAGGGCTGGAAGAAAATCCCTACAGAAGAAAAGATGCTTCACAACATATGTCTTTGAAAGCAGCCTCCCTTCCTATCAGCCCAGTTACACTCACAGATGACCACGGTCATGGGAGTGGCAGTAACCAGGAGCAGCTGGAGAAAAAAGACTCTGAGGGGGTGTTGGAAAAGGGAAACTGAGGTCTTTTCCCAATATCCTTTTTCCTAATTCCTAATTATCACTGCTGTTTTACCAGTAATAATTGATAAGTCATCTTGCAAATAGTAAAAGGGAGGGAGGTTTTCATTTGTCAGCCCCTCCTAATGTGAACTTACACCTTATCTGAGCTTAGAGCAAATGCTGACTGGCAGAGGGGATTATAAAGTGAAGGGTCTTTTCCTATCAACTAATTTGGCGTTTTCTCTTTTTTTTTTTTTTTTAGAGAAAATTTCAGCATTTTTTGTGTTTAAATAGAGCTACCTTGTCTCCAAGGTGTTTAGACACCTCAGGATTTAGTGCAGAACAGGTTTTAAACACTTCAGTAGAGCAGTCAGCTTCTAGGGAAAGCTCAATGTCCAGTATTGTTATTTAAATTAATTCATAGTCAAAACTACTCTCTTCACGAATACTTATTTCTTTTGATCCAGGTCAAAACAAATTCAATTTACTGCCTCTGTGACGAATTTCAATAAATCTTTCATATTTCTTTTTGCTAAAATGGGAAGATGAGGGGAAGAAGGTAACATATTTTATCTGAAGTCAGTTTCTAATTCAGTTAGAGCTTCATCTTGGCCCCACTGATCTCACTGGGCTTTTTGCCACTGACTTTAATAAGGTTAGAATCAGACTCATAACATGCTGTTTCTTATTTCTTCCAGATAACCAATTAAAATATTACATATCTCAGGGTAAATGCTTCCTTCTCGTCCACATGTTCTTTGATATTGCGTTATTGCTTTTTCTTCTGTCCTTCCATAAGTTTTAATTAAGAGTTCCTTTGTTTGTAGGTTATTGGAGGCTGTTTTATTTTAAAATTTTCCAGGATATGCTTTAGTTTTGATGGCTTCTAAAGAGAGAAAAAAACAGGATTTTATTTTATTTTTTTTCCTAGTGGAGGCCTAATCTACCAAATGTGCTTGCTTGAGGATGAATTGGGAAATGAGATGAAGAATAAGGGGTAACATTAAGGAGTAAATATACACTCTCTCTCTCTCATCTTTTAGATTAAAAAAGAAAAAAAGGAAAAAAATGTATTTGATTATTAAGAATCCTAGTTCATCAGACTCTCCAAAAAAATATAACTCCTTTATATTTAGCAAAATATCCATTGTGTAAACAAGATTTTTATTACTGATAGTTGGATTAATTTCTGAAGCTTCAGTACATTTACATCCATTCATTCTTTTTAAATCTGCCTGATCAGTGCTTACATCAGGTACAATGGAAAATAAGGCCTTTTGATCCAATTTGTGTCATTGGTTGCTATGCCTGACAGTACAGGTAAAAGAAATGTGGTATCAGGGACTAAAGACTCAGATAAAAGCTTGAAGCAGGAGATGTGGACAAAGCAACACCTCTAAAACATTCTTGAATCTTGGTATGTTCTTATAAAAAGAAGGAAGCTATTTTAGTGGTGAAGAGAGAAGAAGGGAAAGAGAAAGGGAATGAGGAGGGAGAGGGGGGACCTCGTTGCTCTTTAAGACTACCTAAAAGGAGGTTGTAGTGAGGTGGGAGTCAGTCACTTCTGTCATATTTTAGTCAAAACAATGTGAAGAAAAGACCTTAAGTTGTACCAGGGAAGGTTCAATTAGACATTGCAATTTATCACTGAGAATGATGTTTAATTGTTGAAATAATTGCCCAGGGGGGTTATGGAGTCACCCTCTCTGGCAGTGTTCAAGAGGAGTCCAGGTTTGTCAGTCAGGGATATGGCTTAGAGGTGGTTATGGTGGTGTGAGGCTGATGGCTGGACTAGATGATTTGAAAGTCTCTTGCAATATTTATGATTCTGTGTGACTCTGGCTGGATTTTCCTTCAGATCTGTTCTGCTGACCGTGTACTTCTTGGGTGGTAGTGTATGTACCAGTAGCACTGCCTGGCTAATTCTTGGAAAAAGGTGTATTACCATCCATTCAGGCAAATATTTGAAATTCGTAACGTTGGTCTAAGCAAAGGTTTTTCAGTACAGTTACTGATTTAGGCCTTATGTGCAAGGCCAAAAATATGCTAGTTATTGCTTTCTGTGCAAGCACACACAGCATGTTGGTAAATGTAAGGTGGTAATTGAAAGCCTTTTAAGAGCACCTGAAATTAAGGAAAATTTAATTTTTTACTTGGATTTAATAACAGTAGGGGGATAGAAGAGGAGAAAGTAAAATCCCACTCAATCTATTGATGTGCCAAGTTGGTAAAACATTATTTCTAATTGTGTGATTAAGTCTAATTTTTTATTTTAAAAACCTAAATTACAGAGTGTAAGGTTTTAGATGCCTGAGAGCAATTCCCACTCCTTGTAAGAATTAAACTATTGGGTACTTACAAGATTTTCTAATGACAAAACTGTCTTGCAAATTCTTATGGCCTTGTTTATTGATTTATCTAGGTCTCTAAGGAATATTACAGACTGATCTGAAATGTCTATCTCATGTATATTGAAAGACTTAAAACTGCTGAAAACAACTTATTTGATGTCTGAATAACTTTGCCTAGTTGATGACTTTAACACTAGCTTAAATAATATATTGGATGCTATCATGTCATTAACTTTTCTGTCTGATGAGGTTCTTGAGTGTCTTGCCTCATATTTTAAGTTCCTTCGTCTAAATGTAGTAAAGGCAAGAAAGAATTTTTCTCAATTCCGTCTTTTGCTGTGAAGTCCTCTCCAGTAAAGCATTTCACCTTGGCTAATATTTTTTCTTTTGTTTGAAAATCAATGTACAGTGTTTTCTACACACTGTATATCCTGAACAGCTTCCAGGGTTTAAAATGTTGCCAATGTCATTGTAGGACTCTAGGGGCAGGAATGCAATATTTGTTTAGTTAAATCAGATGGGAACCACAGATCAGGATATTTTTAATAATCGAATGGAACAGGCTAATTTTAATAGCCAAGCTATATATGTGTCAAGGAAGCAGTTGCTAAACCTTCCTTAAAGAACTTTGACGTCTATTGATCTTGCTGATTGTAGCCATACCTTTCATCTGAAAGTGATAAATGAAAAAATAGAAAACCACAAGAAAGGAAATTATTGCCTTTTGTTTAAACAAATAGATGGGAAACTATTTTTTTCTATATTAGTTCCAGACAACAACATTTAAACAGCATTAATTTTCTCCTTTTTTCACCTGATCCAGGTGGTAGGATGCTTTCATTTTGTCTTTCAGATCATGACTTGAATGAAGCAATGTTGAATAAAATGAATTTCAACAAGAATAAAGGAATGGAAAAAAAGATACTGAATTAAACTGAAAACAGTCCTAGGTTTTGTTCAACACAGTTGCAATTGGGGTAGTTTTTGTGCTACTAAATACTATATTCTAAGGTCATGGATCTGGCCAGGAATTTTAGATGGAGGAGAAAAAGGAATACATGTTAGACTCACATCAGGTGTTCCTTGATGTTGGTCATGACTGTATGAGTTTCAAATGTCATTAAAATTATCTTATATTGCAATGAAATTTTCCTTTGACAGAAACTGGCAAGATTTGAAAAATTACATGTTTATTTTACAGCAAAGTAATCGATCAGGTTACTTTTTTTTTTTAATTCATCAAGTCAAAGAAAGAGATACAAGCTACATTATATTATTATAATATTCAGATATTTTTGAGAGAAATTTATGAGTCCGTGATGATTCATACAATGGATCCAAACATGAGGTTTTTCTGTATTTTGGGAGTCTTTGGATGAGCAAGTTCTTATTTAGGTACATACATAATAAATCTATTCCTCTGGAAAACTGCTGTATTTTGATGTGAAGATTTAAGATCTCCTTCCTTTAGCTCTAATATTAAATAGTATAAGAGTTGTCAGCAGGCTTCTAAATTGCTTAAACTAAATGTGAGTGGTCAAACAGTATTGCAGAACTATCTCTAAAAAAAAGAAGTAAAACTGAAAGCACAAAACTTTTATGTGTTTCACTGGCTTAATGGGAGGATGGTGGCACATTTGCAAGCACTTATAGATCAATGAAAGTGTGTTGCCCTGATCTTTTTTAGCCTTTTTGATGTTTGCATTTTTGTAGTAGAGTTTCTTACAGATTTTCATGTAAACAAAGTAATGTTATTGTAAATATCCTTCTTGTTAATCATTCCTCTATTGAGGAGGGACAATTGATAGACTTCTAGTTTGACCAGTGTAGTTGGAGAGGTGGCAACCTCATCCTCCAATCCATGGTCATTGTCCAAAATCTATGCAAACTGAAGTAAAAAAATAAACTTCCCTCTTTTTGCCCTGACGACTTGACTGTGTGCGTGTCGTTCATTTTGTGTCCTATAGTGACAAATGTGCTGATATTTTAAGAGCAAAGACTATTGAAATTATGGCAAATTTCCACTGACGTTTTTAAGTCCAACAATATAACTTTAGAAATATCCTTATCATGAGGTACATGGCTACTTGTAGAATTTTTTTTTTTGTAGCAAAAATTAGTAATTGGGTTAAAAAATATGCTTCAACTTTTAATCCATCCTTTTCAGTATGAATAATCAAGGTAAAAAAAAAATAATGCTAATGGCAAGGTAATGAAATGTGTGTAGTGGATAGCACTAGAGATCTTTTCAAATGGCTGATCTATATATTACTTTATGAAAAATTCAATTTTTAAACAGCAATATAACAAACTGTGTTTGTTTCAGATTTTTATTTTATATAAAACTGATCCTAATACAGATATATTTTATATCTGATTTAATAACATTATTATTGTTTATTCACTTACTGTCTGTCTGTCAAAGTTTGTACTAATATAACATTCACAATTCACATCTGCAAGTTCAGAGAATTTAATGGTATTATTGCTATTTGTAATGTCTTTCTAGCACTTTTCATTATTTGTGAAGTGATGGTTTGCTTTGATGTGCAAACTGAGAAAAAGCTTTGAAAAATCCCATCTCTCTCCTTAACTATTAATTTAAAAAGAAGTACAGCAAAAACCTTATATATTTAAGTGTGTCATAATCTTTTAATTTGTCCTTTGTAGTCAGGCTCTACACTGATCTCTCCAAAGGCATCAACATGCATCTATTCACTGGTCAAATCAGAGTCTACACTGTGTTTCTGAAGTGTGCCCTGATGAACATGAATTTCTTTGGCTCCATTTGCTCTTGCTGTTTCCTCATTAGGATGCCCAAGGATTTTCACTGAACTGGTAGGATTGTCTATAACCACAAACTGGAAATGGCCCCATTTAAAGTTTTCTTGTCACTGAAAAAGATCGTGACTTCACATTTCAAATTCCAAATGGAATGATGATCTAATGTGAACTTGTTCAGCTGAAATTGCCGGGATCTTAGGTACTCCAGACTACTGGAAACACATCCTATTATTTATCCTGGATTAATGAAGAGAATGGACTTAGGGCATGATCCAGAGCCCATTGTAGTCAATGGGAGACTTTTTCCATTGACTTCATCGGGGTTTGGATCAGGCCTTTACTACCTAAAATGAATAAACTCCCAGCAAAATCTTCTATAAGCGAGTGACATCCTTTCCTGAGATCTTAGAAGATACCGGAGACAATAATACTCATACTTCACCCATGAGTATGGCTGTGTATGTGGCTCACTGCTCATGGGGAACACCCAGTGTGTCTTAAAAGCAAATAAAAACCCTTAAAAGTCTAAGCATTGCTGGTCACATTCAGAATATTTGGTCTAGAAAACAGGGATTTATGTTCATAAAATAAATTGTTAAATTATGAGAAACAAAGCTGGTATATTTCTGAATATTTCATAGTTTCCAAGGAAAGGGGATTAGTTAAGTTTAAAACTCCCAGAACTTTTGTATGTGTACTCTTGATGTTCAGAAATAAAAAGCAGTGACGTCAACAGAGACTTCTGTCAAAAACTGTAATGATAGTACTAACACAAAATCATCGATTTGTCTATGAAGAATGACTATTTTCAAATGTTTATAAAGAGATGTCAGTATGGTACAAAATTGAAGGCAACTAAAGGATTTATTTAAAAATAATAAATACAAAGGATTTGGAAAGTTTCTGTTCAGCAGTTGTTTCTGTGGGTTTTTTAGAAAAAAAATTTAAATCTCCCCCAACTCTTGAACCTGTGTACTTTCCAAATAAAAAGTTCTAATCAAGTCTTGTAGATGTCTGAAATCCTGAATTCCTGACAATACAGTCAAAGCAATGGCTTCAGGGCTTTTGGCTTCATAGTCTTGATTGTTTACACATTATGTGACTTGGACATCTGCAAGATTTTCTCTATGTCTGAAATGCTCAAAATTTCCTTTAAAGATAACACTTTCGTAGCAGAAATCCTGTCATACTACTGCAGTTGTTCAATATTGATCTGATTAATTATGTCCCAAAATTACCTCTGTCTCTATAATCATAACAAAAGAAACAAATATGACAGCTAAAAAGTACGTGTATATATCTGAGCGCATAATTTGCTTTCTCCTCCATCCTCAGGACACTTAAAAAGGATCCTTAAAAAAATTGAGATCCTTAAAACCTTGTGATCATAACCAACCAAAATCTAGAGGTTTAACGATGAAGTGGTTGATATAGCTTTTGGACTTCCGGAAATCCTTATTGTAGCAGTAGAGAGGACTTAGACACTGCCAATTGTAATTTTCACAACTTTGAAGCAAGTCATTAGCAAAGAGAAGAAGAAAGAGTTTGAAAGATTTTTTCCAGATGTTCAGGGACATCTTAAATTCGTAAATCCTTGATACATTCTTCTTTTTCTCCTATGTGAAGGTGCTAATATTTTCCATTTCTTGAGAACTGCCTGAACTGTTTGCTGCCTCGTACTTGTAGAAAATTCTATCCAAAATTGACATTTTTTAACTGAGTATTTTGTTCCTCATTTCCTTGGCATAGTGACATGCATAGAGAGAAAGAAAAAATTTGTTTTATGTGGTACTTTTGAAAAAGTTGTTTGTAATGTTAAGATTTTTTTTTGTCAAAACTACTAAATAAATAATATGGGGGAGATTTTTAGTGCTTCTGAGGTAATTACATCTTCTACAGTAATTCCATAAAGGCATAATTTCCTGGTAAACTGAAAGAGAACTTAAGTGGAAAAGGACCTGCTTGAAAAATCTGCTTGGGAGATATAATGATACGGTGAAACTCCTCAAGAATTCTTGCTTTTATATCTAATCCAAATTTATTTTCCCATTAGAAAATAAATGCTTTAATCTTGTTGCTTTTCACAAATTTTGGGGAAAGTTTGTGATCAAAGCATGTATTGTAATTGATCATTATTTAATCATAAAATTTGTTTTCCCTTAAAAAGTTCAGTGTCTTACTAGGCGACTCTTTTCATGATTCATATCTCTCTTGATTGATGTGACCTTATTTGGCCCATTTTTGCAGTTTAAAATGCTCTATAGGTCAAAAAAATCTATTTGAACACTGGAAAGGTTCACCATTACATTTTCCACAGTTATATTCTATAAGTCAGATTGATATGACTGTAGATTATAATGCAATTAAACGATAAATCTCAAAATGTAAATTATAGTTACAATCTTGAGGTTGACTTTGGGATACTGGTTTTTGAAATTTGCTCTTATATTGTATTATTTCTTAATAAATGTTAAACTTGATCTTTTATATAGTTTCTTCACTTTATTATTTTCTTATTGCTAGTTCTTAGATTTTAGCAATAACACTGATTTAAACTGTCAATAAATTTTCCTCTGTAATTAATGTTTTTCTAACTTGCAAGAGAATGTTTATAATATGCCTCTTTATATTCTTGAAAAATTCTATGATAACACTGCCAAAATATTTTGCCATTGTTTTCCTTTAAGCAATGTAAATTGTTTCTGTCATTTATGTTAATGCATTTTAATTCAGTAAAAATAAGCTAACAAACTGTGAAGGGCACAAACTCTAAACCTCTCAACAGTTTTGGCAACAAAAGTAGTGAGAAAAGTATGAATGGGGATTTGGAGGATCTGTTCTGTGAGTGAGTGATATTATAAAATAAGGACTTTATGGATGATGAGTTACATCTTCAGCTTGAAAAACAATCTGCTTGTGTTTTACAGTGTGTTACTTCAAAGAGATCAAATTACAGAGCTGTCACTAAACTTCCTTTTCAGCTGTCTACCTAAGACAAATTCCCTTTTTTTCTTTACTTCTGGTTTGGTTTTGAGTTTTTTTTAAGAATACAGAAACATGAAATGCAAGAATTCATTCAAGTGTGTCACTGTGGTATGGTAAATTGCATATTGTCCTGGTTCAGACAGTGTTCTGCAGAAAAATGTATGTGTTATCTCTAGGAACCTGTATTATCTACAGACCACCTAAGAGATGCACTCTTACTTTTAGGAATCTTTGAAACTATGTTAGCTCTGTATGTATCTATTAAATTATCACTGATTCAAATATATCTGGAATACCTTATAGCTGTTTGCTCATCTCAAAAATGTGTATGCATTAGCTGAGAATAGAGGTGAAATGGTTGAACATTAGAAAACCATGCTGATGGACAAGGTGGCATAGAAAATGAACTGAAAATTATAGGGAACTGAATATTTATATAGGTTTGTCTCATTGATTAAGGTTTATTTACTACAGAAAGTCGAAAGCACATAGGAAAATAATTCCTCTCATGTACAGAAAGAGAAAAAAGGGATTCTGATATGAAAATTAGTGATTTAAGTAGCTATTACATACAGGGATGTTGAACAAAGCATTGTTATTGGAAAATGGTTTTGATTTTTTTATACATTGTGTAATGGTTGAAGTAAGGGTACAAAACAATATAAAAGTGTGACATCTTTTATAAACACTAGAGACAGATAATTCTGAATTTGTATAGAAGCAGTACATGTTAGAAGAAAAAGATTTTTAAAACCTCTTAAACTGACAATTTATACCCAGAAACAGAAAAATTATTTTGATTCACATGTGAGAGTCTCAAACTGATTTGTCCTTAGAAATCAGTTTCATTGCTCAGAGCTGATATATTTCAAAATACAAGTAGTATGTTGGAAATCCTGTGCCTTGGGAACTTGAAAGAAAATCTCAATTGCCATACTCACCTATACAAGGAAAAAATACTGCTCCTGAACTGAGATGTGGAATTGTGCTACACACAGGCACGGACATACAGACACTCAAACACCCTCTTCACACACAGAAAATACCTTGCAATTCACTGTTTTTGTGGCTCACTTTTGGTCTTTCTGACATATCTTATTTCTGAGACAAGTTTTTGAAAAAAAATATTCCATGAATTATAAGAACAGCAAAGAGAGATATGACTTTGGCACATGTAAGAATAAGGTCTAGGAATAGCTTCAGTTCCGATAGACTGTAGTCTGAGAAGCACAGCTGTGTCTGAGAAACACAGGCTCTGAGATGGTCTGCAGATGCTGATTGTTCAGCCTTGAAATCTGCATTATTCAGATCAGAACTACAGTGGATCAACCACCACCTCTACTTTGATAGCCACACACACTGGGATATTTCAACAGTTTCATTGTGCATAAAACCTGCAATTTTTTGTGTTTTCAGTGGGCCTCTCCCATTTTTTCTCTAGCTATTGAAATTCTCAAAATGAAATATCCTAATTTTTGCTCTCTTCCATGTCCTTAATAACTGGTTATCACTAATAAACTTTGAAGCTGAATTTCTGTATTGTTTTCAACTCATGCAAGCTACCAAGTGAAGTTGGCAAATTCGAATGTCATGTGAATATGGTGTTGAAGAAGACAATTGCTGTAATTACCAATTTAAATCTAAAATTATCTTTTTTCAGTATTCAGTTAATCTCTCAGATGAAGATTGAAGATGTGATATTTTTGATTTTTTTAAAATAGAGAATAACCTGCCCATACATTCTTTGGGGTATATTAGCTTGAAAACAAAGATGGTGAAGGCCAGTTTAGGTTTTGATGGACAGAATAGAACATTTTCATTTTGGTCTCCACAGCATGAAATTTCTAACCCCCAAACTTCTAAGGGCCAGAAAAGAGAAAGGGTTTACATAAATTAATTGATTTTGAATCCACTTGTACCTACCACACACTGAAACAGAATATAATTTTTTAAAGAGACCTGACAGGTGAGTTATCAAACATCTTTTGCTTTATGTCCTTCATAATCTTATCAGGTAAAAAGGAGGCAAAGTTTTCAACACAGCTCGTTCATCTTTTCAGGTACTCATCTCTGTCTGTGTGTTCTCTTTACCTTTGTGAAGTTTATGGCACTTTCTCTTCTAGACTTCCTGTTTATTTATTTTCCAGGACTTGCCCAGAGGAAAAACATCAAGATGGATCTGATTTCGCATAGTAATTGTCAGAGCACTAACATATAGCATAGGTGTTTCTGTTTTGGTAGGAGATAAATTGCATCCTTTTGGCCTGTGGAAATACTGAAAGTATAGTAAGATTTCACAGTACCAGATGGTTTCTAATTACTAATGCCATTGCCTGGAAGATTGTTTTTAGTCACTGACAAACTCACATTATATTTGCATTTAAATGGCTCTCAGATGTACCCAATACCTTCTCAACACACTGTCAGTAGGGATACAACTCCAGTCCTATGCAGTACTTTCACTGAAGCAGCTACTGACCAGATGTCTGTACATAAATTGAATGCACTGTGGCTCTAGTGATGTCTGGTTACCTTTTACTTCTTTCATCAGAACAGGGCTTTGCCTCCTCCCCCATTAACAAACCTCTATCTTTAACATGACAACCTCTAAAGTCTATTTCATTATTATTTTCCCCATATAGTTACTGCAGGTGCTGTGCCTAAAAATCTACTTAAAACAAAGAAAAAAATCCGTTTGTTTTGTTAAAACTTTCATCACAGTACTGCCAAAGCAGAGTCATTATTGCATTTCATCTAAAGTTGACAGAACTATGGTTCAAAAATAACTTCTATTTAGTGCAGATTGACTTCACAGAATAGATTGCACAAAACTGCACTTTACTTTAAAGGTGTTTGTGTTGCTGTGAAACCTGTGCAGGCAGAAATTTGTTTGGAGGATATGTGAAATGTAGGAGAAAAAAATATATTAAACGTTTAGGTAACAATTGTGTTTTCCTCAAACTTGTACACTGCTAATCACTGACAGATAGAAAACTTTCTTTGAATATTGTGTCAAGGCTTATGGTCTAAATTTGACTGTTCTAAGGTTAGACTGTTTAAAGAAGGCAATTGTGTGTTTACATGACTTTATCATGTTCACACACACACAAAAAAAATCCTTAAAACTTTTCCAAATATAGCAGTTCCATTTGTTTACAAATTTACTGTAAGGGTTTTTTAAGTATTTATTTTTTTCATTAGAATTCATAAAGATGAGAAAATATTTATTCTTTTTAGTTCCATTATCCCAGATAATGGCAAGTTCTATCAACTTCTGAAAGCTCTTTCTTTTAATTTCTGTTTCAGTCACTGGCCATGTATCTGTCTTCTTCTAGTTGGCTTACATATTGTTGCTACTGAATAACTATTGTCAGCAAACAGCAGTACCGTATTGCCATCACCTCAAATGCAATGGCAAGATGTGCTATGAACAGTTTTCATGAACTGCAGAGGAGGTGAGCATGTTCCAATGTCAAAGGAATTACAAGACTGGTAATTAATTGTTTGCACATATTTTAGTGTTATACTATATATTTATTTTTTTTAGTTTAGGCTTTTAGCCCACAGAATGGGGATCTTTTCTGGGAGACACTCTCAGTCTTGCTGTAGTCAATCTCAAAAACCTCAGAAACTTCAGATTTCATCCCAGGTACCTTCATTCACTGCAGATGGAAAGGTAAAAGTTAGTGACAGCTCTTTTATATCACTCTGCTTATTTTGAGGGTAGGGGGTTGAAATTAGCCAAATATGAACGCAGGCAGATGGGACAGGACTGTTTTTATGAGTGTATGAGTATGAATCATATTTTGGATCAGGAAAACCAGCTACCAGAATTTCTACCACCCGCACCTTTAAAAGAAATGCGTACTTTGCAGAGGCACATTGTTGTATTGGTGGCAGTAGTCCTGGAGCTGTCAGTTCACATGACAAAGGATGGAGGCCCTATAGCAGCTGACAGCGATGGGAATTTTTTCTCTAACTTCAATGTGATTCGGGAATGAAATGCTGATTCTGCATACAGTTTATCTATATCTGGTTTTCCTCGGTTCCCCTTGCAGCCTGCAGGAAAGTATAGGCTTCTCTAGAGAGTGATTCATTCCATCCAAAGGCAAGGGTAAAGATGAGGAGGGTGATTCACCAGAACTATTTCCTTCCATCCACTTGGAGAAGAATGACAAACTTGACTAATATAGACAAGTCAAATAACCAGATCTCTAATAAATCGCTTAAACAGGATCTTCAAAATATCATGTTAAAACATCTTGACACATCTAAATATAACAGACAAAAATAAGTTTAATTTTAGTTTTAAGGTCAACCTACAAGTTTTCCTCAAATTTTCCAGATGAACAGGAGAGAATTATGAAAAAATTTTCCTTGTTAAGTCTTGGCTCCTATGTAAGGTGCTTCCTACAGTTCAGGCCTTTTTCTCTTCCAATAACATTTTTAAAACCATCTGTATAAACAGAAGCTGTCAAGGGCAAAACTCCACTGGTGTCTACCAGACAAGCTGGGCAGGCATATGGTCTATAATGCTGGGGGATATAAATGCAAACATTATCCCTCCTGCTGTTTGTGAAGCCAACAGGCCTCAGAATATACATAAAATCATGGTTTACTTAACGTGCCGGTGTGACTCGCTCGGTTCTAACAAAAAAATAATTTTCTTGTCAATACTGTTATGGTTGCCTTTAGGGACATATGCTTCCATAGCCATACTGTAGCAGAAAATATTTGTAATTGATCCTGACTAAAGGATACACCTAGTTTCCAGTGCTGTTGCAAAGACCCTGCCCCAGGAAAGGAGAGGACATTCACATAGGTAAGTATGTTATGATGAGTTAATAGAGAAAAGAAAAGGTACTGTAGACACCAGATCCAGGTGCTGCATCAGGAAGATATCTCTGTCCAGCAACTTAAATTCAACATGCAGCTTTCATCTGCAGGCAGCCTTGGCAGGGCTTGGTGCAGGACTTGGAGGCATTCAGATAAGTGGAGAAGCTCTTCTCTTTGGAACTCACAGCAAAGAAGAGCATTTGCTGGGGTTGTTCTGCGGAAAGAGAACCAAAATTAAACAATTCTTCCCACGCATTAGGCCTGTGTCTTGCTGAGGGGCATTTTCGTTTTGCATTCTGTCCAAGGTCAAGTGAAAAAGTGTGTGGAAGGTGATGAACACAAACTATGTCCTTCCATCCATGTGAAGGGGACTGAAAAACATGACTAATATAGACAAGTCAAATAATCAGATCTCTAATAAGTCTTCTAAATGGGATGTTCTATAAATTTTTAAAGGCACATTTGCCTCTGTAATTTTTGACCATATAAAATGTGTTTCCTCTAGACTATTACAACTGGTCATATCAGACCAATTCAATTAGAAGTTACATGAATTCCTCAGTCATAAGACAACAGGACACTTAGGCATGACTGTTTCAAATTTTGAGAACTGTAAAGCATATCTCGGAAAAAAACCCCAACCTTCTGAAAAGTCTTTACCAAAACTAAGTCTTGAATGACTTAAATCTGAGTTGCATGGACAAGAAGAAATTTCCCATTTTGGAGAAGTTTGGTTGTTTAGCTGTTTTTGTTGTTTCCTGCTTATTTGATTTGTTTACTTTCCCAGATGACTGGTCCATTCCACACTCTCTGAGACATTAGTTTAAAAATTTTCAGAGTTTTGACATTTAACTGATCCAGAACAGCAACACACTGAATGCTAACACCGTGTTTTTAGCGTAATAATAATAACCTTAAGCCTAGAAATAAAAAAGTAATTTGTACTTAAAATAAATAAAAAATAATGCAAGAGAATGGTTGTTATCTCAGCTTTAGGCATAACCTTTAAGCGCAAACATCTGCTTTTGATACCTTTATATATATTTCTTTCTCATGCAGAAAAAATATTACAGAATATATTTCTAGATTTTTATGAAATGGACAAATATATGTCAAATGGTTTTGAGGCATCTTATGTTTTTGAAATAACATGACTCTGGCTGTGCAGATTTATGGATCCTTAAGGTAGTTTGTGTTAATTTTTTTGCCTCTGATCCATAGCAGAATATGCAAGGATCTGCAAATACTGAGAAATTACCTCAGAAGAGAGCTGTTTGACTTGAAGCTTAAAAACAGTAAAAAGACAATCTTTGACACTACTTGGAGTTGATATTAAATTATATTAAAGAAATTCAGTATGCTCAATACTCCTGAATATGAGTATGGGAGCAGTGTCAAAATCACTGTGTACAAAACAGCTACAAGTAGTATTTGTTATTTTAAATCAAATTAAGCAGTGTTTTCATTGGACTCTATTAATTTCAATTTTTATTATGTCAGCCTAATTGAACTTGTTTTTGTCATTATCCTTTTTTCTTTCTTTCTTTCTTTTTTTCTTTCTTTTTTCTTTCTTTTTAGACATATCAGTCAATTCTTTCTAAATTTGAGTAATTTAACAAGTGGAGTAATATCACATTTTTCCTATAATGAAGAAAATAGTATGTCTCTATATGAAGGATAAAAGAGTATGACTGGTGTGTAAATTACCAACAAGTAAACCACAGCCTAATCCATTTATTCATTCAAGTACCATTGACTTCTAGACTTGTTTTGAATCAGAAATAATTGCTACTGTCTTACATAATTAAAATAATAAATCCTTTTGCTTTATAGAATTGTTCAGTAAATCCAAAGCCTCTTTCAAAGCTGAAGGATGATTTCATTTGCTTCAAGGAATCATTTCACAGTAGAATTTAATATCTATATATGTGCATACATATTCAAGCTAGTTTGTTACAGAATTTCTGGGTTGCCTCTGTTGTAACTAGTGCTTTAGTGAGACACATGTTTGGGTACAGTGCTGTGGCCAGGAGAGAAGATGAAGAAAACCTTGTGCATATCTGATAACTGTGAATTTTTGGAAAGCTGTCTCAGTGTGATTTTAAAAAGCTTATTGAACAAATGAACACTCACCTGCACTCAGTAAATTGTGTCTGTGTAATATTGAAATTTAAAATTGTCTGCAGTTACCAGGTAAAGAAATGGGTTTAGATCTGAAAAACTATGAGCAAAACTTTTATCATATAAAGCAACAGTTCCTGGAAGGAATCTATATACCTGAATTTAAACACAGAATCAAAGTAATGTTAACAGAATTCTGAGAAGGTTGGTTTCCTTTCAAGTTAGTTCTTCATTTTTCTTTTGATGCCGTGTGATCATCTATGGTAATAAAATCCTGAAAAGAGCTAAAAGAGTATGGTCTCTGTCATTACTTATGACAGGATTCAAGAAGGGACATTTGAGCATCAATATGTCTCCCTGTTGTTAATGATTTAAAGCTACTGTCTCTATGACGACCTGTGCATGGATATGGGATGATAGCATGCAATTCCAAGCTACATTGTTGAAAACCATTTTATTACTTGTCTTGTTATGCCTCCTACTGAGGACATAAAGTTAGTCCTTGCCATCTGAAAATCAACAATTTTATTAGTGGTGGAACTGCCAAGAACATTACAGGGCTCCCTGGAGTTCTGTCAAAGAAATGTCAATTTAATCAATTCTGTGGAAGTTGAAAGCTCTGTAAAAATAAAGCAAAGTAGGAAAAAGCACACTTACGACATGGAAAGAAAAAACCAAAGTTTCAGGAACAGTTCTCTTGAGATAAACATCTTCGTATATGCAAATTTAGTTTACATTCAGCAGTCAAAATGCAGAGCATGTGTAAGTTAGATGAAATTAGATAAATTTTTATGCACTAGACTTTCAAAATCTTGTAATACCCTACTCCCAGAGGAGTAAATTCAAGTGCCACATGCCAATCTACTACTACCACCATTGTCCTATTTTATCAATTTACACCCATCCTTTTAAACAACTTTAAATAAACAACAAAAAAATTTTATAAAGGGAATCAAAGGAACCAGATCACACTACACAGATTCTGGGTTCTGTGAGATGATCTTGTCACTTGTTTCTGATAATTTCGATAGTAATTTTGTTCTAAATTAACTCAAATAGAGAGCGTACACCTGTTATTGACCAATGTTCAGCATAGATGCAGAGAAGTAATCAAGTCGAAAGTTACTATAGCTCTATTTAACTAGAATATAATTCATCATGCATAAGTAATACACAGGGACACTGAATTAAAACCTGTGATGATTTATAAATTGTATATTTTCAATGAAATCTGAAAATTCTTTGAAAAGAAATGGCATTAATTTAGTGCTCTTTTTTATGTTCTATTATTTCAGATTCGTGAAGACTCTAGTTGGTGTTCTAGACGGATCAACAAAACTAGCAAATTTCCTCACCAGAAGGCCAAATGCTAATATTGAAAATATTTAAAGGATTTCAGAGACTTGTTCTCTTACACTTCTATAGCACAGTGTAGTAGCAAATATTTGTAATTGATCAAGAAACACTGTCAAAAAAAACATTTGTCTGTTTTTTTTAACCATTCAGTATGAGAAAGAGCATTTTGCAGATATTAAAAGCAATGAGATACCATCTAGAAGAAGGGAAACATGGCTATTCTTAATGATAATAGTATAAATAAAATTCCTAAATAATAATCTTAATCATCCAAAGATTTGAAAATGCATATTGTATAGAGGGTTTATAATGTTCAGTTTTAAATGAGGAAGCTGTAATGAGGATTCAACTCTTTGTGATCCAATACTGAGCTTGTCAAAGGCAGCTGTTAAATTCATTAACTGGGCCATTATTCATGTGCCATGTCCCAGTATAAATGCATTTATAGAGCCAAGACCTGTGTTATAACTCAACTCATTGTAGCATCATATGGAGAGCAAAAAATGAAGAAGTGCTATTTAGATTTTTCTGTGCATCTTTGTAAAAAAAAATCTTTGTCACAGGATCTCTTCTAAGGTGGTAGATACAGACATAGAGATAGATAGATAGATAGATAGATAGATAGATAGATAGATAGATAGACAGACAATAGATAGATATAGATAAATACACATATGCATGCTGACATTTTCAGACCACTTCTCTCATTGCTCTCTACAAGATATAATTATTTCCCCCAAGATGGAAAGGGGTTAAATGAAACTGTCACTCTGTGTGTGCTTTATATAGGAAATGTTTCTCCCACCATCATGTGGGCCAAAGAAAGGAGCTTGCATTTGCCTGGCATGGGGTTCATTACAAATCTTTTACTGCCTTATCTTTTGTGAACAGCTGGCTGGTAAAAGTTGCATTTATTGAGCTCATTCATATTTCAAAACATGTTTATATCTGTCAGTGAGCAGTTTTGATAACATCCCTCTTATATTTTACATCAACAGTATTAACTACAATTCATGTTGTTCATTTGCTATTAAAAGTAACAGATGGTACACTAAACTGTTTTTTCTGCAACATAAAGCATCTACTCAGTTGATATTAAAATGTGTTTCTGCTCTGAAAAGTGGCTTTCATAAAATGCAAGTTTTGGAATTCGCATTTATCACTTCTTGATGAGTCTTGGATGAAATAAACTCCTTTTTATAACTTACACATTGGATTTTGGAACTGCTTGCAAGTTTGAGTAGTTTGTAAGAATAACCTGGTTTTAATGGTACCAAAATCATTAAAGTAAAAAAGGATTTGCAATGAGGATATATGTACCAATTTTGTTCATATTATACAGTCAGGCACAGATTCTAACTCTGTCCCCAGACCTATATTAGCTTTACCAAAAAAAACACACCAAAATAAAAATATGCAAACTAGAATATGACTAGATTTCCTCTTAGACCTGCCACCTAAACTCTAGAAGTATTTTTGGCAGCTTAATCAGGTCTACACCACCCCACATCTGGAACTGCTGTTACACTGTCTGTCACTCCTCAGAAAGTACCGTGGGCTGCTGGTGTTTGCTCTGGAGGTATCCAATACTTAGGCAGATCATCTGTCTTTGTCCAATCGGGCAGAAGTGGTTTCCTTATGCCAAGATAATACAGATTATTACAAAAAACTCTACTTTCTCATTGGTACCTATGTCAGGATCATTTTCTAAGATTTCTGTTTTGATTGAGCAGCTTTGATTAATCTCTTATTGTGAAGTAACAGGACTTGCTGAGAGATGCTTTCTTACAGCTCTTTCTGTTTTCCTAACTCCTTTTCTCAAGTAGCATGGTGGTACAGATGCATCTTGCATAAACTTAGATGAATGGTTTACAATCTCGAAAAACATTGAAATTATGGATAGCTGAAATACAGATAAAATAAAATTCGGTATATTTTGATTAGAAAATCAGTCAATAATTATATGATAATATAGAGGTTCTGAGGACCTAGAGATTCAATAGACAATGGATACCTTATCTTTGTAAGACCTTATCTCTCAGTTTTAACCAACTTAAGCAAGACGTATACTGAGGGAAGATATTTTATTGATGCTTCTAATTTTATTTGAATTCTGACAAAGCAGCATTAAGAAATTCCTTATTTCTCTGTGTTAAAATGCAACACTGCAGAATTTTTCCTAGTTAGTTGTTTTCTTTAAAAATCCCAAATAAAAGCATAACAGAGAGGGTTAAAAAGAATCCTGACTTGTACTTAAAATCAGGAAACACTGAAAAAATCCTGCTGCATTTGGTGTTTTACAAAGGGTAACAGAGACACCTATTGGCAAAAAAAAGGAACTTGTTTAAACACAATCATGGATAAAACACTCCTTTCAGGGAAATTCGAGGTAATGTGAGTTATGGCCCAACCAAATTTTCCTTTTGATATTCTAGACTGGATATAACATAGATGAAGATAGAAAGGACAGGAATTTATGCACTGGAAAATAGCTGCTGATAGCTGTTACCTGATTGTCCATTTTATTCAAAGTGAATGAAATTCAAACCTGCAAGCAATCAATTCTAATTTTAAAATGCTTTTCTTGTCTTCTCTACAAATATCACTGCAATAATGCTTAGTTAGTGGTTGGAGAGAAATATGATTTTGATTTATTTCAAAAGGTAAAACAACCAAAATATAATGCTTTACCAGAACAACTTCATTGAATAGGTTTGATACAAACCAAGACAGTCAAGAAGACGTGAAGTAACATGCTCTGAGAGTTTTCTTAAAAAGAAGAGTAAAAGGTTGAAAGGGAACCACCCATTTCCTCTGTCTCCTTTGTAAAACTGTCATGCAAATGTAAAGCAATTGACAACTGAAAATCAGGTTTCATGTTCCCATTAGGAGACAAAGATCAAATTCAAACAAGCACAACAGGTTCACACATAAAGCAGATATAAACAGTACCTGATACAGGACACAGTTGGAATACCCGCCTTGCTAAGGAAATGTTACTTGGCTGGCATCAAGCACATCAAAATCACAGTGATACAATTGAGGTGAAATGTTGAAATGATGTGATTTCTGGAAACAATAAAGAGAATGGAAATAGGTAAAGCCTAGCAGTCTACAATCTTTATAAAAATCGCATGGAGTTATAGACTTGCATTAAACGTGCTGGACAGAAAGGAGTGCATGGACAGTCTCCAATGAGTTTAAGTTATTGATTTGCACAAGAGAAGAAAAACACATGGTTAACTGCTGCTGCAGCTGCTTCCTCAGCAGCCTTACAATGTCTCCTTCTTACAATGAACTTCAAGTCTCTAGTTTGCCAAGATAAATTTTCTATCCAATTTATACAATGGCATTGTTTTAGTTTGGAAAGACAGGTGTCTGCCAGGGAAAATCTGGAACTTCCTTTGGAATGAAAAATGTAAACCCCCTCCCTCTGAATTGTTTTGAAATTAAGGAGCTTTCAGGAAAGATAAGGGAATAGGAGTAACAGTTCTTTACTAGGAATATTAAAAATGTAGTAGTAAAAAAAAAAAAAAAGCAAACTAACAAAAAAAAAGAAAAACACTGACAGAGTCAGAACACGAACTGACACCCTCAGGTCAGGGTATTGGGAGTAGTCCAATTTAAGTCCTCCTGGAGTGACAGATGTGGTTCTGTTGGAGCAGAGATGATTCTGTAAAAGGGTCCAGTGGTGGCGAGATGGGTCCAGTCTTCTGAGAATTCAGTGGAAAACAGGCTGCCCTGCTGTTCTGAATCTCAGCTTTTATCCAGGTAGGAATTCTTGGCTCCTTCTACTGGTGGAGCATCTCACAATGGAATGATTAAATTTTATAACTCATGCAGTGATACCTAATGGCCAATTAACAGCAGATATCCCCTGGAGGATGGGTGGTGGAAGAGATAAAGAACACTGCCCCAGCTGGTTTTAACAGCTGGCCCATTTACAGAAAGCCATCTGCCCTCTCCACCCCAGAGTTATGAGATAAAGAAAAACACCTCTTCAACCAATTTCAACAGATGGGAATAGAATACATCTTGCATTGCAACCCAAGAGGCATCAAGTCCTATGGTGTTTATTACATGGAAACATTTGAGTCAAGAGGCAATCAGTGCTTCAAATAAATATTTGAACAGGGAGCTTTGCACAGACAGATCCTAAAACTTGTTTGGTTTCAGGCACAGTAACCTGTATGAAATAAACACACCTAAACCCAGAGGTGTCTATTGTCTCAATCCTAACCTCATTGCTAACTTTAATCACAGCCACGCAGCCCCTTCCAGACCAACACAAAGCTGGCTGGGCCTGCAGATTCTTGCCTTAAATACATTCTAGTGTCCATCCTACAAAATGCTGTAGCTATAAATTATCAGAAGTCTGGAACAAAGAGAGCAAAAAACCAAAATCACTTTCTCATATATAACATATGGTGGAAAGAGATTGAGCTAGGCTGGACTTACTGCATCTTGCCATGAAACTTATCAAGAGGTTTGACAGGTTTTGAGGGGAAGGCAAAATGGTTGGATTGACTTGGTGGATCTTCCAGAAAATGACTTTTGCACTTCTATTCCTTAGAAACACATGCCTACAAAAAATTAAACACAACAAGGATTCCTGTGTCCAAAAGACCCAGAGAGGAGAGAAACTGAGCAAGTGTCATGCTTTGCGTACAATGCCTTATGTTCAAATACTTACATTAACTTTATTTTGTTCTAGATCTGTCAGCTGGATGAAAAGTTACTTTATTCACAGGTGGGCAAAAAAGAATTACAGGTTTCATCTAAAAAAGATTTTACGTTTTCTTTTGTATGTGTGGATTGCTATATTTTTGACCCTCATCTTCTCTATACTCAAAATTAAATTCAGTAGATAATTGCTGACATGACAGAAAAGAGTCATTTCTAAATAACCATTGCAACTACAGCTGAGATCTGCATTCAGTATAAATAGTATACCCACCGTTGAAGAAAATGTGAAATAGAAAATAAAATCAAAAATGACAAACAGGACATTAAATATTCCCTATCAGATGAAGCAAAATAGACATGTATATTCATGGGGGGAATGAGGGAGGAAAGACCTGAAGACAACTGACAGACATTAGCAAAGAATATTACCAACCTTGAAAGTTTTAGCTGGCAGTTCCAGAACTCTCCCTCTCAACTTAATTGACTTTAAAGACCACATACTGCACGAAGAGACTTTAAAATTCACGTTCTGAGGCAATTTCAAACCACTGCTGTGGTAAACTGTAGTGCAGAACATGTGAAAACTTCCCAGAATAATATATATTGATGTAAATACAAAATGAATATTGCATAGTATTTAATGCTGCTGGAGATTAAATTATATTGTAAATATTTAAAGGAAGAGCAATTAATTTTTTAGATTTAGTTTTAATTAGAATTAGGGAATTTTTAGAAATCATCCTTAAACTGCTCAATCAGTAGCTGAATCACCTTGCTAAATAAATGGGCTGTTTTCCAGGTCCCATTCGTCCTGAGGAAGAAGGCGACAAGATTAAAATCTCAGCCTTTAATTCTTTAATTTTAATCACCACGAAGGCTAACGTAATCTTTGTAAATAAAATTTGGAGCGCTTATCTGGTGGCAGAGAGGGTTGAGGGTAAATAAGGACATTCACATTCTATCTTCAGGTAAAGAAGAAGATGTTGTTTCTTTTCCACGGTTTGAAATTATTCATAGAGCATTTTTCAGGTATACCTGATACATATTAAAGTAGTGCTAGCTTTGCCAGGACTTGTTCTGTGCAACATTGTTGCTGTTCCTTTATTGGGTGTCACTACTGGAAGAGAGAATTAAGACAAAACTGAGGAATACCTCCAGTACTCAAAAGTGATAAATAATGAGAAGTGAAGGCAAACTGCTGAACTTTGCAAGAGCAAGATTCCACCTGTTTAAGGAGTTGGTGAATGAGATCCTCCATGGAACTGTCCTTAAGGACAGCTGGCAACTCTTTAAGGCCACTTTTCTTAGAGTGCAAGAACTCGGTGTCCTGGTGTGTAGGAAATGGAGCAAGGCAGGCCTGAAACTGTCATGGCTGGGCAAGGGTCTGCTCCTCAAACTGAGAAGTAAGAAATGCACAGACAGAGGGAGCAGAAAGAGGTGACCTGGGTGGAGTACAGGGATATGTTTTGAATGTGTACGGATGCAGCTAGGAAAGCCAAGGCAAAACTAGGGCAGGACTGGGCAAGTGACATGAAGAATTTAATAAAGCGATTCTATCAGTACACAGGTCAGAAAAGAAAGGCCAAAGACAATGTACCCCTCTGATAAACAAGAAGGGTGAACTGGTGGCAACTGATAGGATCACTGAAGCACTCAATGAGGTTTTTTTCCTCAATCTTTACAGGCATTGGGCTTCCTACTTCTCTCAAGTCCCTAATCCTCTGCATGGGTGTGGGGGGAGTGAAGTCCCTACCACGGTAACCAAAGAGCAGGTTCAGGATCACTTGATGGCGTTAAACAGCCACAAGACTATGGGACCTAATGACACTGATGGTGGGATAAAGTGCACATCCAGAAAGTTTGCAAATAACATGAAGCTGAGTGGGCAGTGCAGTTGACACAACAGAAGGATGGGATGCCATCTGAGCATCTGGACGAGCTTAAGAAGTGAGCCCATGAGACTTCCATGAAATTCAGCAAGTTCAAGGTGCTGCACTTGGGTCATGGCAATCTTATTGAAAGAACTCCTGCAGGAGGGAAGGATTTGTGGATTCTTGTGGATAAACAACTGGACATGAGTAAACTTTGTGCTCACAGTCCAGCAGGCAAAGTACATCTGAGGTTGCATAAGAAAAGATGTGGTCAGCAGGAAAAAAGATGTTATTCTATCCTTTTATTTAGCTGCTGTGAGACCCAACCTAGAGCATTCTGTTTTTCTATATCTTGCATGTCTTTCTGTTTTTCTCTCTTTCTTCTTTTTCTAACTGTCTTTTTATGTAACATTATTAACATCAAATGGGTTTAAAAGTTTCTTTGTTGGATGGGCTATGTTTGTACTCTGTTGAACTAAACCATTTGCCAAAGTTCTTTGATTTTCCATAATTTGCCAGTAAGCTTTTGTGTGATTTTTACCTTTTGAGGACATCTGGTCAGTATTCCTCTTTTGCGTGTCTACCCAGGTTTAGCCCTGGATCAAAGTGACCGGGGTGTAACAAAGGGGCAATGGTATTAAACAAAGAGTAGGTTTAGATTAGATATTAGGAAGAAATTCTTTAATCAGAGGGTGGTGAAGCACTGGAAAGGTTTGCTCAGAGAAATTGTGGATGTCACACCCCTGAAAATGTTTCAGGGCAGGTTGGATGAGATCCTGAGGAAATCAATCTAGTGAATGGCACCCCTGCCCATGGCAAGGTGCTTGGAACAAGATGATATGTAAGGTCCTTTGCAACCAAACCCATTCTGATTAATTCTATAATTATAGCTTTTTTTCTGACATGTGTCTCACAAAATACTGTTCAAAAGGAAAAGTTTAAGTGATGAGGAAGGAAAATATTTTTTCTATGAATCCCTGCATTTCTTTAATTGATATTCTGTAATATATTGCTGAATAGGAAGAATCTTGATCAACGAGAGGCCTCAAATACCTTTGAAGTTAGATCTTCTTGGAATAAGAATCTTTTCCATATGACTTTCAAAGAAGCTCTCTGACCTATACCTTTTATCTGTGATATGACTTTTGCTAAAATTAAATGAAAAATATTAATTACCAAAATAGATTCTAGAGCTTAGTAGAAGATGATTGTGTCAGGAGGACAATAAATTGGCAGTAGAAGCTTGATGCAGACAGCCTATGTGACCTTGCACAAGCTTAGTGGGTTAACCCTGGCTGTTTGCCAGGCACCCACCAAAGCCACTCTTACACTCCCCTCTGCAACTGGACAGAAGAGAGAAAATATAATGGAGGGTTCATGAGCTGAGATAAGAACCAAGAGAGAAATTACTCATCAAATACTGTCATGGGCAAAACAGGCTTAAATTAAAGAAATTAATTGAATTTATTACTAAAATACAGAACCGGATAATGAAAAGTAAGAAACCTTAAAAATATCTTTCCTCCATCCCTCCATTCTTCCCAAGCTCTATCTCTTCCCCCAGTGCTGAAGAGAGAAGAGAATGGAGGTTATGGTCAGTGACCACATATTTTTTCTCCTGCTACTCAAAGGAAAGAGTTATTCCCCTGCTTTACCAGGAGGTTCCAACCATAAGAGACAGTTCTCCGTGAACTTTCCCAGTGTGAGTCCATCTCATGAGCAACAGATTGACACAAACTTCTGCAAAGTGAGTCCATCCCCCAGTCCTTCCCTCAAACTGCTGCAGAATGGGTCACTCTTCCATGGGGTTCAGTCCTTCAAGGACAGGCTGCTCCAGTGGGGGCTCCTTTCTCCATGAACCTCCCATGGGTTCACAGCCTCCTCTCAGAAATCCACTTCCTCTGGTGTGGGTCTTCTCCATGGGCTGCAGGAGGATCTCTGCATCCCCATGGACTTCCATGGGCTGCAGGAAAACAGCTACTTTTTCATGACCTTCACCACAAGTTGCAGAAGAATTCTAGCTCCAGGGCCAGGAACTCCTCCTCCTCCTCCACTGACCTTGGTGTCTACAGAGTTGTTTCTCTCACATGTTTTCACCCTGCTCTTCTCTGGCTGCAATTAAAACTGTGCAATAACTTTATTTTCTTTCTTAAATATGTTAGCAGCAGAGACATTACCGCCATTTCTAATTGGCTCAGCCTTGACCAGGACCAGGTCCACCTTTGAAGCAGTCAGGGATTGTCCCTGCTGGACATGAAGGAAGCTTCTATCAGCTCCTCACAGAAGCTGCCCCTGTAACCCTGCCAGTACCAAAGTTTGGCCATGCAAACCCAATACAACAAGTTATCTTTCAGATCTTAATTTCAGTTTCACTGTATATGAAGTAGAGAGGCAATCATCTCCTCATAAGGGTGATCATCAAAGACATTGATAGAAATACTCAAGAGTATTGCCCCTCTCCGCCAGCCTACTTCTGAAATAAGCAACCTGGATCCAAAACATGGTGAATTCCCTTGCCACTGGATCTTTCAATGCTCCCTTTCTTAAGTGAAAAAGTATGATCTGAAGCATTTCCATGAAACCTGTTACAAGGGTCTGTCGACACTATGGAAAATACCTGTGTTTTTTATTTAGGAAAAGATGATTAAGATAATTCTTTCCATTGAACATTTCCAATTATTATTTGGCAGCCGAAATGGCTGTTGGGGCAGCACTGAATAAACTGTAACTCCCACCTCTACTTTACAAATGTGAATGTCTGTCTGCAAAGTACATAATTTTGCAAAATCGGTCATCTCTTCCCACTAGTTCATGTGCTGTCAGAGTAATGGCCATGACATTCTCAATATTGTCAGCAGTAACGCTCCATTGACAAAAAGGAAAAAGAAGGAGGGCACACACAGCCCCAGGTCCGATAATATTTGCCTTATTGCCCTTCATACCATGACACGTGATGCGTACAGTTCAGTGTGTTGCCCTTTCTATGAACAAGTGCTTTGAGGGAGCTTACATAATCTTCTGCATGACTGGGTAGGCACCAGTAAAGCAGCTTCCTTGTTCCTACCTGTCAATCAAACCAATCTGAAATTTGATTTAGATTAGCTCTGTCAGTGAAATTATACTTTGCTATTGTAGAACGTGAAAAACCCCCAAACTAACAACCACAACCAAAAAAAAATCCCCAACAAACAAAACTAAATGAAGAGTTAAATCTTTATTCTATTATAACATTTCCTGTAGGAAGAGACACACATCTAAGAAAGCAACTGCAAGTTTCATGGACCTGGTATCTTCCTGTTTGACTCCATTTTAATTTTATATGGTGTTTTTGTAAACTTTTAGCATCTTAAACCAAAGAAAATGTAAAAGTGTAGGCTGGTTGGGGCTTGTCTGTTTTTTTCAAATGCATAGGGATTGGAAAAAAAGGAATGGCTTCCTCTTAATTGGTTTTTTTTTTTTTTTGTTTTTTGTTTTTTTTTTACTGTGTACAGTATGGTGGGTTGAAATCTAAGCAGCAGAATGTAGTTGAGTCTGCTTTCAGAACTGAGCAGTGTTTTTTTCCCAGGGCTTGTGGGTCATTTTTTCATCATTGCAGAAATCGGTACCATACTTTTGATGCCGCTGATGGCATCGGAGGAGAGCTGTCAAGCAGTAGGAGCCATGCACCACAAGAGGGTGCCAATTACTTCCATAAGCAGGAAAATAAACTTATCAGGTAATCTCTGGAATAAATTTGTCAGGTAAACGCTAAGTTATTTACTGTGTGGATATGTTCAGAAGGTTGTGTTGGGCATTATACCGACCATCAAAAGACTCCATGTGACCCCTGTCATTAGCATAAATCCACGTTAGCCAAAGCATGCAACAAACATCTTTGTGATCAGGGGCAGTGTGACAAATGCCTCTGGGTGCAATTACAGAGACAAGATGAGGTGCAGTATTTGAATGACTGCCTACCAGGGCTATTTTAAAACATATCTTGCTCCACAGCCAGGAAATCTGCAGGCAAACAGGTGAGTAACAAGGTGTGAGGACTCAGAATGTGTTTGGAGTGGTTTACTTGCAGGGCAGGCAGCAAACACACTGGGTGAATTTTTAACTGTGATATGTGGAAAATTTGGTCATCTTTGTATGCACTGACCTCTGCATGGGTGAAATTTAAGAGTGTGATGTCAAAGGAGGTCTCCTTGTTAAAAAGCAAAGAACTTGATAAGGATCTTCCCTAGCCCTTTCCTCGCTGCTACTGTTAGTTCTTTATCCTTTCTGCAAATGCTCCCATTATAAACAGCTTTAGTTCTCCTCTGAGCCCCTGAGGAATCCACTAGTAAGAAATGGAGAGAAAATCAGACAGGATTGTGGGTAATCAAATTGAAGGAACAATTATGAATTATTAGCATTTTAAAGTGCTAGCAATCAGAGCCCTACAATATTAAACCAGCCTGTGTTCCAGCAATTTGGATCCTTGTTTGTTTTGTTTACACAAGACTTACTCTGGGCTGAATGAATATGCAATACTCAAGCAGAGTGAAAAACATGGTGGTGGTCCTATTTTGTTTCTTTTTCCTTTTTGTGGTTTTTTTTTTTTTTTTTTTTTTTTGGGGGGGGGGAGGGGTGAGGGGGCAGGATGTGGTGGGTTTACCATGACTGGGTTTACCTGGTGGTGGGTTTACCTGGCCAGATGCCCCCCCTTGCTTTTCTCTCCCTCTCCACCTACTCAACAAACCAAGTAGAAAATAGGGTGGAAAAGCTCATGGGTTGACACAAAGAACAGGTAAACTGCTGATTGATTAATGTCACTCGTAAAACTGACTCACCTTGGGGAAGATTGATTTAATTTATTTCCAATTAAGAATAGAATAGGATAATGAGAAATTAAGACAAAAACTAAAACACCTTCCTCCCATCCATCCTTCCATCCCTCCTCCCTGCCAGCATCATTCCTTCACTCCTTACTCCAAACCTCCTCCCCCACAGTGGTGCAGGATGATGGGAAATGGGGGTTATAGCTAATTTATAATAGCTCCTCTCTTCTGCTCTTTCCTCCTCATGCTGTTCCCCCGCTTCAGCAGAGGTCTCTCCGCTGGCTGTATCTTCCTTCAGGGCATGCACATCCTCTCCAGTGTGGTATCCTCCCCAGTAACAATATCGGCTTCATCATGGTCCTCTCTGAGGGCTGCAGAGTAATCTCTGCTTCAGTGCCTGGAGCACCCTCTCTCCCTCCTTCTTCTCTCACTTTGGTATTTGCAGGACTGTTTCTCACACATTTCTCTCACTCCTCTTTCTCAACGGCTTGCAGCATTATTTACCCTTTTTTGAACATACATTCTCAGGGGCACCCCACCCAGGGCTGAGGTGTTCAACTGTGTCCTGAAAGTGGGTGGGTTGGAACAGATTGTGTTCCTCCTGGGAGGCCACCCCTGGCAGCCTTCCCCAGCTGGGCCAGTGCCTGGGCACCTGTACCCAATACAAGGGCTTAGGGATAAACTACAGCATTCAAAATGAAGGGAGAAAAGGAGAAAAGACTGAAGGAGAAGGAGGCATTTATTGAGTTAAAAAGATATTGAGGTTTCATGGCTGAAAGAGGCAGCTGCAGGCTGTACAGCAGAGCACTTGGGTCCAGCAGGACACCAGACAGTTCTGTTGTAACCAGAGCGCTGGAAGAGTTTGATAAAGGAGAGGGGGCTGGCCAACAAATTAGAACACTTTATAGGCAGAATAATGAATAATAAACTTCTTATTTGATTTTCTATGAGGGATTCTTTTCCCAAAATAAATATCAGAATTATCTTAGGAGAAAGAAAAAGCAAGAACAAGTAGAAATTAATTTAAATCAAAACTTCACAATGTCCTGTGGCATCCTATCCTTGCAGAAATTTACTAGTTAGTTTTACAGTTTCACCATGAGATACTTTAGTGTTTTACCTGAAAGCATATAAATTAATTTATGTGCCCACTCACATCCCATGCCAAGCCACTGTCTGACCCAAGATAATGTTATTGACATCTTCTCCACTTTCCACCAATTTAGTTTCTTCCTAGACAACAGTGATAAATCAGTTAATTGCCTGGTGATTTAGTTTTAGAAAGGTTGAGAGCTGCAGGAAACCAAATGTGTCTGTGGTAAGTAGGAAAAGTCATTCTTGGCTGCTGGGATTGTTAGTGAGTAGCTTTGACAGTAACCAAAACACAGCAGAGAATGATGTTCACTATTGCCCACTACAGTGAGCCATCTAAGATATCACTATTTTAACTGTGAAATTTGCCCTATTTTAAATGTGGTATGACATCTTACCAGATTAAAGTTAAGGCGCAGTCACCTCTACTGAATCTAGGTCAAAATGAGGATTGGAGGGCTCTTGCCATAACTAATGTGTCTGTGCCACATTCCCCTCTGCCTCCAGCTCTGCAAAAGGTGTCAGGTGTTCCCATGCAGCTAGCTCTGCTCAAAGCTGACCAAGCAGACAGAGGAAATACATTAGAAAATAATTGTCTATATGTGGGGAAATGTTAACTCTTACGTCTTTCCAAAGTGTGGTAAGCGCCCATTAGTGAGGAAGTCAAGGAGTCATTTTTTCACTGCAGTTGTTGTGTGGCAGACTTTGTAATGTGACCCACCCTTCATTTCCTCCTAAGTCTCTATCAGGTCTGGATTTCATGTGCTTGGCAATGTTATCAGGAAAGATATAGGAGAGAATATCTGCAAAAGCAGTGACTCACTTGACTGTCCTGAACCTTCATATTCACTAGGTACAGGATTTCAGAATATGCACATTTTACAACTGAATGTGACTGGTTTTATTCTGTTTCTATTATACATTAAAATTGTTATTTTTCAGCTGTTCTTTTTTTTCTTTGGTATGACATAAATTTGTATAGGCTACTAGGAATGTTACTGAACGAATCAGACAGATTTTGGCAGAAAATTACTTGTCTGGCTTTGCATGGCATTCCCGAGGCACTGAGTGTAGGTTCGTTCACATCACACAAAGCCTTGTCTTTGAGGCAAGAAGGGCACATGAGAGACCTGAGGGAAATTCCAAAATTATCTTTGATGTCAGTGGGGTATATAAGAGTTCATGAAGATCTTTTGGGGGATGGAAAGTGATTTTAAACATATCACCCATGACTTCTGACCTGACAAGACTGTTAGAAATGTTATATGGAGGAGTTCAGACTGATTTCAAGAGATTGTCAGATCAGTCGTGGGTGGGATTGCACATGGAAAAACATGCCATCCTCCAGTGTTAATGAAATTCCTTTGGTGTTTATGGAAAATATGGATATTGGTGAATGGCAGTATCTGATCATTATTTTTTATCTTGCTTTCCATCTCTGATGCCATTTTAATATAAATAGTACAACTTAGTAGGCCACCAGGAGAGGTAATATGTGTCTTTTTTCCCCTTTATACATATTTAGATTATGTTCATTCCTTAAATACTGTGTCAGGCAGAGCCACTTGAAAGTGAGACTGATCCTTGCCATCTGTGACTACTGATCCTGGTCAAATACAGAAGAGAAAAGAAACTGAAAGGAATGTTGGGAAGAGCTAGAGGAAAGGCAGTTTGAACAGCAGGATTGCTAGACTGCTGAGAGGAGAAGGGAGATGTCAATTTTGACGGAGAAGGAAGAGCTTCTAAAAACTCACTTTCTAAGCTGTGCAGTTTGATGCAGCACAGAAGGTTACTGAGTGTCTCAAACCAAGCCTGGAAGCAAGACACTCTTGGAAAGACATATGAGGCAGTGGGTGAGTTGGGTAAAAACCTTTTATCAACCTTGTGATTGCCCAAGTCATTTTGATTTTTTTTCTGTTAAAATTTGCTATCTTGCTTTTCAGTCTAATAAATATGTGCTTAGAGACTTGCTCCTTATAGGGAGCCCTCTATATAAGATGATCTGGACACAAGAACTTCTCACCAGCTCAGAAGTCCACCACAGGCTCTTAGGACAATTGTTGTTTGTGATCGTTCCCTCTGTGTACGTGAACTTTGCCTGTGTTTTGTCTATGTGGCTTTCATATGCACTTCCTTCTTTTTATTAAAATGGCCATAAAATTCTAATTGATGATGCTACATATCAACTGTCAATCATTTTGTCAGCATGCATCCAGTTGATATCATGGACTACAGTGAAATGTTTTCTTCTACTTTTTTCTAATGTATCCCTTGAAACTTAATAACTGATATTTATAGCAAGTTGTTAAAAACTCATAATGCACTTGTATTTGAATGTTTGGGTTATCTGTTGACTTATCTGAAAACCCAAGACAGTGTTCTGTACACAACTACATTTACTTCCTCAGGATTACAATATTCCTTTAAAAATAAATAAATAAATAAATAATGTAAACTTTGAAGATCTGCAGTAATTCTATTGTGCAAACCAGGCATAATTTTCCAAGAACATGAATCTATGTGAGCTCAGCCACAAGTGACAAGTGGATGGAAACTATCCTATTTATTATTCCTCTCCATGTATTTAGGTATTTCCGAAACAAAAATATTCATTTAAACTTACAGAATTAAATCTATCTGAAAGTACTTAATCAAAAGTTTGCATGAAGAAAAAATAGGCATAAAGATTAAAGGTTAATTTTTTTCCCAATTTTTTTGCTATATATTTTGAAGCAAGGCAATAAAACACAACCATAAAAATTGCAATTAGATCTAGAAATAAGTTAGAAAGATTACAGTTTTTGTTTTGCATAAAAGATAACTGTAATTATCCAAAGGCCTTGATTTCAAAACCAGATAATATAAAGTTTCAAACTCCAGAGATACATTTTAGGGCAAATGCAAAAAATGTAGAACAAAATGTAAATATATTTATGTAATGTGCTCATAAATGATTCAGTGTTTAGACACCAATCTAATTTTGTTTAAACTGTACCACTTTATTGTAGGCTACAAAATTTTGAAGTTTGAATTAAATTAATGGGCAATATAGATGTAGCTTCTGGGTGAGTTCTGTTGTCTTAGTTTTGGTCTCTGTTATTTTTCATTGTGGGGAAAAGCTTAGCTTTTGGGGGAGGAAAAAATAAAAAGGAATAGAGAAATATCTTCCTGAATAAATCTGTTCCTCAATTTCTCTCTATATGACTATCCATAATTATGATGGTAATTCCCCACTTAAAACAGATGTTCTGGCATATCTCTTTATTCTTTTTCATATACTTAGCATTTTTGGAGTGGAGGGGCAGGGAATATTAGCCTTTATCAGGTTATATTTGAGATCTTGACAGACTGGATTGATGGGCTGAGGACAGCAACACGAGGTTTAATAAGGTGAAGGTTTCTGTCCTGCGCTTGGGTCACAACCACCCCCTGCAGCACTACAGGCTGGGGCAGGAATGACTGGAAAACTGCCCAGTGGAAAGGGACCTGAAGGTGTTGGTTGACAGCCTACTGAACATGATTCAGTGGTGTGCCTGGCTGGCCAAGAAGGCCAAAGGCATCCTGGCCTGGATCAGGAATAGTGTGGCCAGCAGGACCAGGGCAGTGATTGGGCCCTGTACTTGGCACTGGTGACTTTGCACCTTGAGTACTGTGATTAATTCAGGACCCCTCACTTCAAAAAGAACTTTAAGGTACTGGAGCAAGCCCAGTGAAGGGCAACAAAGCTGGTGAATGTTGGAATCCTGGAAACTTGGATTTTAGGATTTTAGTATATAGTAGCATATATGAAGTAATATGGAGGACTTTGGGTGTTGTCTAAGTCTTTTTTTATTTTTACTTCTTCTTTCTTCTTTGTGGGTTTGGGTGGTTTTTTGTAATTGGTTGGTAAAGTCTGCATTGTAGACTTCAAGTAGTTAGTTATTGGGTTTTAAGTAAAAATAATTTAGGTGGCATTTCATAATTGGAATCATCACACGTGAAGAATCTAGAAAGCATAAATTAAAAGGAGCTGCTGAGGGAGCTGTGATTCTGAGAAACTAAACTTCTCAAAGTACCGTCCAAACAGATGTGATAGTAATGAAAATAATTGATGAAAGTATTAGTTCTATTGATGCAGTGGTTCTCTGTAGGTGAGTATGATCTGCCACTAGTTTGCCTGTATAGCAGTCTCAGAGCTGCCCAAGATTTTGAAGGGACACGTTTTGCAAATCTTTGTTGCACAGATATAGTGTGCCTGATTGTCCCTGAGAAGAAGTTTCCACTTTTGGAAAGAGAAGTTTTCTCATTTTTAACAGAAAAAAATATGCTTCAATGAAAAGATATGGAAAGATTTCCCATCCTTTGAAAATAATGGGCTTCAATAAACAGAAGCAACTTCCAGGGACAAAAACTCTCAAATTAACAACAAAGAAACTCAGTAAAAATCCCCCAATTATTTCTAAAATAGATGTTTGTTTAGTTTCTGTTACAGGGGAGGGTTTTGGGTTCTGGTGTTGGATTTGGGGTGTATTCTTGCTATAAAATAAAAAGACTCTAGATTCTTAAAAGGGATTAAGATGTGAGCAAAATTAAGTGAACAAAAGAAAAATCCCAGTGAGATGCAGCATGAGGTACTAGATGTCACTGACTTTTTTATGCTTAGAGGGGAAAAGAAACAAAAAATAAACTTATATAATGTTTGAGACAGAACAAACAACCAGAGGAGTAGCCAACAGAACGATCACAACATGTGGCAGATAATAAATGGCAGATCATGAATGACACAATCTTGTGCATATATGATCCACCCTTAATGGCCATCTAGGTTAAAAGTTCCTGTACAGAGCTTTTGTTTGACCTTCAGCATAGCAGTAAAATTCCTGAAACTATACAGCCTTCAAAGAAAAGCCAATTATAGTAGGTTCTCTGCAGCTGGGCTGTCAGAATATCAGCATTAAATTTTGAAGTGGGAAAGAACTTGGTAGTTAGAAGGGGCCCTGTGTGTCTACTTCTCCAGCCATGCTCAACAGGAGAGTGAAGGTCAGGGTTATTGGGGAATGATTCTATTAGCTAACCAAATTCGAGTTTTTCTGCTTGATTCCCTTTATCTCTTTTCACAAATCCCGTCTGATTGAACATACTTGTCATTGGTAAGGAAGAACTGATAATTTCTGAGCAATCAAATTAAGAGATACAGATATGTTTCTATACTGAAGCACAACTAATTTTGTGCATGACTTTCCAGCTATTCATTAAATCTAATAGAGGTGAGCCATAATGAGTTTCATGCCTTAAAGAATGTTCCAACATAAATATCTGGTGAGGATATACATGTTCCCCCCAAAAAAAAGCATCATGGATAGCGAAGGAACATGTTTGAGAGTCTTGTTTTGTGCAAAGGAATACTGCTAGAATGAGAGCAAATGGGAGAGCAATAGACCTCAGGAACTCACTGAACCAATGAAGCATTGAGGCTGTACCCAGTAAAAGTTGTGCAAAATATAGGGAATTCTAACTACAGTTTAGATGAAAGAGGAAACATTTATAAAAGTAAAGCAACCATGCTCCCATTAGCAGCTATTAGCAACCTGTTATGATTAGAAAACACCTGAAGTGTCCCTTATTCTTACATGTTGAAACTTGGTTCATTTATATTTTGTCTTTTCAACTGGTTTTCTACTTGGTATCAAGTTCTTGGCAGATGACTTCTGTTGAAGTGTCTTGACTCTTTTTCAGATTTATTAGCTAATTAAAAATAATTTTAAAGTGAATCATTGTAATTCTCTTCTAAAATATATGGCATTATGTGCCATAACAAATGTAATTTGGTGTTTGGTGATCTATTGGATATTCTTCTTGCTGTTTTCTTCAACATAAAGAAATGTTCCCTTAATCCTGCTGATTTTCAGTTTTTGACTTTTAAGAGTTCGTATTTTCTATGTTTTGAATATGACTTTTTCTCCTCAATAAAAGGACATCATTTTGAAATTTGTAAGAAAATATTTTATTGCACTGTAGAATAACATTCCTGCCTTCATTTTCACTGTAAAGCTGTCTCATGGCTCAGAAGTCATTCTCCAATATTTCTGAAAACTACAGGGTCCGCTGTGGCCTGAATTCTGGAAGTCACAGAAAACCCTCTTATGCTTTCAAAAGTGCTTATGTTTTCACTTACCTTTTTTTTTTTTTTTTCCTTAATGTGTAAAATGCAGTTACTTTAATTCTGTATATAAACTTGGTTTAATTCATTGGTTTAATTCATTTTAAGAGCCTGCTTGTTTCATGAAATCATCTCAAGAAAAGGCTATGCTGCTCAATAGTATTATTTTTGCTTAATGTACATGTTGGGCAGGGCCTTTAAAACACATTTAATGGTCAAGAGTCTACCATCATTTGAAGATTTCAATCTATTCAACATTCTTAATAGCTTGATGTCAACAGCAAAAGAGGGGTTGAAGAGAGTGTTCTGCTACAGTGCTCACTACAGTCATGTTTTCTGTGTAATTAAGTCCCCATAATGGAACAGGAATTTATGTATGTGAGATTTTAGTTAAGGTGTAAGAAGTATCACGCAGAAATTGTTTAATTATTAAAAGATTAGCTGTTCAAGGATTTGCTATTTCAAACTGTTTACATTTTTCATTTGTATTGCAATACTGTAAATGTTTCTGAATGAAAAGAGAAAATCTCAGCGAGGATTATTATCTCATCTGCAGATTCTATCCATCTAGCTAGAGACGAAACCTCTTGTAAATTCAGTTTCCTGCAGTGCCTCCCTTCTCCTGTCCCAGCTTAAGCTCCTTGTGTGCTCAGAACTGTATGGAGTATTTCACTGGTGGTTCCACAACAGCTTCGTGCATGGCTGTTCTTCTTCTCTATTCCTACTCTGAATATTGTGTTTGTTTTGTTTCCTTTTTCTCCCCCTCTGAGCTGACCAAAGGAAATGTTCTTTGTGATTTCAGTCATTCAGAATCAAATGACAATAGCTTTGTAGTTCTCTTTAGTAGATCTGTTTTCCTGAATTCAGTCTTGAAGTCTTTGAAGACCACCTCTGACAGTATGAAACTTTTCATAAGGGAAAGTTTTTGTTCTTTTATGTTACTGTTGCTCTTTGTGCTCCCAGCATTTTAATTAGAGTCTGATTATTACTTCTTTTTCTGTTGTTCCCCAAAATGAAATCTATGGGAGCAAAAAATAATTGGAAGCATGATAAATCTAAAAAGGAACTGAAACTGAGGCTGAGATCTTTTGCTTGTTTTTCTCTGATAGCACCTTCAGACATTAGCATCTGACTAGACTGAATACTCCTAACATTTAAAGACATCATAAATATCCATTTAACATTATAGGCCATAACGATTTGAACAATTCCTGCGTAAATTCTCTGTGTGATGAAACTGAGTGTGATGGCTTCACTTGTTTTCTCAGGCTTATTCTAAAATATAATTTCCATTTCAACTTCGGACGTAGAGACAGGTATTACTTATTATGAGAAAATACGGAAAACAATTTCTTGGAAGAGGAAAGATGTCTACCATTGAAGTCCGTGTGAAATGAGTTGAACATTGCTACGTTGCATAACATCTGATGCTTCAGAAATAGTTGGGATAGCTGGAAAGCTTGTGCTCTGACAGCCTTTAGCAGTTGCATTAGACAGTATTTTCTTTAATTTCTTGCAGCATGCAGCTAGCTTTTTCTTTTTCAATGAGTAGTATGTAAACATTTGTACGGCACCGTTAATGAACCTTGTCATCTAACTTTAAAGTCCCACTGCACTTCTGCCATTTAAAAAGAAATCTCCTCTCATGATCAAAACAGGATTCTCTGAAAGAGCTATAAAGAAGAGTTAAATTTCAGGCTAGAAATGTCAGCTTTGGAAAGATATGTTCTATTACCATACATACCAAAAGAAAGAAATATTTTGCACAGTCTTTAATCAACACAAATTGCTTTTAAATGTTGGTAGCTAGAATTAATTATGGTGGTTATAAAGTGCCATTTTTTTTCTGCCACAGATATAGTATGAAGTTTAGAAACTGAGCATTGGTGTGTTGACCTTAGTTTTCTCCAGGGCAAAATAAAACATTATTCCAACTCAGACCCCTTCCATCTTCATGCCAGAATGATATAGACATTAATTAGATATAGTTTTGCTTTTGTTTGTTTATTTTCTTCTTTGTCTAATTTAGTGTGTAAATTGCCATTATTTAAGCTTGTGCTGCTTTCAGCTACAATGTTAATTTTATAGTCATTGTTGAATTTTAGTGCTTTGGATAAGACAGTAAGAAATCAGAGAAGAGACTGAGGAAAAGAAATTATCCATATAACTCATGGTAATTAGAGGTCTTATTAAACTGCATTCCATTGACCCCATAGTACTTTCTGAAAATAGTAGAGTAAAGCATATGGAAAAGATTTCTTCAAATCACTTTTAATTATGCCAGTATGCTCATGCTTCCATTAAGGACCATAGTATTCAACTTATAAACTCCCATTGAAAACAGAGGGAGAAGTATTACAAGCTAAGAGTTCTGGTTTCTTTCTTTCCACACCTTCAAAAATGGTACACAAGAAGATAATGAGAGCAAAACCACTTCAGCCTTTTCCAGTGTACAGCTTTATCCTTTATTATGCCTAGTCTGTGAATACTGTATTGGAAGGGCTCAGGCATGAAAGGTGCAAGATGCCACCTACTTCATGATATTTCTTCTGAAGGTATCAAATCAAGCCTTATCTGCAAAGTGTGAGGGCTAACACAACAAAATTTGATATTGTTACAAGGATGTGTTAGAGATATCCATGGATGTCAGCCTCTTGGGTTTTCTCAGTATCTTAGTCTTGGACTTAAGGGAACTTGTGTTGTCCACTCTATATTGCTCGTGTAAGTTCTACAGTGGTAGATATATAATTCATAAGTTAAGGAATATGAACTCTTTGCCCTGGTTATTTATAGAATTGACTCTCCATTTTTGATAAGCATTTTAAATTAATAATGTAAAAATCTATTGATTTTATTTATGTGTTTCATTTAATAGACAGGAATATTTGTTGGGGCATTTATGGAATAGTAAAAACAACTCAAAGAGAGAGACGATATCTTAAATTTAAAATTTGCACTGAAGAGTAGCTTGGATTGTTGTGATTTAAAATTATCATTGCAACTTTTGAACTTCAAAGTGGGGTTACATACACATACTTGGGAGTGCTTTGAAGTCTTGCTCATTCATTTTTTTCTGCTAGTGAGTTAGCATACCCCAAACAAATTAGACCTTACATTATAAGATACAACAGAACACAACAGATGCTGTCGTCAGTTTTTTCCAAATTTACAAGCCCTGTGGCTGTTTTCCTTAAATATTGATTATAGGAATCAAGTCTTTCTGAAGAAAACTAGAACCAGGTTTATTCTAAGTCAAAGAGCAGCTAGACATTATCTCCATATTCCAAAAAAAAACCCTACCTTATTAGATGATTATAAACAGGAATGTTGTTCTGCCCTCCTTGGTCATGTGGTCTACAAGAACATCTATTAGCCAAAATGATCTGTCAGCTCTTTTGGCTTGTGAGATACATACTCATCAAGAGACGCGTTTTCCATTGAACCTCAGGGCTGGAATACTGTAAGTTAGTGCAGCATTCTGTGTATTGTGCATGGGGCAAATTCTAAGTTGTGTTGCTGTTTTAATTATGCTTTTGAAAATATTCAAGCTTTATGATGAGTCTTTATTTTGCAAGATATTACTGAGTAAATAAATTAGCTCTACAGTGAGTGCATTCAAGACAATATTTAATATGGTGTATTTCTGTTATCTCTGAATGATCTTTATTGCCTTATGTCCTTGGTTACTCCTTTACAAGCCATTCAGCTTTAGACCTAAGAAGATTCAAATGCAATTGCTAGTACCTTTTATGGACTAATATGAAACTAAGGGTAAAACTCATGTATTAAACTAAAAAGTACTCTGTAGAGAAAAAAAAAAAAGGAAAGGTAGCTGAAGAGATCATTTATAATAATCTATTTGCATGAGTACATACTTAATATGCACTGTGATATTAATTTGCAGACAGCAATAATTACTACTAGTTGTCCTACTACTGGTGTTCTGCCCAAATTCTATTACAACATTAAAAAATAAAGCAAGTTACACCTTTTCATTTTCTGAACTCTTTAGAAGTTTCTTGGGGTTCTTTTTGTTTTGTTTTGGTTTGGTTTTGGTTTTGGTTTGGTTGTTTTTTTTGTTTTTTTTTTTTTTTTAAATTTTGCTCTTTTCTTCAATGTAAATTCAACCAATAAAGTACAGAAAAAGGCAATAAAAATGCTTTAGCTTCAAATACCACGGCAATGTGTTACACATGGCTTCACTGGGTTTCTTTCCCTTTTCCTTCCTCGTAAGGGACATCATGTTGCTTTTCCTGTGCATGAGCTGAGATGCTCACATTCTTAACTGTGAATCTGGGGAGACTTCAGTACAAGTAAAACTAAAGGTAAATTTATTTTAACATTCAAAATATCGAAATAACTCTATTTAGTCAGGCCTTTATCAGGGGTTTGTGTATATGGAGGGAAGAATTGTTTATTTTTATTTTGTACCTTCTCAAGCAAATTTTATAAGATGCCAGAAAATACACTTCAAGCATTACTATCCTGATTCTTAGAATGGTATAGCCAAAGACTTTCTGGTAATCAATAAGGTTCCTGTAGAAGGATTCACTTAAAGTATCTTGCTGATTTCTTTAGATTGGTAATGTAAAAATCTATTTCTAATTTCCTTTGCTGTTGCTCAATTAGATGGTTTGAAAGGCATTTTAATCTTGCAGTGACTAAATACATTATACATCAATATATGTGGAATGCCTACCAAGGGGAAGACTTTTATTATCTTAATTTTAAGCAGTGTAATTGAAAGAATTTTGATACTTCTGACACTTAACTTATGAGGGAATCAAATGAAACATTTCTATTTCCAAGTGCACTGAGTCTACATGTTTGGGTTTATACAGGCTCTGTGGATGTTATAGGTTAGAGAACATTATCCCATCATAAGAGTTGGAAATTGCAAGTCTGATTTCACCTTTTCTTATTAATACTGAAGTAATAACACTGGATGTTTTGTTTCATTTATGTTACATTGCCTAAAGAAAATTTCACTACAGCAGGAGATTCTTGAGTCAGTTCTAGGGCAGAGAGAGGTTAAGGCAGCATCTCTGAAATGTAGGTATTTATCATGTGTCCTAGTACACACTGTGATGTGAACTGTGTACTCTTTTAGAAGTTAGGTTTATCATTGTGCTGGTTTTGGCTGGGTTAGAGTTAATTTTCTTCACAGTGGCTTGTGTGGGGCTATGTTCTGTTTATGACTGGGCTGAACATAGTGATAATATAAAGAAGTTTTTGTTTTCAGGGCTTATACAGAGGCAAAGCATTTTCTGCTTTTTTGTACTGCTATGCTGGTGAGAAAGTTAATGATGCATAGGAATTTGGGATGACACAGAGCCAGGACAGGTGATCCCAACTGACCAAAGGGATATTCCAGACCATGTGGCATCACAGTATATAAAGTGGGGGAAAGAAGGAGGAAGCAGGGGACATTTGGAGTGTTGGTGTTTGTCTTCCCAAGTCACCGTTACATGCGGCGGGGCCCTGGCTCGCCTGAGATGGCTGAACAGCTTCCTTCCCAGGGAAGAAGTGAATTAATTCCTTGTTTTTCTTTGCTTGTGTGCATGGCTTTTGCCTTTTTTCTTTTCCTATTAAACTGTCTTTATCTCAACACATGATTTTTACAGCTTTTACCCTTCCGATTCTCTCCCCAGTCCCACCAGTAGGGAGTGAGCAAGTGGCTCTGTGGGGTTTGGCTGCTGGCTGGGATTAAACCAGGACAATTAACAGTGCTAAATATCAGGCCTTTTTTTTTTTTTTTGTTTTGTTTTGTTTTGTTTTGTTTTGTTTTGTTTTGTTCCCTACAACCTGTGTTCAATACTCCAAATGTTGAACTATCAAGACAGAAAATTATGTGTTAATTAGTTTTGTCAATTCTGCCTGCTGTGGTTTTTGGACTTTGCTTGTTACCTTGTATGTGCTTTATCTTTTCAGGATATCTGCAAATCTTGATTTATTTTGATGGCATGGTCTCTGAGAACCAATATATTTTTAAAAAGAATCAGGCTCCCACTTTGATCTTTCTTATTTTATCTATTCTACTTTGTTCTTTTGTTTGTTTGCTTGTTTAATCAGTTTTGTTCTTTTTTATTGTTGCTAAGGTGATCATTTCAATATAGAAACCCATGATATTGAGCTAAAGGCTATACAGTATATAATGTCATTCTTAATGCTATGTTTCAGCTTATCTGGTCTTTTCCTGACCTTTCTCCAAGGTAAAAATAAATCTAACTGCAAAACCCTTGATCATGCCTTCCATAAAAATATTTTCCCCTTCCCACTGTAGCTTTCAAGCCACATACACTTTTCAGAATGAATTTTATCTAGCAACTAAATTAATTTTCTTCATAATAATTGATCTACCTCTGAGACAATACCAAAAGTCTCAAGTAGGTTTAGAAAAAAAATGAAGAGCGTTAATTGTCAATAATCATGCAGAAGAGTGAAGTGCTGAGATAGTTATTTGTGAATTTTTTACCTTTTTCAGACAGATGTGGAAACATTTCTAATATGCCTTTCTTCTGTGGGAAGTACTGATAGACTATCTTTCTCTAGTGGTTGCAACATTTATTGACAGCTTAATTAATTATATTGCAGAGTAGCTACCAAAGCCTATTATAAACAGAAGAAATCAAAATTCCAACCTGGGATTTCCCTGTGGTTTTCTCAAACAAAACACTGACAGATAAAATATCCACTATTGTCAGATAGACAGGAAACATACTAATTTAATTGGAAGGAAAAAGAAAAACCTGAGTTGCACTTTTCAAGACCCTTCAGGCTGCATGCATGTTCATAATAATATGTCCTACCTTGCTCTTTGAGTACAAGCTGGTAGGGTTTGCCTGATACACCTTCCTTCCACTGGAGACAATGCTAAATGGGTCTCAGAAACAGTGTCTTTCATAGAAAAAGAATCATTCCTAGGATAGCAATGCTAAGAGCTGTTGAGGACAGAGAAATGTTTGAGCCAAACTTTTTCACATGATGGCCATTACCGGTAACACAAAGCTCTAACAAGACAGTGAGCTTTTTTTGCTGCATTAATGCTCTGAGGTGATTTTTTTTTTAATGGCAAATAAAAATATAGTAAGGGCAAAAAGCAGCTCCATATACCATTTTGCTCAAAGGAAAAAAAATAAAACTAGTTCCTGGTCATGTGCAGTATCCAGTTACCAAAGCTGTGGCCAGACTCAAAAAAGCAAGGATAAGTGGGAAAACGCAGAACAAATTTCCCAAGGACAATTGTGCTTGGCCAACATGATTGCCGTCTGCTGAAATGATTACTGGCACTACACAAGGGAAAAGCTCTGAATGCTGACTTTCATTTCTTCAATGCTTTTGACATGTTCTTCCATAGTCTACTTATGGGCAAATTGAGGAGTTATGGATGAAATACATAAATAAGAAGCTTGATGGAAAATTTTCAGAAGTCCTGGGCTGAAAAAGTTGGGATCAAGTGGAAATTGGTTACAAGAGGCATTTTTCTCTTTGCTACAAAACCAGACTGGGTACAGTGTTCATTACTTTGACATGCAGAGCTGCTCTTAAGAGGGATCTCAAACGAAGAAGTGGGCAGACAATAATCTCAAGAACTTCAGCAAAAGGAGATGAAAAATCCTACATCTGAAAATTGTGTAGGAAAAATACAACACCTATCCATACCATTATGTAGACTGGGGCATAGAGCAGTTCTGCAGAAAAGATCTTGGGTACCCAGGTGGCCTCCAAGCTAGTCATGAGTCAGTAGTGTGTTCTTGTGGTGACACCTTTTCTAGGTGTATTCTGGGCTGTATTATCAAGAATTTAGCTACCAGGCTAGAAGTAATTATTCTTCTCTAGCCAATCCTTATGAGACTGTGTCTAGAGCCCTGTGCCCAGTCTGGGGTTGTGCAGATGAAGAAAGACAATTCTGGACATTGTTGGAAAGGACCCATCAGAAAGGCCGGAGGGGGCTCAAGGTGGAGCAGCACAAGTAGAAGAGAAGGCTGAGAGAGCTGGTTTTGTTCAATCCTAAAAAGAGAAGGTTAAGGGGAGATGTAGTTGCTGTCTTCATATATATCCTGATAAAAGATAGACTTATCCTAGAAGGGCTCAGTGACAGGATGAGAAGCAAGTGACGCAATCTATACCATATAAAATTCCAATTATAAATTAGGAAAATGGTTTAATGTGACACAGTACAGTACAGATGATTAGTTGCCTGATCTAAATTTTCCATGCTGTGAGAAGAAAGTTGAACCTAATAACCTCCAGAGGTCACTCCAACCTAAATTATTCAGTGATTGCATGCTGAAACATATTTTCCCTTTTGTATGGCTACTTAAATAATATTCAAAGTCAGGAAGATAGTCTTGTGTTAGATGATAACATCTGTGTATTTATTAGTACAAGTTTGTTTATTAGTCAGAAGATGCAGAGAGAATATATTATTTCTTTGAGTCCATCAGGGACAAATACCAGAAAGCTCAGGTCTATAGTTTAGATTTTCTTTTCTATCCATCTCTGATAAAAAAATCCCCATCTTCCTTATGGTTACCATGCTACAGTTCCTCTTCCCCCAGTTTCTCTAGGGGTTTTTGTATTCAGAGCACTCCAGCTGATGTGCCACTCTTGCTTTCCCAACCCCTTCCAAAGAAACCAGGTGTTATTTTGAGCTGGCTCTCACATGAACCCCACAGGTTTCATGTGCTATGAGCAGTGGTCTGTCTTATATCACTTAATCCCTAAAAGGTTTTTTTTGTTTATTCAAGGATTTACTTGTCTGTTTGGAATGTTGGTTTTTCTGTTGGTTTATTTGTTGAGGAGTTGGGTTTTGGGATTTTTAAATTTTTTTTTTAGGCAAAAAGAAAATCAAGTGATATTTGCAACACAACTGCCTGTCTAGAAAACATAACATATTTCAAGATTGGGTGCAAGAGAAATTATCATAATTTAGATGAAATTTGAAGCCTTGACATTTCATAAGTGCATGATTTCCTTATGGAAAAATTGACATTCTCGCTGGAAGATGTGAAAATAATAAGAACCCTTCAGACAGGGAGTTGACTTACCATTGTGTCAAAATTATTTCACAACATGGAAATCTCTCTGTGGATGTTTTTGCTTATTGTGATAATCATATTTTAAACCATAAATTCATATTTATTCCAGACATGACATCAACAAGTTCTGTCAAAATCTGTAATGCTCAGAAATGAAAGAAACGATTGTGTAAAGTCATCAACAACCTCTATAACAATACAACAAAAAATATAGATCTTCAGTAAAAAGTTTGTTGTGTTTGTTAGTTTGGTTTTTTTCTGGCATCATCTGAGTTATTTTAAAATGCCACTGGCTTTCAGAATTTAGTGACACAAAAAGCCCACAAAGGAAACATTCAGGTGTTTCTTTCTTATTTTAAGATATAAACAAATCTCTGTGTAGACAGAATGTTTGTAGAGCCACCATAAAATAAGGAACAGCTATATTAATCTTACAGTTTTCTTACTTTTTACTGGTATACTTATGTATGCTCTAAAAATAATAATAATAAAACAAACAAACAAAAAAACAAAAAAACCACAAAAAAAAAAAAAACCACCAAAAATCAACAAACAGGTGAACTGAAACAATTTTAGCTACTTTGTTCTTTGCTTCCTGGCATAAAGCTCCAAATATGACAATTATTTAGAGTGTAATATACTTTAATGGACATAATTTATTGAGTATTTTTAAAGATCACTAGTGCATAACTATGCATTTCCCTTTTTTATTTATGTGGTTCATTGTTCTCTGTTTGTACTTGAATGTCTGATTCATATTCTGCAATAAAATTGTATTATGTAGGAATCTCCTAGCTGGACTGTAAAGGCTGGAAAACCTACTGCATCTCACACACTTTTATGACACACACCTCTTGTTAGCCACTCTTGCGCTCCAGCACCCTGTGGCTCCTCCAGTTAGAACTATTAGCACTGAAGTCTACCTTGGTTTTCTGTCTCCGTTACTTGAATGACAATTCCCTTTCTCACTCAAAATGGAGTGCATCCTGACATAAAAATGATGTGTGAGAGAAAAGTTTTCAGGTGATTTTTTCCTTTTAAGGAACAATAGGCTCATCAAAATTTAAACACACAGTGGCATAGAGTGGTAGGTATATTGCAAGGTTATTGCAGAAGAGAAATTGGGGTTGGAAAAAGATTTTCTGGCTCTACATTCCACATTGTTACATGTTTTGAAGAAATATATCATTGCTGATTGTTCAGGTTTTTTTACACTGTATCTGAACATTACTCATAGACTGAATATTTTTAGAGATATGTGTTTCTATAGGCAAGGCATAATAGGCTTTATATGCTCAGGATTTCTTTTTTGCAATTGAAAGGCTAGTCATTCAGTTACAACAAGATTTGCATTTGGTCAAGAGAATGATTTAGTATTTTTAAGTATCCCAGGAGCATGTTACAGACAGATCCTTAGTATATATGTGGAAATATGTATCTCTCTCCTGATACAAACTTTTGAAAGAGAAGAGTTCATCTTCAACCTAGATATTGTGAGTATAAAGTTTGACTTTGGTGGAGTCAGAATTTCATTCCCAGAGGTAAAATATTGAAAAACTTTCTCAATGTCGCCTCAAAATGCTTTTTCAGAACCGTATTTAGGCAGAAATATTTTAGTTATGCAAATGATACTCATTTCAAAACATTAAAGAAAATGTCCTAGGTCATCTCCTTGCACTTTCACAGGGGAAAAAACTGCTTTCAGGCACGATATCTGTGTTCTGCTTGTTATAGTCTAACAGAGCAGAAGTTTTGCACAGGAAAATAAGGCACAGGTGGTTATAGGATTATTTTCACATGCTTCTTCAGGCATAAAATATTCCCTGGTTTTATATTATACATTTCCTTTGATATTACTTGTAGATATTTATGAAGAGCACAAACAGAAATATATTCAGAAACTCTGAAATAAATACAGAATGGTATTTCTTGGTACAACTGTCTTCATCGTTGAGCTAAAAAATGTAAGCGGTAATATTTTGAAAAATATTAAGCTCTTAGAAAGTACTAAAATCCCAAGACAGGGTATTCAGTCTGCAATAGATTTTGTTTTCACCTCAAGTCCTCTGTGCAGTTTTGGTCAGCACACCATAAAAGAGACATTAAGCTACTAGAGAGCATCCAAAGGAGGGCCACGAGGACGGTGAAAGACCTTGAGGGGAAGTCACATGAGGAGTGGCTGAGGTCACTTTTTCTGTTCAGCCTGGAGGAGACTGAGGACAGACCTCACTGCAGTCTTCAGCATCTTCACAAGGGGAAGAGGAGAGGCAGGCGCTGATCTCTTCTCTCTGGTGATGACAGCACCAATGTGAATGGCCTAAAGCTGTGTCAGGTGAGGTTTTGCCTGGATATGAGAAAAAAATTTTAACCTGGTTGATGATTAGGGACTGGAACAGGCAGTGGTTGCAGCACCAAGTCTGACAGGGCTCAAGAAGCATTTGGACAACACTCTCAGGCACACAGTGTGATTCTTAGATTATCCTGTGCTGAGCCAGGAGTTGGACTTTGATAATCCTTTTGATTCCCTTCCAAATCAGGATATTCTGTGAAAATCATATGTTTTCCCTCAAAGTGACACTGCAGCAACACTTTGAATGTCTTACATTGGCCAGGTCCATCTATATTAACATTTTAGCTGGACGAGCTATGCTCAGGCTGTTTGAAAGCTGTGCTTTTTGAAATGTTTTGGTTCTAGGAGTAGAGCAGTTTGAAAGACCAATAGGTCTATTTCTTTCAAATTAATCGATTCTGGATGATGCTTTCTAGGAACACATTGAATGCCATCCAACCGCTACTGGGAAATCAAGCCACAGCCACTGATAACTTAAATCTAATATACATATTTGGATAAGGATTCTTATCCATGTATACGTTTCCTTTTACCAGTATGTTACCAGTATGTCTGTTTTACAAGTCTTATTCTAGCTTCTGAGTCTTTTGTGGTATGTGGAGGGACAATAAATCAGTTATGATGAGTGTAAAGTATTGAAAATAACTCTGTGTGATGCCTACTTGAGTGCATGCATTTCTTCTTATGGAATGATGCTTTTTTCCTTCTGACCTCTTCATATTACCATACTCTGAGACACTGTTTATGATAATAGTGGGGTACAGAAAACTAAAAAAAAAACTTAAAAAAAAACTAAAAAAAAAAAAGGAAAAAAAAAGGAACATTAAAATTATGACTTAAAGTTGTCAATAGGATTTTATGTAATATAATTTGCTTCCACAAAAAATGCAGCAATAACTTTATTCTTTCTTCTATGTGTCAGATTCCCAGATGCTTGCTTCTTCATGGGCTGTTTGTTTTGTTTTGTTTTGTTGTTGTGTTGTTTTTTTTTTAATACTAATTCATTATATTCCTGCTTTATGTGCATACTTTGAGATGAAAATAAAAAGTAATCCCAACTCCCAAAACCAACACATATTTTTTTTCATGCAAATAGAGCTTAGAAATAAGTTTGCCAAACTAAGGTTATGTGTTTCCATGTGGTGCTCAACCTCTTAGCAGTCATGTACTGTAGGTTCATAAGAAGTGGATTTTTTTTGTGTGTGTGCAGCTGTCTGAAACATAGTCTGAAAACTAATAGAGCAAGAAAACTTTTTCAAACATTTATGAACTGTTTCACACCCTGGAGTGGTTGTGTGTCTCTATAACAGCAAACGTGTTGTAAAATCAGTTAGTTGATATACACTATGAAATATGGGGGGAAAAAAGTTTTGAATGTAAGAAAAAAAGTGACCTGTCCATGATCAGAAATATTATAGGTTTTTATGTATTAACAGTACTTTAGAAAGGGGAAGGAGGACTCTTAAAACAGCTACATTTCTACATACAAATTAGCTCTATACCTCTCATTGAATTAGTTCCTTGTTATTTTTCCAGCATATTAACCTAAATATTTAGCTGTACTTACCATGGAAATGAACTCAGATTATCTAGTTCTCACAATTTTTCCTTTAGCTCAGCATTTTTTGGTGTAATACTCCTCCTCTGAAAATTATCAAAAGACTTATTCAGCTTGAAAAGATCACTCAGCTTACCCCACAAATATCAAGATTTTTATGTGTTGAGATGGGTGACAGAAACTGTGTGGTCAGTGCATGAATGTAGGCAATGACAAATGTTATCAAAATCAGTGGATTTTTTAATAAGAATTGAATGTTACTGAGTATTTCTCAAACTGGTTCTACCTGTCTCTGAGGACTAGTTATTTGCTATCTCTCTTTGCAGATGAAGAATTGCATATTATGAGGTCAATAACAGCACATAATTGGCGTCCATCATCTGGTGAGAGTGGCCAACACTTTAGGGTTAATTCATCTAATCTGTCTTCCATGCTGACAAATTCTCAGGGTTTACTCTTTTTATTAATGTATCCTATACCATTTGAGTATCTGTTGTTCATTTTATGCAGATATTGGCAAGGCTGTTTTTCCTCCTGGTTTTTAGTGTTGGGGGTTGGGTTGGGTTTTCTGGGGATACTTTTGTTGATTTGTTCTTTGGGGGTTTTTTGAGAGCAGGGGAGTTTGGGGTTTTTGGCTGGTTTTCTTGTTTATTTTAACCTTTAAAGTATTGATAATAAGATATGCAATAGTTTATCACAATTTTTAATAAATGTTAATTACATGTTCAGAAAGTATTAGTAGGGGAATTATTAAATATTTTTAATATAAAAATTATACTAAATCAAGATTCTTGTGTTTGTTTTTTAGAAGTCAATTTAAAGAAAAAACAACTTTACCATTTCTAAATTTTATTTTGCTATAAATGACATTTTCCTGTGAAAAAATATGGTTTATTCACAACTGTAATTTTAATTGGGAAAATTATATTAACAATTTCTGTGATATTCTTTTCTAAATTCAATAGTAGTTCAAGAGATTCACTTCTCACTCAGAACTTGTTATTCACAGGTGATTACTTCTCCTAATGTTTTCATGGAAAAATATAAATATACAAGTATTTTAAGCAACTGAAAACACACTATTAAGCATTTCAAACTGAATATATTATAACTGTTAGTTCACCTAAATAAAATGGTCTACTTATCATCCTCTGTCCCCCTCACCTGGCTTCTCTTGGGACCCTAGGTAGGGAGAGGGCCTATTTTGAAGTTTACAGGCGAGTTTTTGAAAGCTCCTATTTTGGGATAAATCACCTTCTGCTGAAGCCTTTCTTTTCCATTGAAACACATCTGAAAAGGAAAATGCCTAAAGTTTATTGGTTTTTTCTAAGCTTTTGATCCAATATGACAAGATAAAATTCAAGGAGTATCAGAGATACTGAAATGACAGGTAGCTTAGAGAGTTCGAGGCACTTCAGAAGGCAGCAGAAGCTGCAAAAGCTTCAGTGTTTTCAGTTATTTTACAGAGGAGAAGCAGCTGCAACTAGAGAAGGCTACAAAATGCTATTTTGTTCACAGTTGCATGATATGGAGAAAAACAGCAGAGTATAATAGGAAAATATTTTAGCACAAGAAAATCTGCTAAATTTTGCCTGGAACAAGCCCTTTGGGAAACAGGCCACTCCTCTGGGATGAGACTGGTCCCCTCAGTAAGAGTCATAGAAAGACCAGCATTGGAAAGGACATTGGAGTTCATCTAGCTCCATTCCCTCATGATGAGCAGGGGTGCCAAAAACTAGCTCAGGATGCTTGGACCCCATTCAATCTGAATTTGAGTGTTTCCAGGGATGGAGCATCAATATATTCTCTGGGTAAATTGTTCTAGTGACTCCCAACCCCACACAGTAAAGAATTTATTCCAACATAATCTAAATCTACCCTCTTTCAGTTAAAAGAGGTTCTCCCTTGTCCTGTTACTCTGCACATGTGCAGAGTTCCTCTCCCTCTTTTGATGAGCCCTCTTTAAGTACTGGAAGGCCACAAGGAGGTCTCCCCACAACCTTCTTAAGGCTGAACAACCCAAACTTATATTAGCCTGTCTTTGTAGAAGAGGGGCTCCAGCCTTTTGGTCATTCCTATGGCCTACTCCGAACTTATTCCAACAGGCCCATGTCTTTCTTGTGCTGAAGACAGCACAGAAAATGATGTCCAGAGCATGGACATGGTGATTCTTCAGGTGGTAGATAGTGCTAGGGCTGAGCAGGATCACCTCCCTCGATCTTCTGGCGTCTCTGTTTTTGATGAAACCCTGGGTGTGCTTCCTGATGAGATCACTCGGAAGTAATAGGCTCTTGCTTATCTTTAATTGTGTCTTTCTATTACTGTCACTTTTTCTCCTATTGTAACAAGACCAAAAAACTGTTCCAGAATGTGCCCATGTTTTGCTGCTGATTTTCACATACAGTGCCAATCCCTTCCTCTGTTAAGTAGCTGTACATAAATGTTACTTTCAGAAACAACTGGCAATGTATTCAGTCTCTTCTTTCAGTCACTATAAAGTATAGTATAAACAGAATAATAGCAAGTGAGAAAAGAAGCTTAAGGGTCTTTTATGTCCTTAATAAGAGTATCTATTAAAAAATTCTGTTCTGAAATAGATTGCTCAGAAGATATTTTACACAATAGCAGTGTTCTGTTAATCTATGGCTCACTGATGCCTGCCAACTGCCAAATAACTCCTGATATCCTGTAAGTTGATAAATAATTTACTTGCTGTTAATAGATCTAAAATCTGATGTTCCTGTTGTAGAACTATACTGTGCCAAGTCCTCCAGACTTGGTAATGAAAAAGCCAAAAATGTCATATTGAGTTACAGTCCTTTCTGTTTACTCAGTGTCCTTGGACTATCTGTCATAAGCACTGGATTCCCAGTGAATATGACTTAAATAGTCACTTAATATAATAATTTTTCTTTTAAATAATATTTTCCCCAAATAATTCCTAATGTTTTCTAATCATACTGCTGCAAAAATATTTCAAACTTCATGCTTATTATAATAAATGTAATAAACAAGAAAGAGACACTTGGGTCCCTTCCAACTCAAGATAGTCTATGATTTATATGACTGAGGAAGCAAGCACGTGGCTTGAACCTTGGACTACATTTCCCCTTGTAACTGCTACCATTTTCATAGCTGGAGATGCACTGATAGCACAAAGAGACAACATCCAATAGTACCTCATTTTCATTCCTCAACCCTCTGTTCCCACAGTGTATTTATTTTGGGGCTGAAATGCTGTATGTTCTAAATTAGTTTAGTCAAGTAAAGAGTCAGACACAGTTTTCCTCCAATGGAAGGCAGTCTAGAACCAATTTGTCAAAAGAACAAAATTAGGAATATGTTTAACTAGACTTAAAAAACAATGGAAGAGCTCTGCTGAAGTAGGATTTCATTAAACAAAAGGAATTTTTTCTGCAGCTTCTCTTCCAGCCTCCTTCTTTACAGAAAGGCACATTTTTTTCTGGATATGTGGAACAGGATTGGTATGCACTTATTTGTTCAACACTAATATAACACAAATTGTTTGCACAGCTTTAAACTGAAACAGTGACTGGCAGCAGGAAAGGTTTTAAAAAATTTTATTACAAAATCATTAGCACAATTTTAACACAAGCAGAAAAAGATGAGCAGTAAGAAGGCAAAATACTATATTTTTTTTCTGCATCGGTATTATAGAAATGCATTAAAATAAGAATTTGTAAAGGAGATCAAATAAATTGACACTGAACACCTAATTAGCTTATGTTGAATTTGATTACCCAGCTTCACCAGGCTCTAGAATTAGGTTACTAATATATAATTACATACTGTTTGTAAGAATTAAAAACAAATTAATACAAATTAAACACATCTATAGTTTACTGCTAGAAAAGTCAGGAGCTGCAAAACAAACATTAACAAATATGGTGTAATGAACTAAACAAATTACTATCTTTTAGCTCAGGTTTACTGCTTAAATCATAGATCTTTGCTTTTTTCCCTCCAGCCACATTCCAATTCACTTTTTTATTCCTTCCATAACCCAAACAGACTTTATTTTAAAATTTTTTTTTATCTGTCATACCATGTAAAATGTGCTTTAGAAGTCTAAACAAAACAATGTCAACTACCTCCCTTTCTCCCTTTATTATCCCCAGAAAAGTCAAACATATTTGTTAAACTAGACCTGCTCTCCCTAAATTTCTACACATCTGGAGTCTAATGAAATTTCCTCCCTCAAAATAACTACCTTAATGTACAAACTGCACTTCAGTTAGCTTCAAAGAATCAGTCCTAAAACAGGAAGGGGTGTTTTCAATTACTGAATACTACATAAATATATTCCAGAAATAAGTAACTCATACAAATCTAGAGCACAATAAATAGTAGACCAATTCTCATTGTCTCTTCTCTTAATGCCTCTTGAGATTTCTGGTTTTACATGTGTATTTGCTCTACAAAGAATATTTAAATTAAAATTCAATCAAAATATTGCAATTCTGGAGGGTCATAATTAAATTATAAATCAAAGGAAAGCAAATCTGAGGGGTAAAAGTTAAGAATACAAGCAAACAATAATGGTCACCTCACTCAGAACACCTTTCCTATATTCTTCTATTAGAGAGTTTGGACAATGATAACATCTTTGAAATCATCATGGTGAAGCTCTCCATCCACAAATCCAAAGACAGATAGTATATTTTGCAGAATTTGAAGTCAATTCTCCTGGAATATGTCGTCACTACGTCAAGAGTTTTCATTTTAAGTGTAGCCTATTTTGTAGAACTTTATAGTAACTTTTTATACACTATTTAAATAACAATGCATTTCAAAATAATGAAAAATCTTAAGCTTCTGATGATCTTATCTTAAAACAACTAAATCAGTAGAAAATAAAGATCTCAATTTCAGGGAAATGCAACTATTTCTGTCTATTCCCAAGCATCAGCTCTAGGATCTGAAATTTAAATAGTAAAACCCTGTGAGATGTTGAGTTGCTACCTTTTAAATAATAAAAGGATTTAAGCATCCATTTAGAGAATGACAGAACTATTTTCATGACATTTCCTTTGTACTATCTTTACAAAATACTGACACAGTAGAACTGAAGCCATATGGTGTTATGTACTTGGCTGGGGTGGAGGGATGTTTAGAAACAAAACTGTCAGCAACAGAAGCGCGACAGAAACTGAAAGAAGATTCTGTCACTGTCTACATCAGAATGGCTACAGTTTCCACTGCAATCAATGTTTTTGCAGGTTTTACTCATACTCCTGATCAAGTTAACATTTTCAGTCTGATGTTTAAGTCTCAAAGTGTGCTAATCCCCAAGATTCTCTCTTGAGGAATGGTAGAGAGGATGTGTAGCCACAGCCGGGCCAGGTCAGCATAGCCACCAAATCACATTAACCTGCCCTCCAGTGATGGTGCCCTCCAGAGTCTCACTGAAGCTGCACCACAAAAGCTTTTAGAGTTTGACTGGACATACTTTCAATCCTCCTGTCATTGATACAGGTTGTGATGTGTTGCTTTTGTAGCTGGTGAGACACCCTTAATAAATATGCAATAGGCATTTAATTGCTTCTGCTCTTCAATGCAGGGAAACCCAGAACATGTTTCCAGTTTGTGTTCTAGATTGTTGGATTTTTTTTTTTTGTCATCTTCTGATGGACTTCTAATGTTGCCACAGTTGAATGAGATTTGGAAGTATATTATGAGGAAGTTCAAATATTGTAACATCCCCAAAAAGAAAGTTTCTGGTCCTGAGAGTCATCTTTATTGCTAGCACAATTCTTAAGAAGAATTTTTTAAAGCTTAATTATCATCAAAAGAGTCTCTGTATATTCCTATCTTTATCTGGAGAGATTTCTCCTAACTTCTTAATTATAGTAAGGAATTTGCTTAAGCTGTACTGGGAACCTAAATAACATCTTAGTTTTTAACAGCCATTTATATGACATAAACCACTTCTATACAGAAGACATAACGTACTGCCTAGGCTTCTTTCCAAATTAAACTGTTAAAGACTGTCACTCACATACCTTTTAAAAATATTCTTATTACAAATTCTTCATTAGTTCTTTCAAAAAACTCTTCACTAGATTGGCAGAAATTTTAACTTGTTACTCACTGGACCTAAGGGACTAAGAAAAATGAAAGACCTCTATGTATTTTATTAAAATTTTAAGCATATGACAAGTTTATTTGGTCTAAAATGAGAATTATAAAGTTTGATTTTCCTAACTATATTGTCCGGTGGAAAAAGAACACAGCATAACCAAACAACAGAGAAAACCCAAACTGAACTTCGGCATGCTACTTGAGACACTTTATTACGCCAAAATACAAAATGGGCTTGTTTTTTTATGAGACTTGGTGTAAATGTAAGGTATCAAAGCTCCAAACAGGAGATTAGAACAGTGGGTTTTTTCCATGGATGCCTGCATTACTGTTGGAAAATTTGGCTGAACATCAGATATCACAAAAGAGAAAAAAGTCAAATTAACCTCTGACTCATTGTCCTACAAGACTCGTGCCTCAAACTCTATATTCAAACTGACTACCAAAGCATTTTCAGGTAATCAGAAGCTATGGGGAAGGGAGTATTAAAATATTAATTACATATTTGTGAAAGAAATTTAATATATGTTTAGACTAACATAATTAAAATTGTTATAATTCTTAAATAGTCATTCAGAGACCAGAAGAACCTAAACCTGACCAGGGGAAAAAAAAAATTGAAACTTACACATGCTTTTCAAAGTTTTCAATGGATATGTCAGTCCTGGATACTCTGTCCTGTGTTTTGAGAAGCTTAAGCACATAACCTAAGTAGAAATTTGGGGTTTTAATAAGAGATTTTTATTATGTTTTGGTAGTACAACCGATAATGTTTATCACTGATACTGATTTCAGATAAGAATTAGATCAATATAAGAATGTGTAGCTAATTTATACTTTTGAGTTTGACTGTTGTTCTATTTGCTTCAAATAAAAAAAATGTTATTCTTGTAAATCCAGTTGTTATTTCTTCATTAAAAGACACACCAAAACTAAATCCACTTCAGTACAAGCACTCTGATCTTTCATATGGCAAGGTTAAAATAAGCACATTTAAGTACTTTACTTTATTTCCATCTCCATCTCCATTGTTTAACTTGGTTAACTTCAGTGACCTAGTTCCTCATTTGTTTGGAACCAGTGTGTTCAAATTCAGATCTTAGTAACCTGGTTTGATCTCTGGAGTTGATACCTCTTCAAGCCAGACTAATGACTTCACTTTAAGATGTTTGCAAGAAATTCTGGTGGTAGTTGAATTTTAATAGAATTATATACAGAAGGATGATTTTTTTAGCTCTTAGGCTGACAACTGGTACTTTCACAAGCATTTAATTCACCTCTTAATTTAGGGTTATCAGCTTTTTTTTTTGTTCAGAAGGCAGCATCTCTTGATACCAAGGCCAGCATACATAGAGGAGTGAATGTATCTTTTAAAAAGAAAAAGCGTAAATACAATGCAAGCAAACACACCTTATCAAGAATTTGGGAAAAAAGTGTCTTTTTTCTACCTTATTAAAAAATTATATTACCTTTCTATTCTCTTTACAAAAGCTGAAAGAATTTTTAACAGCAGATACATTCATTTTTGCACGGCTACTGTCCTCTCCTACCTATGCTGGAAGTATAGACTAACCAAAACCAGATACACGCACAATTCACAGTATTAAGTACTGCAAAACTCTGCATATATTTGTAACTAAACAGTTTTTTATCTGTATCTTATTTAGTTTCCACAACATCACTTTAGTCCTAAATTGCAACAAGTCATCATCATAATTGTTCATTTTGCTTTCTCTTTTTTCACTTTTGGTTTTCAAGAACCCCAGATATTCCAGCTACTTACTGTGTATGCACATATAAAATTATGTTGCAGAATGAAAAAGGCAGTTCTCTGCAATGTGGTTATTCATGCAAAGTATCTGGTTTTAAGAGAATATTTTCTTTTATGTTTAACTCATTTTACCTGCGGAAATGCATTTGAGTAGTTAATGCTATGGAATAGTCCTCTATTGTAAACATTTCCTCTGAAAAAGGGACCATATTTTTCTGCTTCCTCTAAAATGTGTTTTTAGGAAAATGAAATATGCAGAGGAAAAAGATATCTTCTTTACATAGGAAAGAGATGGAGAAAGATATTTTAAGATGGCTGACTTCAGCCTGCAAACTATCTAAGAGAATCTCACTGGCGACCAAGAAGCGATAATGATTCCTTTGTACAGGAGTCAGCTCTGGGTTTGAAGATCATAGAATGGTTTGGGTTGGAAAGCGTCTTTGTAGTCATCTAGTCCAAACCCCAGGATAACAATAATCCTCAGAATTGGTTGAAATTTCATGATCAGTCTATTGAAATATCCAGGCATCCACTACTCTGAAATATCCATTAGGTCTTGGGAGAATGACAATACTAAGATTATGTTCTCTGAAGCAAGAAAAACTCTGTGTCACTTGTAACTAGTCACTTGTAAAAGAAATCCTAAAGAGAACCACAGTGGACCAGTGTGAGATTTGCATATTAGAAATTTGAGCTTGCACTTTGATAAGCTTTAATTTAACACTCATCACGACACTTAAAATTAATGATTAGATATGTAACAATGTGTGGCAATTGAGTGAAGTTTCTAAGGATTAGAAAGAAAAGATGCTTCCATTCCAAACCACTGGAGTGATTCATTTTTTTAAATGTTATAATTATAGTGAAGGATGCCTTTACTACTCCGAGCAGGGCTTGGATTTAGGTATGAATAATTCAATTAACTTTTCCATGTATTCCAGGGGTTATTTCATTATGTACGTGATACTGGACAGCTCCAAAGGAGGACTAGATACTTCAGTAAAATTTTGTGTAAAAATTCAGTTAAATTTTGTGCAATCCACAACTAAACTTACTTAAATGGAGGGAAATATGCTTCAGCCTTCAGTAAATTTGACAAATTTTCTGAAAGAGAAAGGTAAATTTAGTAGGTTTTGATCTAGAAAAGGCTTATTGACGTGTCATTTTTGGAAACCTTATTTTAATGGCATAAAAAGCTCTAAAAAAATCTGAAATTCTGTTTCATTCCAAGTGAAAATTTCAAATGATTGTATAAAAAGGTGTGTTTAGCATTTGTATAAATTGTCTGTACCCTTATGAGTCAACATTCCTTCTGACAACACAAAAAATGTGAACTACTGAAGGAGTGATGATTCAGTGCATAACCAGCATTCAGAAGACTCTATTTCTAGACTTCTGCATGACCCAAACATATTTGCTGTGTTTTTCTGTTTGTTGGTTTTGTTGGTTTTTTTTTTTTCAACACAGCCTCTTCCCTTCAACATTCAGTCTATTCTGGATTCTACTTGAAAATCTGAAAGAGTGAGATTTTCATGTTCTGTCCACTTGAAAGGTACTCAAAAATTTGAAAGAAATTCTGCCTTGTGGAGGATCTGAAGGTAAATATTATCACTTGAAAAAATTTGTTTAAAAGCCTAATGTTATTTTCTGCACAGAACATGATCTTTTGAAACTCAAATATCGGTATCCTGATATGGAATTTTATCCCACTGCTAAGGTAGTTAAGCCTGTAAATACACCACTGGAGTTTGTAATGAAATTTCCAGCAGTTGCAAACCTGTCAAAATTATCTGCCTAATACTTTTTTTCTGCATAGGTGCATGGATCTCCCAAAAGAGGGTCTAATCTATTAGCTGCGTGGACCATTAGCTGTATCCATACTCAGGGAACCATGAAGATGAATTTTAACCAGGCTGTTTTCAGGACAGATGTAGCAATGCTCCATCAACTGTGCTTATAAACATAGTGCATTATAAATGGCAGAAGAAACAGTAAAATTTTAAGAGTAAAACAGATGAATCAATGAAAATAAAATTCAAGAAATCTTCCAGGGTTTCTTCAAGTATTTTAATTTCTCATTGTATTGAACAGCGTTTTCACTATAAAAAAACATAAAAATGCTGAAATCAGTGCACTCTTAAAAACTCTGCACAAACTACAAAATTATATTCAAACATTCTGCTTCTCCAAACAACAAGACTAACTCTGCAACATGAGCGAACTATATTTTCCCCAATATTCTTGTTATATTTGTAGGATGATGCAGTGAAAAGCAATTAGAGAACATCTTACTTTTACTCAACAGTGTGTGTGAGCACACATAGAAAAGGGGGGTCTATCTCATACAGAGTCAGTTGCAGAGTGTGACAATTCAGTCCTCACAGTTTAAGGGTTGTAATGGTGCCAGCTATAGGATGGATGGATGGAAGGATGGATGGTGGATGAATATAAGCTAGGGCTCAAGAATCCCAAGGAGCTCCAAAGTATATCAAAGAGTGTTTGAAGTCAAGCACGAGCAGCCCAACTCCACTCAGTCAGCTTTTTAGCTTTTTTCAGTCTACTGAGTTGCTCAATGTTCAGCATGTGATGAACTGATTAAATGAATTTGAACTTAGGCCATATTATTTTAATGTTTGCATGGCTTTCGATACAAGCCTATTGCTCCTCTTCAGGAAGCCTGCTTCTTGCATACGAACAATGCAGTTATCCAGTTTACATTTTATGTTGATTGCTTAGGTAAATATCGACTGAAGGTGTCATCATGAGTCAGAAAGTCTTTGTTTAGGCTTCTGGTTAAATTGGAATTCCACTGTGTATTTTTCTGCTAACTTTTATAAAATGGGAGCAAAACAACACAATTTACCTCACTATTTTTCCCCTGTGAGAAGCCATGGCATACTAGTAAAGAACATGTATGGCATTCTGAGGTAATTCACCTCAGAATTACAGCTGGGGAAAATCTATAAAAGCAGGATGATGCAAACTGTCAGAATGAAGCAGTTGGAGAGGAGATATGACTGGCATCAATTGTGTTTCAAGTGGAAACAGTGCAAAAATGGACACAATATTTTCATATTTGAAAATCAATATTTATTTGCATGAATTTCCATATAATTCTAGCCTGTATGTGGGGAAAAAATAAAGGAGAGGAAATAGAGGAGCTATTCTTCTGCCCAAATATCACTGAGAAGTACAATGATATTACAATAACATGTTATTTATAGCATTTACTCTTTGTTCTTACGCTAAGCACAAAGCCATCACCTGGATTGTGATTATTTGAGTGAGTTCATAATTTCTGTCAGATCTAGAATTATTTCCTTAAAAAGATTGACAGAGATACATTACCTTCACTTATGTTTCAATTTGATTTCAGACAGTTTAAGGTGAATCAATTACTTACATATTGCTTTTTGGGGCTCATAGCTTGTTGAATTCTTGTTTTCTCAAAATTGATCTTAAGAGGTGGAATCCCTGACTCCCAGCTGTGGCTTACCAGTTTGGCAGTACCATCTTCCAGTGCCCAGCACAGCCAGCTGACTTTGCTCTGACTAGTGTGTTTCCAGGCCTAACTACCAGTGTGCAGCCAAGTCCTTAAATACTAGTAACTAGACTGTGTGGATGTGAAGCAGATTTTAATGTAAGCATGGGCTTAAAACTGACCTGGAGATAATGTTTGTGTAGCTTTAAATTTAATGTTAAGTCCTAATTATTGTAAACTAAAAACTGTCATAAAGACCTTAGGAAACAGAAAAAAGAAAGGCAATGAGAGAAAAAAAATCTATTTTGTATGTACAGACAATGCATAGAGAGACACTCCCTTAGATTCATCATTATCAGTTCTCTTCCATGAGAAACCCTGCCCACTGTTATCACAGAATCACAGGATCCTAGAATGGCTTGGACGGGGAAGGACTTTAATGACCACCTAATTCCAGCCCCACCCTGCCATAGACAAGGACAGCCTTCACTACCCCAGTGTCCTCAGAGCCCTGCCCAACCTGGCCTTGAACACTTTCACAGGGATGGGGCATCCACAGCTTCTCTGGACAGCCTGTTCCAGTGCCTCATCGCCCTGACAGTAAAGAATTTCTTCCTTATATCTAACATAAACCTGCCCTTTTTCAGTTTAAAGTCATTGCCCCTATCCCCCTTTGGTGGAAAGTTCTACACAGATAAAACACCGTAGCTCAAAAAGATGAGTAGCTTAAACACATCTGTCATTGGCACATGCAGCGTTTATTCAGAGCTGTAAAAGATATCAAGGAATTTTCTTTGGTCTTGAGAAGGGACAGTTACAGAGATGCCAAATGCTTTGTGGCCATTGCAAATCCCACCTCCAGAATCTGTTTCTGCCTTTTAACAGAATAGAGCTGACACTGAAACACGTGTCCATGGCACAACAGTCTCTACAGAGCTGCACTAAAATCCTTTGTGTCACCACAATGACAAAACACAATAAAGTAATAATGATACTGATTCAAGAGCATCACAGGCACAAAGTCATGAAAAGAAATGCTATGAAATGCTTTTGGTATTTTTTGCCTCCTGTGCTGTGGCTCCAGGCCTACAAAGGTTTATGTACATAAAGAGCAAAGCACAGCGGGACTACTCATGTGCCTCGAGTAAAATACAGGCTAAGTCTTTGTAGGCCTGAGACTTTCAGTTCAGGCTCTCAGCCCATTAATTTCTCTAGTACATATATAGTGTATATTATATATATATATATATGTATGTATATATGTATATATGTAAACAGATACGTAAAGGAATCATTTGCAATGTGAATTTTATTTTACTTTTACAACACATATTATTCCTGTATTTGGCAAAGGTGTATCAGAGCTCTGGCTCATCATTTATTTTTAAATTGGATTTGGTGTCATTCAGTCCAATGCAATGAAAAAGCTTCAGATGTGAAATCCCTTGTGATGGCCTCAGTATTAGAATTGGAAATGCTATGTCTGCCTCAAAGTCCCTAATGCAAATGTCTGAAATTTAGTACATTTTCTTTCTATACTGACTGTTTCAAGTTTTCCCTGGAAGGAAGAATACAAGGTGATGGGAATGACTGCTTCTCTGTCATCTCTTTTTGTCTTTGCCTTCAGGCACCACATTTTTTCTATGCAGTCACATGCTATAGAGCATGTTGGGTGTTCAGTGTTTGGGACAGGTGTGAAACAGGCTATATGAGGGTTTAAAGGGAAAGATTACCTGTGTCTTCTACCCTGAGAATTTTGGCTATATCAAATGATGTGATCAGAGGTGCACGTGGTTTCCCAGAGGTATGGTACAAAGATATATAAAGATCCTTCCAAATAGTGCAACAGTTTTGCATAAACATCTCTCACCTGTTGCAATACTTCCTAGAAGAACAGGGATTATCTAAACAGTAATATCTGCCCAAGGTTCAGCTCAGCATAGAAAATTAATTTTCAATTCTTCTTCCAATGAAGCTGTTAAAAGTGAAACAGATAACTATCCAGATACTCTTTCTCATGCCTTCCTCAGCCCCATGGGCTTGACTCTCAAAACCTTTGACACTGAATATGTCAACTTTGCCCCAGTGCCTTCCCCTCTCTATTACTGTAAAAATTTAGGATGTTAACTGGATTCTGGCTTTGAGGTGCTGATTGTTAGGAGAGACAAATACTGGTGTTACTAGATGCCCTTCTCCAGCCCAAATGAGTTTTCCTTCACAGTGGACTGTGCAAATGTTCAACAGATAATGTTTCACCTCCTTTTTTACCTGCTTTGGTGAGGACTGGCAGAAGTGACATGTCACAAGTGTTTCCAGGGACACCCAATTTAGCAGTCACTGAGATGAACGGGATCGGTCATACTACATATTACAAATGTTTAAAGGTAGTGGAGAGCTGCCATTGCATGCATCACCCTGGCTTTAGAGGCTATTGCTGAAGTTATAATAGCTAAAACTTTCTTTTTGGTAAAAGCCTTAGATTATGGAAAATAACCTAATGCCATACAGACGCACAGTGGTGGCATCTGCACTGGCTACAAGTTTCCCGGCACTTTCAAAGGATACAAAGATTTCTATTCAGGACTGTTTCAAATGAAGCAAGAACAGAAGTCTCCAAAGACCTGAGAAAGCTAAAGCAGTGTGACATTTTTTCATAAATGGTAGAGCTGAAACCTACAGCAGCAGAGAGCTGAGACTGAAGTGAGGTGTCTGGAACTCAGATCAAGGATGTGACCTCCTTAGATGGATGTAAATCTTCCTGCATCCTAGACAACATTTCAACAGCCATGGACTACTTTGGGTTTTCTCTACACCTACCTTAGATGAAATATCATTTTTTTAGGTTGGGATCAGATTGTAAGTGTTCTTTGAATGAGGAACTCCAGTCTGTCCCATTTCAAATAAAGTAAGTTCTACAGAAAGATACACAGACAGATCCACAAAAAAAGTATGACAAAAAAAATCTCAGCAATAGTCTAATTATTGGTGCAAATTAAGAGCTCTCATAAAGGAAAAGTGAAAAAAAAATAATACAAATAAAAGCTGAAAGAAATACATTAGGGAGTAAACAACAACCAGATATTTTCCTCATTAATTTCAGTGAGGGAAACTAAGACTCAAATCTTTTGGGTCTCTCAAATGTCATCAGAGTTCTCTGCAGCCATGTGCTGAGTTGGAATTAGCATATAAAAGTGACCAAATACATCTGTTCCAATTCTCTAAAGCTAGAGTCTCTTGGTTGCAACACAGATATATTTATTTCAGAGGAAAAATTAATCCTAAAATGACTGAGCTTAACTGGTTTTGCTCCCTACCAGGATGGTCACAGCTCTTAACAATGGCTAAGATTTCTATAGCAAGTAGCTTTTTTTTGTATCCCTACTTTGTGAGTGTTAAACTTGGAGCAGTGTATAGAAGCCTGTCTGCAGAGAAATTGTTTTGACAAAAAAAAGAAAAAAAAAAAAAGAAAAAAAAAAGATGAATCTCTATGCAGAATTAAAAACAAAAAATAATTATAGAGTTATAGATTTCCTTCTATGTATGTCATTAATGAGATGTATGTCTCATTAATGAGACTATTCTACAGTATTACTTTCAAACCTGATTTGCATTCTGAAATGCTAAACTCTAAATGAAATCATTAATAATATGACCTTCCATCTATGCCATGTATTTTTATTTCTTTGGATTGTTTTCAGAAATGCCACAGTCTTCTCTGCTAATACAAATTATCATGAATCATTAAAACATGTGATTCAGTATAACTTTGTTTTCCAATTAGAACTGGAAGGCCTTCTTTGAAATCTAACTGAATGAACAAGTGGAGCAATGAACTAAGTACAGCAGTTGAAGGCTGTGGCATTTCTTTGTTGTATTTCAAAGTCCTGTTTCAAGATTTTCTCTTCTGAAAATAAATAGACTGCGTCTCTTGAATTTCACATTTGTGTGACATTGTATAGCAACATCTCACCTGCAGCAAGAAAATCAATACAAAAATATAGTTTAAGATCACCAGTTCTTCCAAACTGTCACACATTATTAACACATTATATCTGTATGTACCTAATATATACACCTGTAGTATCTTTTATATATATCTGTATATGAGTTAGGTAATACCTGTAAGATACTATAAGATAGATAGATAGATAGATAGATAGATAGATAGATAGATAGATAGATAGATAGATAGACATAGATAGGAATCTATTATCTAACATATAATAACTTCTTTAGAGGTTTATATATATTGGCTAGGAGCCCTAAGGGATCTGCTGTAATGAAACTTGTGATCGTGCTATGTTTATAGCAACGTTTTCATTATAAATTTCATGTAAACTCTTCAGTCTCTGAACTCAGTGGAGAGGCTCAGAAAGGGGATATTGGATGGCCACCTACATTTTTGCAATTGAAAGAGAATAAATAAGGTCTTTATTTCTGTTAGCTAGGAGCTACATTTTTAAAATATGGAGGGTTTATTTACAAGGTCAGGTTGTAAGTTTGTATGAGTAAAAAGTGCCCAAACCCTAGGCACACAAGCAATGTTCAATGCTACATATAAAAGAAAAAATAATTATTTGTGCTTGTCAAGCCCGGTGTCTGGCTGTTGTTGTGGTAAACATTTCTCATCAATGCCTTTTCTTTTTTAGACAAAAAATGTGCAGTCTTTGGAAGGCACACTGGGTTGCTGTCATCATTTATCTACTTAAAGATTTCGTTAAAAAGGAATCCAGAGAAAAGCAGAGCTGCTCCATATCACTGTAAATTGTTTGTTCTGAGGATGACCCAACCCTTGAAAACTGAGCAAAGTGTTGAACCTGCAGAACATATTGGTGACTGGTGCACATCATCTGAACATTTATAATTGGTATATATTTAGGGAAAAAAAGCACCATTTGCACCATTTTTTGTTTAATGATATGACATCTTCATCTCAAAAATTTCCCTAGCAAACCTGAATGACTTAAAAATGTGTTGGTCAGAGAGACTGATGACAGAGTCAGAACATGACTGTTATGGCTGTTAGGGTTGTTCTGATACTTTCATATGAACCAAATGTTCTTGAGAAATTACGCTTACTTATTTCAATGTGTAAAATCTTATGAAAATATTCCTGAAATTCTATTAGACATTATGTTCTTTATGAGAATGGGTAAATTTCTCCATCCATTCTCCATTTTCCTCACCTTCCAATGAAGGGAAAACCTTTGCACTTGAGAATTGTCACTTGATAAAAACTTATGGTGAATTTTCTTACACAGGGAAAAAGACTGACTGCCTTGGTTGATGTGTGAGACACTAAGAGTCAGGGACTAGAAATGAAGTTTAAGTATCTCTGTGAATGAATTCTAATTTATTAAGTAATTTTTCTCTATATTGTTTATACTTGAGAATGTTGTGCATGTTGTCAACAGAGATTTATACATTCCTGGCCATAGCTGACAGCTATAAGGTAATAAGCCCTGGAGTCCCGATGGAATAGAGAATTAAACACTGATTTGAATTTACAAAACATTCTTTTAGTCATGCTGATAGCTGAATTTAGCACAAGGATTGCTCTCACAGAGGGTGGGTACCCCTCAGCTGGTTTACTGACAACTTGTGGTTAATATGAAGGTCATCACAGGGTAGGAACAGAAGACTGCACTTTCTCTACCATCAGATTATATTTCAAAGACATGCTTGTAAGAAAAAATAATCAGATTTGTTGAATCCTATTTGTTACAATTTACAGGAAAAAAAATTAAAGCCAAGTAATGCATGAAGATACCATTTAGCCATTTAAATTTTAACCTATTTAATAAATGAAGACTCAGAAATCATCACCTTTGCTTATCATGGAAGTGTTTTTGTGTCCCTGCTTCAAACTTGCTCTAATATTACAGGTAGATAAAAGAATGTTTCACATCAAATGAACATTTCTTCTTTTTCTGTTTGTGTATTTGTAAAATAATATAATACATACAAATATCTGTGAAATAATATCAGGAAAAGACATACAGTATTTGCTTTTGGAAAGGAGTGTCCTATTTTGTTTGGCATTCTTGTAAATAATTTATGGGAAACACTTGGGAGCTACTGGTCAAAATACCTTTCTGTTGATAATTTGATTTACTAGATAAGACAAAAAGCTTTTCCCCTTGAAGTTGCTGGATTAAATGAGTTCAAGGTGAGGGCTAGCTTAGGAATGGTTCCAAAGAAATGAGCAAGTTTTATTTCTTGTGTAACTTCCACAGCATCAAGTTCAACACATCCCCGGTAGAAATGTTCGTATTCTTGCAAAGTGATGAAAAATGACATGAGCTTGATTACACACTATTCTTTTCCAACCACAACAAACTTTTTGTACTCAAGAAAGAGAACTTTACCAGTAACTTACCTGCTAATTTACTTTAGAAGCTACACTTTCTGAAGTCACTTAACAACTGAGATACATTTTCTGACATTGATAATTTCATATTCTATATTTTCAGCCTTCCAACTCACATACGCACAAAAAGAAAGATGCTTAAGTAAATTCATCAGCTACATTGCTCCATGAAGGCTGTAGTTTTATTCCATTAAGGAAAATATTTAATTAGAAGTAACACACAGGACTGTTTTATAATAAACACTGTAAATGTCATATAATTCAATCTTAAATTAGAAATAAATTTTCTATTGTTATTTCTCCTCTTTCTCCTCCCTCTATTCATACTACAATGATTTTTACTTACAGATCTTTTGCTAGCTACCTATCTAAGAAGAAGGGAGTTTCTGTATATGTAGGATCTATTTCTTGTACTAAAAAAAAGGCAAGATTTAATCTCTTTCTTTTTTTTTTTTTTTTTCCTGTGTGTGCACATTGGATTTAATGGCTTTTCAGTTCCCTTTAGTTCTTATGCTCATCTTTCTTGAAAGTTGCAGGCAGAACTGATAACGTGCCATCATTCCCTCAGCACTGGGCCTTATGGTCTAAGTCCTATAGAACAAAGTACAAATCTTTTCGCTCTGCTTTCATTCCTTGTTTATACAACACTGTCATAATCAATGAGTAGTATGATCTAAAGTGAAATATTAGCAGCTCTCTAGTGTGCTAGAGACACAGGTAAGATTGAGTGTCGATATCATCTGAAGGAATTTCTGTGGTCCTTTTCTCTGTCTTGCAGAATAGGTGCTGCCTTACATCCTTACATTACTTGTTCCTGCTCTTATTTCTGATAATTTTAATGCACTACATTTTTCAGCTTCCTATTCTCATTCCTCCGATCTTGAACTCAGAAAAGAAGACCATTAAACATGAGTATTTCAGGCTTAGCATAAATTTCTCATTTGAAATAGGGAGCTATGGGTTAGGAATTCCCTGCACACTGCTTAGCTGTAATTTCAGGGCATGATTAATTTCTCGGTGCAAATCACCAGGCAGACACCCTCAGGGGTTCCATGCTTCTGCTTAAAGCAGAAGATTGAAACAGAGGAGTGCTCATTCATAGAAGAGATTGTAATTTTACTGTTGATGTGCACCTGCAAATTTTCTCTCTATTAGGAGCTACCTCTTAGATGGATACACAATTTTCTGTTAAGCTCCTTTCAGATGCTGAAGTCTAAGTTTCAGGATCTCTAGGAAAACACCATATGCAGTGAGAAACCCAGTTTGCAATCGAGAGAAATGCATCAAAATGCAATGGTGTTTCTTAAAACTGCATCACCAGAGCTCTAACTTACCCTCTCTCGCATTGCTGATAACCTCTCAGCAGCAGCCCCATGAGTTGAGGAGCGTGAAATACTCGCAGCCAGCAACATCTGGCAATAACCTTGGCTGTGACAGACATCACCGCTACCGCTCCGCGAGGCAGCGGCGACCCACAAGCCCAGCGCACCCAGGCCCTGCAGGCAGCGACAGGGGGCAGCCACTCAGTCCCTCAGTCGAGCGTCCTGCCCTTAGGGAATTTCCCTCCCTCCCTCGCTGCCTCCCCTGCCGAGGTGCGACCCTCACTGCGCCCCCCGTCCTCGGAGGACCTCCAACGCCAGGGGGCGCCTCGCGACCGCGCATGGAGCGGAGCCGCGGGTGGGACCGAGAGAGGGACCGGGAGTGAAACTGGGCTCGGGAGCGGGACTGGGATCTGGAGGGGGACCGGGATCGGGAGCGGGACTGGGACTGGGACCGGGAGCGGGACTGGGACCGGGAGAGGGACCGTGAGTGGGGCTGAGAGCGAGCCCTGGGACGGTAGCGGGCTTGGGAACGGGTTCGGTTCGGGAGCGGGTCGGGGAGCAAGTCCCAGTTCTGAAGTGGGTCAGGGAGCGGGTCTGGCAACACGCCGGGAAGCCCCAGGGAAGAAATATTTTAATAAACGGGGAGCCGCCGCCGAACTTTGGGCGCCGAGGTGTGCGGGTGCGAGCGTGGGTATGGGGCCTTGCGGTGTGCGGGGCTCAGCCTTACGGCCCGAAGTACCCCGAACTACATGTCCTTTTAAGTGATTATTACTGTCAGAATTAAAGTGTGTGAATTCCAAATAGCTCCCACTGAGGGATGCTGCGTGGCTCGGCCGGTGAGCGCTAACGTGTCGGTGGCGTGTTGGCACAGGGGCGTCTTAGCACGACGGGTTCAAGTAGAAATAACGAGGGGGGGGGGGGGGGGCTAGGCGGCACGGCTCTTCCCTGCCTCCGGTGACACCGGAGAGGCCGTCCCAGTGGGAACATCGCGGCTTGTCGCTGCTGCTCGCGGTGTGTCGGGATGCGGGTCCAAGGCGCGGTAGTGCCTGGCCGGGGCAAGGACTGGGGTGCGGCATCGCCGGCGTTGCCGTGGCGGCACTTCGCTCCGGTCCCGGTGCTTGAATCCCTGCCGGGTGCCTGTGCATGTGTGTGTGCGTGTGTGCCGGAGAAGAGGGGAGGAGGGAGGGAGGAAGTGGGGTGGTGGTGGTAGCGGCTGGCGGGAGGGGGATGATTATTGGCAATGGGCGGGAGAGAAAGAGGCGACTCCTGTTTCCTTTTCTTTCTGCCAGCGCAATCTCGGCTCATTTTCTCTAAGCTATAGAAGTTCACGGACGAGCTACCTAGCCAGCCCTCCACTCCCGTCATGGACTTCCCAGGTAAAAAGGCGGTTCTCCTCCCCGCCGGGTGTTCTTTTTGCAAAATATAATTTTAAATGATAGCAAGAATAAGGTGCGAGGTTAGGGTAGTGGTAGAGATGCCGCTGAGGAAGTGTAGGGGCGATCTCCCTGGAGCGAGATCTCCGAGTGTTCTGGTGAACGGGAAAAATTGAGATGCAACTTCCGAGAGGGACGCCGAGGCTTTGACTCCTGCGATAGGTGTGCATGCCGGGGTGGGAACCGAGGGATATCTGAGCCAGCTGCTCCCTTCTCGCGAGTTTAGGGAGTCGCCGGGGTCGGCAGCAGTGGTGGTAGCATGGCCTGGGGCACAGAAGGTTGGGAAGTGCCCACAAATCGGTGCCCGGGCGCGGCAGCCCCCAGGCGGGGAGGAGGGCGGATGCGGCTTCCCGAGCCCGGCCGGGGCAGCGTCGGGGCCGGAGCACGGGGTTCGGGGAGCCCCGACCGCCCGCCAACTCCACAGATAGCCGGAGCTTCTCCATCGAGGGGAGTGAGGGCGCGTTACTTATAACAAGAATAAAATCCCCTTCCGTGGTGTCCGGGGCGTTAGGAGACGGATACAACAAACCAGGCTCGCAGATGTGGTAATTAGTGGGGCTGTGGGAAGAAGTGGAGCCGGGTTTTGGAGACCCCATCGGTTGTAGGGAGGGAAAGGGACTGCCCGAGGCGCCCGCAGGATGCTCCGCCGGGGGTTCGGGGATGCAATCTGCCGCGCTGCCCCCTCCTCCCCCCTCAGAGTACGGCAGGGGCTGAGGGACCCCAGGCTACCGGGGAACCGGAGAAAGAGGGAACACCGGGAAGCCAGGTGTCTCCCAGACCTGTTGTACTCGCCGGGGCGCCGGGGGCGGGGAGGGGCAGCCCTCCTGGCAGCACGGTGCCGGCTCCCGCCTGCCCGCTGTTGTGCTTCACAGCCGCCTTTCCCCTTGGCAGGCTGCTGCGTGCCGCCCGCCCTCTGAGAAGGCTCCTTCGCCCCGCGCAGAGGAGGAGGCGGAGGAGGAGAAGAAGAGGAGGAAGGCGCGGCCGCAGCCGCCGCTGCCCAGCCGCCGTCCCGCAGAGCGCTGGCCGCAGGGCGCCGCGGCGGCAGCAGGCGCGCAGCCCCCTCCGCCTCCCCGCCCGCCCGCGGCGGCGGCGAGGGGCGCCCGCATGTCGGCAGCGATCCGGAGCGGCGGCGGAGCGGCGCTGGGCATGGGGCGGCGGCGGCGGGGGGCGCTGCCGGAGCCGGCGGGCGGCTGCTCCTGCTGCCTGGCGGCGGCGCTGCCGCTGCTGCTGCTGCTGCTGCCCGCAGGGTGCCCGGTGCGGGCGCAGAACGACACGGAGCCCATCGTCCTGGAGGGGAAGTGCCTGGTGGTCTGCGACTCCAGTCCCTCGGCCGACGGCGCCATCACTTCCTCCCTGGGGATCTCGGTGCGCTCGGGCAGCGCCAAGGTGGCCTTCTCGGCCACCCGCAGCACCAACCACGAGCCCTCCGAGATGAGCAACCGCACCATGACCATCTACTTCGACCAGGTCAGCCGACGCCTGCTTCGCCTTGGCTACCCCTTGTTCCCGCGCCCTGCGCGGGCATCCCCCGCCCCTGCCTGCACGCGTGTTCTCCTTCTGGTTCCCGTCCCATTTTTCAATCCCGACCCACCCGCTCAATAGCAACTTCACGTCTCAACTCCCCAGAAAGACTTTGGAAAGTTCCTTTAGGTAGCTGCGGGGCTTTCCTAAGGTGGTACCGGGGGTGAACACTCTGGCTTCTTGTCCGGTCACGATCCCTAGTACGGAGCGAGCTTTAGCGTGAAAGTCTGTGCCAGGGATGCGTGCGGGGACGCCTTGCAGCCAAGGATTGCCTCGGCCAGCCAGGAACGACCCGGGGGAAGGGTGCGCATCCCTCCTTCGGTGCAAATTGAGAGATTTGCCGATGAGGAATCGCCGGATCTGGCTGTTCGGAGAGCATTTGGCAATGTCACAGCATCTCTCAGAGGGAGGGAGGGAGGGATGAGGAAAGAAGAGGGTGTTTCCCGCGTTATCAGACGAGGCAAACGGTGTCCCCGGCGGGCTGTATCGGAATGTTATCCCGCACAGCACACGCCGGGCAGAGCAGGGAAAAGCCCTGCCTTATCGTCCTGCCTCTGCCTCATCGCACCGCTCGCCTCCCGGAGACCAAACCCCGTCCATCCACTTTATTTTTTGCAGTGAAATTTCATTTTTTCCCACCGCTTCTGATTCCTGAAGTAGTATTGCAGAGTGAATCAAAATTAGCATACCAGGCTGTTTTCTCTGGGCTTGTTTGTTTGTTGCTTTTTTGGGTTGTTTCTTGGTTTGGGGGGGTTTTTTTGTTTATTTATATTTTTTTTACCTGTCTGGTTGTCATTTATCTGTCTACCTGTCCCTCCTAATGAGTTTGCACAGCTATTCGTAGCATACAAATCTTATAAAATCAGATCAGTAGAAAAAAAAACCAAACAAAAATAAACCCCCCAAACCCCCACAAAACAACAACAAAAAAATCAAACCCCCAACTTGCTAAATATAAAGCATATTTTAGATGCTTTACCCGGCAATGTGCAGTTCCTAGGTGTTTTAAGGCGTTTTCTTGGTACTTCTACAATAAGGTGGGTTTTTTGTTGGTTTTTTGTTTTGTTTTGTTTTGGGTTTTTTTTGTTTGTTTGTTTTGTTTTGTTTTGTTTTTACTATAGACTTTGGCTGTTTGGGAGGAAGGGCTTGGGATTTCGGGGACGATGGTGTTTTTGATTTCTCCTGTTCGGTATTTCTTCATTAAAACAGAGTTTTAGCGCGCAAACTGAGCGTGACGGGTGTGCCCCGGGGGTGGGCACGGCGAAGCAGCCGGCTCGGGCACATCCGCTCGCCGGACGGCATCGCCACTGGCCCGCATGTTCTTCTCTCCCTCCTCCCGTGCCTTTTGAGCCAAATCCTGCTCCCCATAACAAGAGCCTGGACAAGGCGCCAGTGGGTGAGCCGAGGCCAAGTCCCTGTCAGATCGGCGGGATTGGCAGGGTGCGGCCGCCGTTCTCAACGAGGCTTTGTACATTTTGTACATCTGCCGGAGTGCGCTTTTTTTTTTTGCTTTTTTTTTTTTTTTTTTTTTTTTTTTTTTTTTGTGTGTGTGTGTGTGTGTGTGTGTGTGTGTGTGTGTTTGTGTGTTTGTGTGTGTGTGTGTTTAAAAAACCCCCACTGAAATATATGAAAAATTAAGGTTATTGCCGGGAAGGAAGAACAGGTCCACCCCAGCCTCCTGAGGAGCGTGTGGCCAACTGGCACAGCCCTCCAGAGGGACACAGAGACATGATCTGGCAGATGTTGCTGTTGCTGAGCATCCGTTTTCCTCCTTTGCTCCTCTCTGCAGTGCAGCTTTAGTTCTACACCCTATTAAACTCGAGGCCAGGTCTGATTTCAGTAGTGTTATCTAAAAAACATACATTTTCGTTGTGAGCTAATGACTTTTGGTATTTTTTCCTACCTTTTTTCCCCTCCCTCCTTCCCTCCATTTCACACTCCTCCCCCTCCTCCTTCTGCCACCTTTGCTTTATTGACAGCTCAGTGTGGACATTTGCACTTCATCTAACAGGCTTGTGATATAATTTTTGCGTAACTAAATTGCTTTATTAACTCTGATGCCTTTTAAATGTCTCTGTAACTTGACTCCATTCCCCTGCCATGCACTTTTAATTGTGCTGCAAATACCATTTTGGCTAAGCTTTATCTTGGTCATTGAGATCATGTCAGATTTTTGCTGGTGCTTTTCTAAGGTGGAGTCTGATTTCTCTGATTTCTCTCTTTCTCTCTCTCCTTTTCTTCGTTCTATTTGTTTACATTCCAGGTATTAGTTAATATTGGCAACCATTTTGATCTTACTTCCAGTATATTTGTAGCACCAAGAAAAGGGATATATAGTTTCAGTTTCCACGTGGTCAAGGTCTATAACAGACAAACCATCCAGGTGGGTTCTAATTTAAAGAAGATGCCGTCTTTCCTTTCCTTTTCTTTTTTTTTCTTTTTTTCCTTCTTTTTTTTTTTTTTTCCTTTCTTAAAACACTGACTTCTAGACTCATATTAAAAAAGAAAAATCAGGAGTTGAAGAATGAGACTGTGGGTTGTTTTTAAAGGGGTCTGTCTACATGACAGAAATCACACATTGCCTATTTCCTTAGCTTAATTTGACCTAGATTCTAACCTGTAGAAAAGTTTAGTGATGTGCACAGGGCAAAAAAAAAAATCATTGAGAGTTTTGAGAAAACTGAGATTCTGTCTCTTTGCACTTTTTAGGTAAGTTTAATGCAAAACGGCTACCCAGTGATTTCAGCTTTTGCAGGAGATCAGGACGTCACCAGAGAAGCAGCCAGCAATGGGGTCTTGCTCCTCATGGAAAGAGAAGACAAAGTGCATCTCAAACTGGAAAGGGGTAACCTCATGGGAGGGTGGAAATATTCAACCTTTTCCGGCTTCTTAGTCTTTCCACTATAAAAGAAGGCCAAATAGGAGACAGATCCATGAGCTGGAGCAAGGATTCAGTTGTTAATGACACCCTGAACTTGGCAGCACATGACAATATTTTCAGTCACCCTGTCAGACTGTCACAGTAGAAGAATGATAACCTTCTAAACTCCAACATTTGCTTTGAATATTGACAATTCCTTGGAACCTGCGCCTCTAATTAGTTTTAGACGACAGTGATCTTTAGGAGAAATGAAATAATCGACCTGAGCAATTTGTACCTGTGATTGTAAAGTCAATTTTGGATTTTATTGTTGGGATCATTGACTTTCTTATTCTTCTTATTATTTCCTCTCTTTCATTTTTTCCTCTTTTTCTTTCTCTTGTTGTTGTCCCAATGAAGCAAATAACTCGGACCACAGAAATGCTTTGTCAAAGGCTCACTCCAGAGCCAGAAGAATGGAGTGTTCAGCCCAATGAGGTGTTCTTTCCATGCTTTATTTCTTTGTGTTGTATAGCCTTAAGGAAAAAAGAAAAAAAAAAAAAAAGAAAACAAAAAAAAAAAGGAAAAAAAAAAAAAAGAATGGCTTCAGTCTCAGTCCTGTATTTTTCTGGGGGAGGGGGATTCTGGACATTACTGTGTCAAGAAGTGCTTTATCCAGTGAAGCAAAATTTGCACGATTGGAACCTTATTTGTGTTGTTCGTGTTTTTCATCAACTTTTTATTTTTCCTGGTTTTTGTTTGTGTGTGCTAAAAATGTAAGCTAGATTGATCAATAAGACAAAACAAAGCACATATATACCCTGTAGCTCAAAGTAAAGCTAACCAGTGAACAATTCTGTCTGCACTTTCCAGCTGATCTTTATAGACCTATTTAGAGAGAGAGAAAGAGAGAGAAAGAGCAAGAGAGCTACATGATCCTTCAATTACAATCTGGAAACCGGTAAAGGAACTGACATTTCTGAATTGTCCTGACATTTCTAGAAGCAACAGTGGAGGCTTTGAATATCTTCTCTGACCATACCCTAAAATATACCCTTTCTTTGCATTACCATATTTTGGGTGCTTTTATCTGATATTTATTTGATATATTTGTCCACTAATATTTGAGTAGACATTGTGGGAGCACAGAGAGATGGCAAAGCAAATTTGTCCTCTTCCAAATGAAACAAAACCATCTCCACTTAAGCTGTCTGCGGAAGTATCGGAGGAGCAGACACAAGCGTCTTTGACAGCCTTGGGGAGAGGGGCCTCAGCAGGAAAGGGGCCTCAGAGGATCAACAAACACTCCAGAAGTTGGCACAGGCACCAATATTCACTGTGTCTGCTCTTCCCAACACAAGTGGCCTCACAGGGGTGGACTGACATCGATACTGAACATTGGGAAAATTATTATCCCAATCAATGAGAATTAAAATATCAGGCCAATGCCAAATGTATCCTTTTTCCTCATTTGCAATAAACAGATATTGTTTCTTCAGTTTTTTAAGTTTGTTTTTTTTTTATTTGGTTTTTTTTTTTGTTTTGTTTTTTTTGTTTTTTCAAGAGTGGTGTATTAGACAATATGCTGTGGAAAATGTTGTTTGAGGACATCCAGGAAGAATGTTTATTTTATAAAATTTTTATCTTCATCTATATAATTTTAATTGTTTCATTTTGCTATTAATCCCCTAAGTGTGGATGTGTGTAAGAACTTATTTTTGTCAAATTTACTCCTCTGCCAGAAGCAAGTATAATGGAAAGGCATTTGCAGCAAAGTGGTGGTATCGACATTGTATTTCAAAATTTTGGTGGACATGTCATTTTCATTGTAAATTTATCATCCAAGGGAAAAAATTAAAGTAATATATTCTTAAAAACCCTTTATCTGTGTTGCTTATATACCTCAGATTACTAAAATATAAGCCAATTAAGTATTTAATATTTTTTGTGCATTTTCCCCATCAATGTGGTTTGTTTACTTTGCCTTTTCACTTTGCCAGTTACTTAATGAGTTGTTTTCAAGTTGTTTTTTTTAATGGGTTGCATTTTCTAGTTCCTCTTTGTGCTTTGGCATGACTGCAATGTTTCTAGTTGCAAAATATCACAGGGCTAAGTTTAAATATATGAAATAAAACCTGAGTCAGCAGCAACCTTTTTCTATTAAAATACAATAAATACACCTGTCTTAATGGTAGACATTGTAAAACTACTTTTTGTCTTTACAACTGAATCGTGTCACTCAAGGAAACAGAAACTTAGGTGGATTACAGCTCACAAGTTTTTAGTTTCTGCTATATTTTAATTTAAAATAAAAATAGTCAAAAGAATTTAAAATAAGAATTACTCAGGTTTTTTTGGGTTGTTTGCTCATTTGTTTTAATTCTGCCTACCATAATCACATTTATTTTAGTTTATTTGGCTTGATTAAGGCAATGACATCTTAGTTCTGACTCTCTCCTAAGCTAAATGAGGCCAATGACAATGTTTTCCTTGGAACTATATTTGGAAATTTCCTGGGCCATTGAAGCTGCATAATCTGAATATCTCATTTCATGTATTCAAGCTCAGTAGTCTTGACCATGCTTCTTTTATAAATATGTTTATATGATAACCAGTCTTCTGAATTTAAAGAAGGTAACTCATATAATGCCACTTTCCCTCTGGTACTCTTGCTAAGCTATAGAGTAAAGACTCATATAAACAGTTGAAATAAATGGAAAACGTGGAGTAAATTCTTGATGTACACTAATTGCAATCATGATCCTTTTCTTTTTTTCTTTTATGTTCTTTGCAATATTTATTACCTTTTCCCTTTTAATTTTGCATCTGGGTTTGAGAACATGCAATCTACTTGCTATTGGAAATGGTAGAAATTCTGATGTATTCTTAAGGTGTGGATATCATGATATATTTTCTGTTGGAGGGGAAGAATGTACAACCACAGCATAGTAGATTGCAGGAAATAAGAAGTGAGAACAATTAAAGGAGCCTCCCAGTACATTAAGGGTAGGCTTATAGAAAATAATTGATATAAATAAATTGATTGGGTAACATTCAGAGTTGGTGTAAATTCAATGTTGAGGGGCACCACAAGAGTTAGGAAGTGTAAAACACATGCTAGTGAAGCAGACCACTGGCACCATAACGACTCTGGTTCCTCTGGGAGCAATAGCACAAGACTCCTTCCAACAACTTTCAAGCTTTCTCACTGGCTGCTGTGTTAAGAGTCGTAACATATTGCTATGAAACTACTGTCTGTTTCACTGCTTCCCTTCCAGGGATCAGCCTGTACCCGGGTGTGTTTGGTGTTCCCTGTTTTAGCACTTCTCCAGCCTACTTACAGCAGGGTAGAAGCCAGGAGCTGTATTAGGAATGATAAATTCCTATCACATATATCGTTACCTTCCTCTGAGTTTTATATCCGTAGTTTGAACACGGTCTTGCCAGAGAGCCCGTGTGCTCTCACCTCCCCCTGAGACAGTGGGTGTGATGGATGTGCGGTGTATCTCATTATTGGTCAGCATCTTGCAAGCTGGATCTGTGGGAGGAGGAAAGAGACAGCACATGAAACTAAGGAGTTGTTTGGAAGTTACATTGTGTTTGTCAGCTGTGACTTTTTTTAACTTTTAAAAGAACATTTTGTGTTTATTGACCAAATTTTTTTCTTAGACAATCTGTCAAAGCAGGAGATAGGCTAAAAGGGCTTGTTTACTGGTGGATTTATTCAGAAATAGTTGAAAGTAGTTTCATGTCCTTCTAATGTGACATTGCTTTCAGGAATAGGCAGAGTCACAGGTAGCATTGTTTAAAAATAGCTCTTATGATTAATAGTCTGCTTCGATCCAGGTTAGCTTTCTAATGTTAATGAGTGCTCAAAAATCATTGTCATTAATATACTTAATTTTCTTGTGTAATGACTTGTTATTAAGCAGTTATACATAAGTAAAAAAATACAATAATTTCCCCCCCTTTAATGTATTTTGAAAGGCCAAGGAATGTCATTGAGTTGCTGCATAATTTCTAGAGTTGGAAATACTCACTGTTTTGAACCATTGTTCCAGGATCATGTATGATGAGGAGTCAGACCCAATTTTAAAACATGGTAGTAAACTGATACATTGTAAAATACTCATTTTCTTAGTAGAGCAGCTTCTTTTATTTGACAAGATTTCACCTGTCAGAATGCTTAAAATAGAACGTTATGATTCCTGGCCACCTGTTAATTAAATCACATTTGGAGTTTATAAATTCCTGAGAATTTTTGATATCCATCACAAGTGTAATTAGACACAGACTAGGTGGCTGGGCAGATGATAGACAAGCATTTAGATCAGGTGTTTATATAATCAAGTATCAGTAAAATTCAAGTGTTCCACAGTGAAATAAACACATTATCATTTCAGCTAAGAGGCTGATCTTGCTTGTCTCACTCGCTTCAGTAAAGTTCATTCCTCTTTTGAATGGACTTTACTTGAGTGCCTCTTAACATTAAATTTACACCAACTCTGAATGTTATCTAAACAATTTATTTACATAAATTTCTTTGCATAAGCCGACTCTTAATGTGCTGGGAAGCTCTTTTAATTGTTCTCACATCCTGATCCCTGTTGCAATCTACAGTGGTGCTGTTCCCCCCTAACAAAAAATAATATCAAGATATCTGTGCCTTATAAGTATACCAAAATGTCTACTGTTTCCAATAATAAGTGACTGGAGCTTATGAAAAACATCAGTACCATGGAGCTTGAATTGTATGGTTTGGATTTGGTCATGATCTACTATTATGTTTATTCAAAAATCAGTGACAGTAATCGGTGCAAACCCTTAGTTAACACAACTATTCTTGGGTGTTGAGGTATTTCAACACTAATCACACTTCTGATAATATAAGTAAAAGTGTAGACATATATTTTGAATGCATGTTTTAAATCGATCCCCAAACTAGTCATGTTTATGGTCTTATCCAATATAATCATGATCTATTTTTTCTTACTTGCTATTATCAATAAAATCTAAAGATCGCTAATTGTACTTTATGCTATTTGAGCATCATAATGAAAATACACTTCACATACCAACTATACCTAAAATATCATATTTCCTAGCTCATATAGCTTAACCTTTTTAGCGAATCATCTCTGCTATTCATCAGCAAAAAAAAGTTGCCTAACTTGTTGGTTCCCTGCAGATCACATACAACAGATGGTATAAATAATGACATAGCAAAACATGGAGAAGCAAATAATGAGTAGAAATTCTGCATCAAAAAAACCCACAAAAAACTGCATCAACAGCAATTCAGATCTCATTGAAAAATGCTCCAAAACTCAGAAAATATAAAAGTTAAGTTTTTAAACTAATTTTTCTGACTGATAGTACTTCCACTGTAATAATGAAGTGTCATTTTTTTTCCATATGGAAATACAAAAATATATTTAAATTGTTTTGTGAGATCAGCTGTATTAAAAAACTCTTGCTCAGCATATTGATATATTCAGTGCTATAAATTCAACCAAAATCTAAGTTCATCAATTAGTAAGTAGTAGTTATCATGAGACATTGTAATTTCTGCTGTTATAGTTAAATTAATTGAAACTAATTATTTAAAATGCTTTTAGTTTTCAGTGTGTGAATATACACAAAAGTGCACACACACAAATGTATATGTACACATGCATGTAAAATACATTTTTAGCAAGGAATGGATCAAGAGAGCTAGTTTCTTCATATGAAGTTTGGCCTTCCTTTCCCTGAAGCATTGCCTCAACAAATTAATTTTTATTTTATTTGTTGTCATTCTATAGCCAAAACTGTTTATCTTTGCTTCCTTATAAGACTACCCAGAGTAATAGCAAATAGCAGTATATATTTCAGTGTCTGAGGGCTGCCGAGTTTATGTAATATTAGGGCAAAGTGAAGCATACAGTTATTAATAGAAGACTTATTTACCTCAAGTTCTGTAGAAAGCTTTTTTGATGAGTAAAACTATAGTGCTCTGTGGGAATTGCCTCAAAAGGACCTACAGGGAGACCACAGCTGGAGGTTCAGTTTGTCCTTCTATTGACACCAGATGGGAAACCTTTGGTACTCCTTAAAACTGAAAGCAAAGATGTCCCGATTCTTAGTTTAGCAACAATAATCCTTATATGCTAACTTAATTTTGCTTATGTTAATTCACCTCTAGAGAGATGCATTATATTGTCACATATCAGAATCAAGACTACAGAGACCACAGTGCGTAAAGGACAAGGGATTTTCCAACTTTTTCACTAGAAGGAATAACTTAACACAGAACATATGTTACTTCTAAAGACTATTGTGACAGTGAAAATGTTGAAGAAATTATTTGAAAAATAATCTTTCAAATTCTTATTTATTGTTACTGACAGCAGAGTTTTCTCATCCCTGTTTGTAATAGTATGACTGGGACTTTATTAGGATGGAGTTTAAATGGATATAGCTAGACCTTCTAACAGCTGGCTTCTTCCATATCTGAAATTTTCTGAAGAGCTACGTGTTCCCGTAAGAACTTACAATCTCTCTAGATGAAACTGTCCTTTAACCCTGACTGTCAAGTAAATCTAGTCTTACCTAATTATTTCACTGGGTAAAGAAAGCATCCATTATTCTGCTTCTTTGCAATGGCTCTATTGTTTTCTTATATGAACTACATGAACTGTGCTAAGAATATTTGGTAGGGAAAAGAAGATTCCCACTACACTTGCCTCCCTAAAACATGTTAATATCTTTTCTCTTGCCCTCTGTTGCCCTTTCATGCATATTTGAAAGGCTTCTGATGATGAATTTTTTGAGTATTTCTTAAAATAATCCTTTTCCAACTGTGTGAAAACTTGTTCATACAAAATGATGACAGCTTTAGTTTACTGCTCACAAATTATTCTCCTTCTGTTATGCAGCCAGAACACTTGAACAGGAGAACCCAATCTGATTGAGGAAAAATATAACTATAAATAAATAAATAGTGGGAGATATGTATATGAATCTGTGCTTTTTTGTTAATATTTTGATATAATTCCTATTTTGATTGAATAGAAATTCAATCTGTTCTCCCTCAATGATTGTGCAACAAAGTGATTTGGTACCTCTCTTTTTTAAAAAAAATCCAGGCATATTGGGATTCTTCCCTTTCACAGCCTGTTGGAAAATTGTAGACCCTTTTGTATAGGTGTTAGGGTACTGGCTAAAAATACAAATGATATTGTCAAGTACGTGTGTGATCCTTTAACACAAAAACCTTGTGACAAACAAGAGTCTTCAGGAAGGGAAGAAGCCCTCCTTAAAAAACAGAAGAGTTGCAAATTATTCTTTGCAGAAATAACAAACCTCCAAAACATACAAGGACACATGCATGTACATGTGTGAACCATGGCTACAAGGGACAGACATTGTATGTAAAACACTTTCCCAGAGTTCTTACTTTCATGCAAGAAAAGAATTATGAGAAAATACATATGTGGTTTAGGTGGGATTAAAGATGTCCATGCAATCAGTGATTGTACCAAAATGTTTATTAAGGTCAGTGGCTCAATGCAGATGTATTACACAGTGCATTCCACTCAAGCATGGAACAATGTTTATATAACAAATATCGAAGTTATTCCTGAGAAAAATTTACAACGTTATCTTTACAGAGATACCTCTGTAAAGTCAGAGATCAGATTGCAGCTAGTACAATTCAGACCAATGGACACATTATTAAAAGTGAGATAAACATTTTAGAAACATTTCTGTATATTTCCCTTACTCTCAGTCAAGATGTAGTTTACCTGCTGAAAACAAAAATGGAATCCACATGCACTATAAAGCATGATTCAGTTTCTACTGAGAGTAAAAACAGCCTTGCTCATTTGCCTCCATGTCCCTGTCCTCTCTAAGACTTGCCTCTCTAAGATTTGCCTGTCACTTGCTTTTTATGGGTGCACTAATGTTTTTCAGAGCTGAATAAGTTATGTCTGAACTAAATCATTGACAGATGATTTGCACGTGCACTTTAACATGTTAAACCCATAAGAGGCCAGCTTTCTTAGCATACCACTGATTACCAGTTTTTCTGAAAATAGGTCTGTATTCGGTCTGTCTGAGACAGAGTTCTTTTCCCCATAACAGGAGTCACAGTGTTGTGCTTTGGTATGTAGAAAGGTATTGATAACACACCAGTGTTTTGGCTATTGCTGAGCAGTACTGGCACACCAGCATCAGCACTCTCTCTCCAATATTCAGCCCACCAGCAGAAGGCTGGGGTTGAGCAATATCTTGGGAGAAGACACAACCAGGACAGCTGTCCCAAACTGACAAAAGAGATTTCCAAAGCATATGAAATCAGCTCAGATATAAAAACAAACAAACAAACAAACAAACAAACAACAAAAGAAACCCCCAAACCAAAAAAAAAAAAAAAAAAAAAAAAAAAAAAAAAAAAAAAAAGGAGAGGGAGTAAAGTGGCATTTGTTATTTGCAACATTAGCCTTTGAGAGTAACTACTAGGCATGCAGAAGACCTGTTCCTGGGAGGTGACTGGATATCGTTTGATGATGGGAAGTAGAGAATAAAATCTTCGGGTTTTTTTTGGCTTGTGCACACAGAGCCTTTTGCTTTCGTAAATGGCCTTATCTCAACCTATGAGGTTTCTTTGCATCTCATTTTCTCTCCCTTGACCACCTTAGAATGGAAAATGACAGAGCCTCTTAGTGTGCACCTGGCATCCAGCCAAGGTCAACCCACCACCTAAAGCTTAGTGTCTACATCAACATGAAAGAGCCATGCTCAGGACATCTGCTGGATATAGACTGTACTCTATCCATGCCCATGGCAGCCAGGTGCAGTGAAAGACAACTTCAGAAAACATTTAAGTGGCATGGCCAAGTACAGATTCAGCATCTCAAGAGTACTTTAGTGCTTGGACAAAGATTACAAATCAGGGTATGCTTTCTTGTAAACAGTAAATGTGGTGAATGAATCTGGACTGGAGAAGAAGTTTCCAGCTACATTTAACTGCATAATAGAATAGATTTAATGACCTATTAAAAAATCTCCCTAGGGTCTATCTTGATGTACTTCTATTAGACTTGCTCCCCAGTGTCACTACTTTTCCTGTACTGGGAAACCAAAACTGAGCAAGAGATTCTATATGTGTTCGCAAATGCTAAATATAGAGGATTTCGATCTGCTGGCTATGTTCTTGCTAATATATCCCACTCTTCAATAAACATTTACTACTGCAAAGCTGCACTGTTGATTGGTGTTCAAACTTTTAGCCCCAGGATCTCTTTTTTTTTTTTTTTTTTTTTTTTGTGTTTTTTTTTTTTTTGTGTGTTTTTTTTTTTTTTTTTTTTTTTTTTTTTTTGGTTTTTTTTTTGTTTTGTTTTTCAGTAAAACATTTCTATCTGGAGAGCCTCAGACAATACTGCTGCACATGGCTATTTCATTCCAGGTTTAGGAATTTCTATTTGCTTTTGTTGAATTTCCTGAATTTCTGTCAGTCCCAGTCAGTTAAAGCCTCTCTGAAGAGCAACCCTGTTTTTAGGTATGTTATCTTCTTCCTCTGCATTTGGTTTCATCCACAGACTTGATAAGAATGTGTTTGTGTTTGTCATCCAGATACATAGCGAAGATATGAAATGCTAACAGCCCCAGTGTTTGCCTTTGAGGAAAGCCTCTAGTAACCATCTGGCAAGTGAATTTCAAACTGCAGCCCATTACCCTTGGATCCTTGTAATCCAGCCAGTTTTCTATGTATCCTGTAGTCCAACCAGTTTTGCGAGCATCTTGTAGTCTATGCATCCACTTCATATCTCTTTAGGCTGACTACAAGGATATGATTGGAAACCATGCAAAACTCACGAGAAAGTCAAGGTAAATAACATGCCCTGACCACCAATTTATTTGTCAGAGAGGGAAATCAGTTAAGTGTTATTTTACCTTTGCAAATCCATTGGGGGTTTTCCCATTCATCTTATCATTCATATGCCTATGAATGACTTCCATAGGCAGATTTCTCCATAATCTTCCAGGAGACTGCAGTGAGGCTGACCAGCCTCTAATGTACCAAATTCTCTTTCTCACTCTTTGAATAATGATGTGACACTTTCCATTCTCTAGCCACAGAGGCCCTCTCTGGATCACCCAGATTTTGAAAGGTGATTTTGGCTAAGCTTCCTCACCAACATCAGGTTATTTCATGTGGTCTTATGAACAGCTGTAAAACAAATTTATTCACTTGAATGACCATTAACTAATCTTTTCCTACAATAAGCAGTACCTCAGTCTTCCAGGCTCTCCTGAAAAGCCAACGGGCACACCTTATCAGTAAAAGGTCTTGGCAAACAAAGCTTTGAACACTGCAAACCCTTATCACAAGTCCCCTCTAGTTTTCCCATCAGTATACTTACAGAGCTTTTTATTTTTGCCATTCACGTTTCCTGCCAGTTTCAATTGCAGCAGAGTTTTAGAATTCCTAATTCCATGTCAAATCAATATTTTTAATCTTTTTTTACTGATTGTAGGGCTGCTTTCAGTCAGCTAAAGAAGACTGCATCTTATTTTACTCCTTGTTCAGAGCTTCTTGTAGCAGAGGCCAATCACAACAGCTTCCTCACTAGCCTCCCTTTGATCCCGACCTTTAAACTCTCATCTTGCTTGTGAACCATTTCATGGCAAACCTCCACACATTCAAGCTGCTCTTTTGAATACAGCACAGTTTGTCTTCCTGTCATTCCCAACTTGTGCCACTTAAAGGACCTGTTCCCACCCGTTCCACTACCCCAACAATGTGAACTATCCTGCCATTACTCTTCAACTACTCACAACTTCTAATTCCTCTGGTTTTTTGTGGACTTTTTTGGTTGTTTTTTTTTTTTTTTTTGGGGGGGGGGGGTTGTGATTTTTTTGGTTGTATTGTTTTATTTTGGGTTTTGGGGGGGTTTTATGGTTGTTTTGTTTTGTTTTGTTTTGTTTTGTTTTGTTTTGTTTTGTTTTGTTTGTTTGTTTTTGTTTTTGTTTTTGTTTTTGTTTTTTCCTCTGTTTTTTTTTGGGGGGGGTCTTTTTTCCTCATGCTTGAGAAATTTGTGTCTAGGCACTTTGGATATGTTCTCAGTAGTGATGGTTTTTAGGGAATGTGAAAGAACTTTTTTATTGTGCTGTCTTCCAGAATTCCTGCTCCCTACCATGCCACTTCCCTTGGGGTTTGGTCTTCATCTTGAAAACTCACGTATAAATGCTGTGTCATTTTTCAACCAAGCTTGTTCGCAAAGATTCTCTTGTCCCACTTCATCAGATGGAGGACAACCATTCCTTGTTCCTAAGAGATAGTCCAGTGGTCATAGGCACACAAACCCTGCATGGGATATGAGCCACAGAGTCAGGTATTGGCACATAGTGTACTTTTGATTCTACCTGAGCCTTTCTCCTTCACTGGAAATATTGAGAAGACACCACTCGGACTTTTTAGAGTAACTGCCTCTTGATACATCTTTTTTCCCCTGGCCATCAGTACTCACGTGGGTACATAGTGAAGGTTTATAATATAAGGGCTGGCTCAGCCTCTGCTATATATCTACAAAATCCTGGATGCAGAATGTGCTTCAAATCTGCTTAGAAACAAGTAATAGGTGAAGAGATAAAGATATAGAGCTGGCATCCCCTGTACTAATTCTTTGAGACTTGCTGAGTGGAGAGAAAATTTATGATTATACTCTGTGACATTTGGACAGTATCTTGATGCTTCAGCACCAACTAATCTGACAATAGAAACAATGATGTGCTTTCTTCACTGATATTTTTACCATCATGAATCTTTCTAGCACCTTAAAGTCAGGCAATTGTGAAGAAATGGGAATAACCATTTGACAGAAGACACAAAAAGTGATATGAAATGACAAATATAAGAACATGGGAGGCAAGAGGAAAGAATTGAATGGAAGCAGGGATCCTTTTGGAAGGTGCTGCTAGGGCTGAAAATGATTTAGTGCAATAATGGATAGGGCATGGGGGAGAGAAATTAGATGTAAAACATAGGACAGGTCTTGAAATTATGGAACAAGAGTCAGAGACTAGAATTTTGTTCAAAGTGGAATAGAAGGATTTACAAAATGAGACTTGGGGCAAAAGTTGTAACAAAATGTAAAAAAAGAGAAAAAAAGGAATTTCAGAGTGACCAAGGGAACAAATAAATGGGGTTTTAGGGCCTGTATGCATCTGGTCAGATTGCAGTAAGAAGTTGGTATAGAGAAGGAGAGGGAAAGAAGCTGTGAAATCATCCAATACAAAAAATACATGGTACGTCAGGAGAATCATAGAGATGTCACAGTCTGATGTGACAGTGGAGGCCCATGGCAAAAGGGACATAGCTTTTACAGATGGTTTCCAAGTTGGAAAAAAAAAATCAGAAAGTAAAGGTGAGAGGTTTTGTGTGTTTATCTCAAAAATGCATGGACCAGGCAGAATTTTGAGCACTTATTTTTCTTTTCTTGCTTCTATTTATGTCAAGGGCTTTTGTACCTGTTTTCTTTATTTCTAACAACCTTTCCATTTATGCTAGTTTCTCTCATTCTCTGCAAATGACTCACGAGTCCTACCAACTGTTGAAAATACAGCCAGCATGAGCAATTCCCTTCTAACAATGCCAGTGGCAAGTGAACATTACTTCCTAAGAACAAAAACATTGCTTCCTTCTTTCCCTGACCCATCAAAATATGTTATTGAAACTTGTTTTGGGCCAGCTAGCCTGCCTCTTTCCTCTTGTTTCCCTCTGGTGTGCTCTGCATCTCCTTGTAAGACACTGTTCTTCTGGAGAGATGACCATTCTGTGCTGCAGCTTGTCCAGACCTGACTGAGGGCAACAATCCATCTGGTCTAGCTGCAGTGCTTTTGGCTTCCAATAGCTGGCAGAAAAAAACAGAAAAAAGAAATGACGCTTATTTTTAGGTGGTGTTTTTTTGTTTGATTTTGGTATGTTGTTTTGGGTTTTTTTTTTTTCTACTGTAGATTTAGTTGTAATATTTCAATCTTCAGTTTGAGGTGGAGGGGGAGGATATGAAAAAAGTGTCTTTAAACTATTTTGTAGTGTTTTTTTGGGGATTATGACTTTTTAGGTTATAGTCTGTGAATTTGGTGGTAAGAAAACATAGTGAATATAAACACTTTCAAAGGAAGATGGGCTTACTAGAAGCCATCCTAAGATCTTGCCATGACACTGAGTCACTGCCAGCACTGCCTGTCCCTGCCCACCCTTTGGGACCTCCTTCACCTGCCCATGTGTACTAGTTTCAAAACAAACCAGTGGGAGAGCCCAAGTCAGAATTACAATTTAGTAAGACAATTAAGATAAAGGCAATAATACAGAAATACTGGCTTAAACTTACAGAGTCAGGATACAGCTTGACACCCTGCTGGTCAGCGTGGTGGTAGCAGTCCAGTTAAATGGTGCCTGCAGTCCTTTTGAAGTGATAGATGTGGTTCTGCTGATCCAGTGATTCTGTAGAAGAGTCCAGTCTTCCTCTGGGAATCCAGTGGATAAGTCTGTTTGTGGTGCTCCCGATTATATCCAGGTAGGAATGCTTGGTTCCTCCCCCTGGGCAGAGTATCTCACAACAGGATGATGTAGTTTCATGAGTCATGCAGTGACGCTTTATGGCCCATTAACAGAAAATACCCCCAGAGGGAGTTATCAGGAATGTGTCATGGATGAGATAAAAAACACTGCCCCACCCAGTTTTAACACCTTATGGAGATGGCGATAGAATACATATTTTTGGTTATACCTGACATAAGACACCATGGCTCAGGACACCCCTCTCAGCCCTAGAGCCATTAGGTCCTGCCCTAGTAGTGCCACAGCAGGGCGGGTCTCCACCTCCCCACAGCCTGACTCTGTCTGGCTATGGGCCCTGCCAACCTGGTCTACCTGCAGATCATTGTCCTGGTCCTACCTTGTCCTGTTCCTGTCCCCAGGGAGGTGTCTTATGCCTGGGATTAAAGCTGCTCCTGCTTTCTGCCATCTTCCTGCTCCTGATGAACCACATGGGGACACCCCGAGTCCTGGAGTCCCCCAGGCCCTGGGAGCCATCAGCCCCCTCAGTGCCCTGCCACACTCCTGGGCTTAGGAAAATACCAAAACTATCTCAGGTGTTGTCTGTACAACACAGAACAAGGCACTTTCCCACCTCTGTTGCCAGCACTTGGCTACCCATATTTTTGCAGTCATATTTTTTTACAACTCATTTCCTCAAGAAGAAATTTTGGAAGTGTTGGATATCATTAAATCATCCGGTGCATTTATCTGAGGTGTGGTCTAACCTGTTCACCAACACCAAAGAGAGCTGTTTCACCCAGGAGCAGGGGACAAGGTGTCTCCAGTGAGTTATCAGTCATTAAAACGTGGGGAACTGACAGGTACCCTAAGCATCCTGTGGGGAACTGGCAGGAACACCAGGGGTGAAGCTGTTCATGAGTGATCAAGCTTTATTCACTCATAAATGATTGTTTAGATTTTCTTATTTAAGGAAATAGGAATTATTTTTTTCCCCATTGGGTACTGTTCGGCTACAATTTGAATTCATCTCTCCAGAGTTTGGAATGTTGATTCATTAATCTGGGTACCTTTTTAGGCAATTAATTGACAAATATCAAGTCTTAGCTGGACAAACTTGAAACAGCATTTGATTCTGCTATTATTCAGTTCAGATGGGATTTATTTGCCTTTAATTGGAGAAAGTCAGGCCTAGGCATAGTGAATTGGTATTTTTCTGTTCACTACCACTGAAATGTCACTATTTCTGTAATTTGGTTTATATATATTAAGGTCATTTGATCATCTTGCCAGACTGTTTAGTATAAGTTGTTGGGTTAGGAACTCCATTTATCCAGTAACCCAATTCCTGTGATAATAATTTGTCTATTAAAGTGCAATACTATTTAAAGTATTAAAGTGCATCTTTCAGAAAAAAAAAAACCCATTATTATAATGATCTCTTCAGTAGGTGGCAGTGCTGGGATTAAAACTGTTGCTGCTTGACTAATATGCAAATTCCTGCCTGTTGGGATTTAGGTCTAAAAAGGTTTTCAGGGCACTCTCATCTTTAAATTTGGGCTCCAGTTTTCTTGGAATGCTGAAACTGTAGGGAGATTTATTCCTGCTGGCTGAGAAAGTATAGAAAAATAGATCAAGTACCACAAGTGCAGTCAGTTGGCTCCAGAGATCTGCATGAACAAGCTAAAGCCGTGGAAAACATGTATTGTAAAGCTCCAAAAGTAATAGTTTCTCCAGCGTGCATCCACTTCAATTGCTCTCAGTAAAATGATGTTGTTAGCTGAAATATTACAGAGTCTGAATAAATAAATATTCAGAAATCTGAATCTGTATTCAGATCTCAATTTTACATTTATTAAACTTTACCAGAATCACTGTGGTATCCTTACATTGTGGAGGACTTCTCTATGTATGGTACCATAAAGACTCCATTACTGGGTTCTTGTGACTTCATAATCCATTCCTTAAATTATGATGAAGAACATTTTTCTGCAATGATGGAATATACAAATTAGGAAGTTCTGATTCCTGACAAGGTCTAAAAATAGAGATTTATGTCACAACATAAAGTTTTTTTTTTAGGTAGGATAATTTCTCAGAAGGCGTTTTGCCAGGAATCTCTTTAAAGGTCATGCATCTTAATGGCCCATTTTAAGTGGTCCATGTGGAATACTGCTCAGGAATACACATTAAACAGCAAGAATTCCCCATATCATTAAGATCTTGAGAGAGACAGAAGACTTCTCTTGGATTAGAGCTGGACTGCACCTGTGTGGACAACAAAGGATGGTTTATGGTGGCAATTAAAATGTGTGGCAGCTGCATATCATTTTTTGTCCATTGGGAGAGCAGGATAAAGAGGAATCTCATAGCCACATGGAAAACAGTGCAGAGTAATGTATTCCAGATCACACACTGGAAGTAGTGATATTAAATCTACAAGCAGCTAGGAATTCCCAGTTATCTCACTGGTGATAACTTGTATTGACTCAGGATTTCAGGGAGGCTATGGAGGGACCACCTATGGAGAAAGCATCTTCTCTTTAACCACAGCCCCAAAGAAGGGGAATTTGGTAATTTTAAATAACAATAAAGTGTCTATGGGAGATCTGGACTGATCCTATCCAATGGGGGGAAATATATATTTATCACAACCAAGAAAAAAAAAGAACAAAGAAAAAAAACCTGCTATCATTTTTCAACAGTAAGAAAGTAGAATTCACTTCTCCTGTGAATTCTTTTGACAGAAAATGAAAAATAATTATTAATTAAAAAGATAAAACAATATTGACATTTAGAGTGTCTTGTTTTCCAAGAAGCCTGAAAAAAAATTTCTACTTGTAATTAAAGCATTTCCAAAGGGAATTCAAATATATTCAAACACAATGAAGTTTAGAAAAAGTTTAGAAAAGTTTAGAAAAAATATATTTGGGAGTAAGCGAAAGTTGTGTTCTGAAACTGTTGAACCCAAATTGGCAAAGGGACGCCAAACTCCTGTTCTGTTTAGGAAGACTTGAAGACCCAAGACCCTCCAAGATGTCACGTGGGTGTACTACAGAGACAACTTCCTTGCACACAGGCACTCAGGAGTCCAGTCCCTAGAACCAATAAGCCAGTTTGTGACCTATCTGTGGCACTGTGGTGTCTACTATATCTCTAAATCCATAGATTAGTATCAGATTTCACAGCAATTACTCAGTAACCATTTTATAAAACTAAGTCAAGGTGTTTCAGTCTGCACAGAGTAGTTCCATTGGTTTACGCTGGCTCAGAATCAGTTTTGTTTTAGCTGAGACTTCGCTGTCAGAAACTAAACACAAAAACATGAATGTGAGGACTTACTGTTTATAATTAGTAAATAGATAAACAGAAAATCACTTTCTATATAGTAAGAGCAGAGGAAAATGGTACTTTTACCTTTGACTGTATGTCTTCACTGCATTCACTATGAGCAAGGTTCATAATTAATCTCTCTGAAAATTATTACACAACTATGTAATCACATACCTAAATTAGTCTAAGGAGCTTCATTTTACCTTATTGGAAGATGTATTAAAGTAGTGGAAATAAGAGAATTTACTATCTACTTTATACTCACATTCTGCAAAGAATTGTACAAACCACAAAGTGATGGAAGAGAAAATTCTTGCAAGACATATGCTAACCTTTTCTAAGACAAGAGGTGTCACTTTGAACCCGAAAGGTATCAGAATTCTCTCAAAAGAAGAAAAGTTGCCTTCTAAATATTATTTGTAAAATGAAAAGAAGTTGTTAAAAGAGTTTCCATTGGCTGGAATAAAGTCCTGTTCTCTTCAATATAAGTAGTGATTTCAGATCTACAGGTACATAGGTCAGCTGCCTACTGCTTCAGCAGAGTAAGAAGCAAAACCTGATGCTTTTTAAGCTCTCGAATTTTTATGGTGTCATGCAGCGAGGGGATAAATTTTGCCTTTCAGCACGAGTATGTCCCTCTAAACTCATGGATGACCTGGTGCCTTTTGGGACATAGATACCAGTGTTGGGTTACAGCTTCTCTGCAGCATCCCTTAAGCATCTTGTCCTAATGGTAACTCCACCTTCTCAGAAGCCATTGGCCTGAGCAATCCTACCTACCTCCATTCTCAAGGGCTTCCTGAAACCAGAGAAAATGAGCCTGTGCATGTTAAAGCTGAGTTTGTCAACATCAATTTAGCAGCAGAATAATCCCATGGATTTTCAAGCTTCTGGGGCAAAAGTATCTCTTTTCCTAAATAGGCACATTTTTTTGCATCTTGGAACACAGTTTTATTCTCTCTTTTTTTTTTTTTTTTTTTTTTTTTTTTTTTTTTTTTTCTCTTCTTCACCGACTAGATCATTGGCAAAAGGGGACCAAAAGAGAAATCTTCGAATTGAGCATTGGCTTGAGAATTATTTCAAAGATTCCTTTTCCATATGGCTCTGTCTTTTTCAGAAATAGCTTTTCTTTTAAACTTTATTTTCTCCCTATTAAGAGAACGTGCCAAAAGAATGATGTAGTTTATTGAATTAACAACCCCGCAGGTACCTGTGTCTATTTTGATCTCAATTATATTCCTAAATAACAATAATGAAAAGTCTAAGATCCTTCTTTCCTGGTGTTTAGTTTCACAAATTCAAAAGGGCACTGTTTTACTCTCTTAGAATGTTTTTACTCTCAAACAGTCTCAAGGTAGTCAGTGTAGCTTTATAAATCAAATGCCAAAACCACTTTAACCAAAACCTGTGATAAATTCCTGGCATAAACGAACTGCATTATTTTAGAACCATAACTTTATCATAGAATGATATTCCTTGTTGAGATGTATGGGGGTGACTTAGGGGCAGACTAGGAGCTGAAATCTCAGCTGAAACTATTTTACTCTGTGAAATTCTCTGTTATAAATCCATAGAGGTTATGTGAACCTAGTAGCTCTGCAGGCTACTGAAGCCTTTATAACTCAAGGATGATTAAGGTCCATATTATCATTGCTAAAACATCTGAAATGAAAGAATTGCATCTCTGTGCAAGAGTCCTTTTAAAAGTAATATCTAAAACAGCCATGAAAGGATTGTTCATTTTAATTATTTTTATATTTTGCTGCTAAAACAGCTTTTTAAGAAAAAAAAAATCAAAGTAACAAAAAAACCCCCATGACAGAACATGAAAATTGAGTATGCCTTGATGAAAATTTATTCTGTCTCATGAAGCCTAATTCTCATGCCTGATACACTGATTGATGGTAGTGGTGGACATGGTTTCTGTAGTTAACCCGTATGTTTAGGATAACACGGAATATTGGTAAGAGGTTTTTTTAATGATGGCATTCTAAAATAATAGTAGACAGTGAAAACATCACCTGGCAGAGGTAACCTAAACTGTTAGTTGTATGAAACAGACTGTAGTAGTGTTATAAATGATCAGAGCCAATTTCCAAAATCAAAGATATATTTAACAAATTTGAAAAGCAATTTCGAAAAATGCCACGATAAATCAGGACAATATCGAGCAAATGTTGGGTGGACAATCCGGGAGCTGCAAAGGCTGCTTCTCCGGAGTACTGCCCAAAAATTCGGGGTCTCAGGGCAGGTGTTTTATACCATTTTTCTACCCTGAGGCATAAACAAGACAGTAACAAAGAACCCGAAGAACATGACATAATGTACATAACATAATCATTGAAATGTCTAGTATCTGCAAGGGATATCTGAAAGAGTTTCCTGAGAAATTGAAAAGACATCTGAATGAAAAGTCTCCGAATCTTCTGCCGCCCTCCACCCAGATTGGTATCGGATCTCCTGATTAACTGTGAAGATGTGGTCAGCCCATGATTTATGGGCCATTTCCCGGTTATCTCTCTGGCAGATGTCGAGGTAACACCTTTGCACTAAGAAAAGACTGTGGTATGCAAAGAGATGCCCTGGAACTGTTTTCAGGAATTCAGGGTTTTTCACATTCCACTGCAAAGTTTAATACACAAAATTTTAATCCACGAATTTAATACTATGTATCTATTACAGTAGAAAGGATTTTCCTTTGGGGGGCAGAGGGCTAAGAGTCAGGCACTTTTGGTCATTTGTGGAAGTCAACTGGTGTGAATTAAATGAGGTTCAAATCATGCAGAGCCTCTTCAGAAGTAAATTTCAGGAGAAAAAACTGAAATTTGTTGTGTCCTTTGTTGTGTTTTAAATGGCATTTTGGATTAGGTAGAGACAGCAAAAAATGTCTGTGGATCATGGTGTGGTGGTTTAGCATGAATGCGAAGGTTGTTTTTTTTTTCCCCCCCCTTAAGGAAGTTATAGCATGGATTGACAGCTTGGCTGACGAATAAGAGTGTTGTACACGCCTCTGGAGACTTAGTTTCAAAGCAAAGGTTTCAAGTGATTCAGTCTTTTCCTTTTTCAGCTGGCAAGGAGCTAACGTTACTTCGTAAGTCAAAAGTTCGGGCTGGGCCTCGGTGGGGGCACTGCCTCTGGGAGAGCTGCCCGGGCCGGCAGTGACCCCTCTCTCCCCCGGCTCCTCCCATGGGGAGAGGAGGAAGATTGCAGATCGGCAGTGCTGGCCCTGTGCTAGGGGCCACCAGCCGTGCTCTTGGCTTGGCTGCCGGAGCCTCTGGTCCGAGGGTGGAGAGAATCTTGAGAATCCTTCTCCAGAGCTCCAAGGAGCTGATCTAAATTTAAGTTGCTTTAGATTTGACCAGGGGTGGAAGAGGGTCATTCGTCTCTGTTTCTGAGCATGCTCTTTGGTTTTTTTCTTCTCCCAATCATCTGTGGTCTTGAAGTTCTGGGAGTCAGCTGGAGAGGAAAAAAAAGACTTTGGGCAAAGACATTAACTTTTTTTCTTCCTCTATGGAAGACAGAGTAATCTGAAATGAAGAGAGACAGCATTGAAACAAAGCGAAAAAACTGATAAAGACTATTAGAAGAAGAGATGGAGGAAGTGGACATTTTTGACTGGACTTTTCTGGATGTGAATTATGAAGAAATGGACTATTTTTTGTAATATCATAATGCTGTTTAGGGGAATGCAAGTTCTAGCCAAAGAGTTGTGTGTACTGATATACAAGAGATTTAATGGAAAATTTTAATAGAGTTTGTCCCCAGCTCCTGGGAAAAATTAAGGAGGTCTCTATTTCTTTTGAGATAGAGACAATTTTAAAGATAGAAGAAAAGAGTCTTTGTTTTATATTAGAAAAGCATTCTTAAAATGATACCCCAGACATGCAAAGGCCCATAAGCAGCTTAAGAAACTGTTGTATGGGTGGGACTACACAGAATCTGCAAAATTCCGGATGGTTGCAGATTTGTGACATTGAGAGCCACCAGATCTTTTCTTGTGGTGTGTATCTCCATAAGCTCTAGAGAGGCTCCTCTCCCAAAGCGATGCAGGATTGTGTTTAAATGGTTGCAACTGACTGAAAATCACAGTTTTCTCTCTGTATTGAGTAGGAAAGTCAACGGTTTAGGGTAGGGGGGAAGGTGTTTGAATGTCTCATTTTTTCCCCCTCTTTTCTTTCTTTTTTTAGTGTATGTTAATAAAATCTGTTTACTTTCAAGTTGAGCCTGTTTTGCCTTTTTTTTCCAAAAATTTCTAGCTCCCAGTTAATAAACAAATTTCAGCAAATGTGAAACCACCACATACATGGTGCATTGGCTGGAAAATTTGAACCAAAACCACAACACATGGTTTGTTTGGGGAACAGGTTTTGATCTGTTGTTTACTTTATTCTTGCTTGTATCTGGAAATTCAGTTGTGCCTGGAAACATACTGCAGAAGAGAAATGTAGTTCACTCTTTCTTAAGCTGTGGCGGCCAAAGTTTGGGCCATGCACTGTCACAGGAAGATCCTAGAAATAAAATCTTACAAGAAAAAAAGTTAGGGCCCTTGGAAATTCCAAACCTGATAGCTAATACAGTGAAAGAGGACATTGTCCTTTCTAATTGCTTGACTTCATTAAATCTCATGTATTGTGTAACATACAGATAAGGTGCACTGCAGGGAACAGAAAGAGTGTTCTTCAGTGTTATCAGTAAGGATTCTCAGATAAGTGCGGTTATATATTCTGTTTTTTCAGGCCTTTGGGCAATACTAAAAATCAAATGCAGATATATAGATACAGATATTGCTTCTTTTGGCTCGTAAATACCCAAGTATCAACAATTAACTTTAATATACATCACCTTCCTGCAGAGTTTGCATGGGCTACACAGCATTTGAACTGAATAGTAAAACAACAGGGCATACTATTTCATGTAGGAAAAGTTAACTGCTAGTATTGCAGTTCAAATTTCCTGTTGAGATTGGTGCTCCTTTTATTCTATGCCAGGATGCCAGGTGAAACTTGTGTCAGCTGTGAAATATATAGTTCTTTTTAAAGAGGAAAATTCCAAGACGGCTAAAAGATAGCACACATAGGTGTTGTCCATATCCTAATGACAAATGTTAAGAACATAAGTTACATAACACCTATTGTCAAAAAGCAATATAAATATATATTTTTAACAATATCTGAAAATATGCACTAATTTCAATTTTTGTTACATTTGACTACATTGTTGAATTTGGTTATAGTGATGTGTTCCTGCTTGATAGCTGCAGTTCAGTATATCATCATCAAAACGTGCCACTGCCAAATCCAAACGGTCAAATTGCAAAAAGGTGTCGTCAGCAGCTGCAATTCTTTTTCACTTGATCGATAAACTGTAGGTAATAAAGTTCTTACATCTTTATAAGGCATGCACAGCACAGTCATAGGAATACACAATACATGTTTTTTTACTAAGATACCAGCATTTGTTCTAAAATGCACCAGAACACTAGCAAAGATGATAATATGCATGTGACAACAGGTAGGAGTTTGCTCTGAGCTGCTGGCCAGTAATGAGTTAATGCTGTACTCAGCTAGCTAGATTGCAGCTGTGAATAGTTAAATAATGAAGCTGTGGAGAAGGCCCAAAGAAAAAGTCAGACAAAAGGTTATAAGTCTGAATAAATGACTCCTTGAGGCTTGGTAGAAAAAAATAATGATATTTAAAAAATAAAGCTCAAAGACCACGGCAAGCAAAAAACTTGAATAGACTTGAAATTGTTATGAGAATATTATTACTGTGTGGCTTTTTCTATGAAACTATTTTGCATACTGCAGTTAGAAGGAAGAGAAGGTGAGAATTATGATATTTGTAATGATACTTCCCTATGCAAGTACTTACAATAATTGTAGTCTTGGAATGGTGATTTGTTGTGATCTGCCTGCTTTATTTTTTTTCCAAATGCTTTTTAACTGTATATAATTATTCAGAAATTCTTTTACAAAAAAAGTCAATGGACGAGGCATTGTTCTTCTTTATGTTTTGTGTTTTTTAACCAAAACAACAGTTTTGATGTTTTCAAAATGTTTGGCATAATTAGAGCTGTTTTCAAATGCTAGTAAGCCAGTGTTAATTTTATAAACTCTTTCCTTTCCTCAAGAACATAAGCTTGTCTTCCTGAATTATGACTTAGTTTGCCTATTTAAGGTTTAGAATTAGATATATGTTCATAAAAATCACATTATGTATGAGGGCATATTACCTAAAAGCAATTTTTACCCTAAGAAATATCTTGCAATAATGATGGCACAAAATAATGAATATGCTGGAAAAAAAATATATGGAACTGTGTACACTTATAGCTAAGAAAAATAAAATGGGAATTTAAGCCACTGCCTAACTACCTCCACTTCTGGAAATAATCCCTGGTGTCCTTATATACAGTAGTGGTGGTGGTGAAAAATAAGGAAATATAAGAGAAAATCATAGCCCACAACGAACAATACTGTCAGAGTGGTCAAAAGCATCTACTAGCAATCTTATCAGCATTACTAACATGAGAAACCATAGGATCAAAAATCTAGGAACATTTGTTAGCTGCTGGGCCTTGCCAAGACAAGAATAGGACACAGAAAGATTAATCTTTACCTATTCTATAATAAGTTGTTGAGCATCCCTTACATGCTGCATGTGACATTCTTTACTTGGCACCAGTTCTATGTCTGAAGGGGAATTTAGAAATTAAGATTAAGCTGTGGTTTCTATTTATTAGTTGAACTGGGGTGTTGGTGACTAAATTCCCCAGCTGTGGAGTTAGTAGAATTAGCTGTTTTCCAGCTCCATGCAGAAATAAAAACTAGGCACGGCTTACTCATTGATCCCTGTGCTCTGGTTTCTCTCAGAAAGAAACCTGGGTGCACGAAATAGAGGAGACTTGTGCAGCAGAGAAATAGATGATCTGATTGATAGCAGGGACAAGGACTTAAGAGTATGATGTGGAATTTTTTTTTCTGTGTAGTCTGAATTCAAAATTCTATGCCTTCTTATATTCTTTAAGGAAAACCACATTGTTGCTTACCCTGACCCTGGTGTGCCATGTGAACTCATTGAACCTACTTTGGAGAGCTGGAATTTTTTTCACATATGTATGCACGTTATTTCTTAGGACTTGTCAACTTTTGTTCTGTAACTTTAAGCATTTGTGTGTGTGTAGAAAAATGCTGCATATTTTCTTGAGAGTTGGCACAACTTCTAACTGACAGCTGGCACATTCTCTGTTCTGTTGCTTTTAATATGCTGATTCTAAGTCAGATTCCCTTTTGAGGATGTGTTTTCTGTTTGGAAATGAATTATCTTGGGTTGGGTGATGTTTCTTATTAATGCTTGTTGATTCTATTGTAGCCTGCATTTTAAAGTTCCAGGAACACTAATGAATGAATGAAGGATGGTTCCTGCTTTGGAAAACAGCTAAGTGCTAGAAACTTGTCTTTGTTCACTTGTTCTGAGAGCACGTGTAGTCCTGGTACTTTACTCAAAGGAAAAGTACTTTACTTCTGCATTCAGGAATAAACATCGATTTATGCCCTCTCCGGACGTGTGGTTTCTCTTTTTCTACGTTAAAACTTGGCTTCGTAAAACACTCTGAAGAGTAATTGTCCTCTGTGTTCCTTCTTTTGTCCATTCCCTGTTGCTTTAGTAACAGAAAACCTGTCAGAGAAGTCCTCCTCACCAACACAACCATATCTTTGTTTTCTATTCTTTCGGCAACCGTGAAGGTGACAAGGAAAGTTTATAAAGCAGTCTAGGCTTCCTGATAGGTTACAGGAAGAACAACTGATATCTCTGTGACAGGTGTGGAAAAGTCAGGATCACACTATATAACTCCAGTCAAGTTCTGTACATGTAATAAAACCCTGATGTGTCTCAGATTGCCATTTTACATGTCTGTGGAATACGTGTAAAATCCCAAACTAGGCTGTGACCCTCTGGTGCCTTACCAAGATAATATTAAATAATAAGATTTTTCAAAAGTATGTTCAAATGAATTAAAAACCACTGCTAAAAAGCTTCTAGAAGCAAAATGCTAGTAAAGCAATGTATAATTTTTTGACTTATAAGTGCTACCAAATACTACAAAATTTCAACAGAACTCTTAAGAAAAATATAAAGTCTTTTTGGATATAAGAACTTGTGTGCTTTATGTAATGCTGTGGGAATTCCACTGTTTATGATTTAAAATTTTTTATGGCTTCAAGTATCATAAGGTACTGGAGAGCTTCCTGTTCTTTTGATTCTTCTAATCCAAGTGCTTTCCAAGTGCTACGTGTGCTCTCATTTTAAAAAAAGCGATACCACTGTAGACACCAATTGTGATGCATTTAATGTCTGAATACACCACTACTGCATGAAGCACTTGGTCATGTTAGCCTGTTCAAAACACAGAGCCAATGCAATTGACGGTGCACCTTGTTAAGATGGAAACAGAATAGGTGTCACAATGGTAAATAGTGTGAGCAGCACTTCAAGGGCATTCAATATCCCACACTGCTGGAATAATATTAACATAAATTCCTTTTGAGGGAAAATAAGTTAGTACAGAGTAAAAATAATTGTTCATAAATCAGGGGTGTTTTTTTCATTTGTCCTAAAATTTTGTGAATTGGAAAGACTGTTTCTATGACTACCATTTCTGCATGTGTTTGATTACATTGTATTGTAATTTATGGAACAGAAAATGCAAGCCCCACCAGCAGTATTTGAATTAGAATGTAGCAGGTTTATAGCTTTGTTTGGCCTCAGGCACAAGTAATAAAATCCTAGCTTTAAGTACCTTTGGGGTTTGTGGAATGAAGATATCTGCATTATTGTAATAAAGTGTTCCTTGGTGTAATAAATATAACTGACAGAAGTGCATGACTTCCTTTATGAAAAATATGTTGATAACAATATAGTCTTTAAATACTGAAGAAAGTGACTATTAAAATTTTATGCTTCCAGTTAGAGACATCTGTAGAGCATTTAGATGGTATTATCAGTTTACTGCTGGGTATGCCTAATAAGACTTTTAGTTTACAATTAAATTGAGAAATATCGATGAAAGAAAATATTAACCTTCTGCTGATGAATATTTTTTACCAGTCAACATTTTAATTTTCAGTAGATATTTATGAACACAGGTTGATGGATTTGATCATAAGGAGTTTCTTTTGCCTTCTCCAGGAAGCTCTAGGGGAATTTGCATTTACAGTGTGACCAAAAGCAACTTCACTGTCATCTTTTCAAAAATGAACAAAATGCCATAGATGTTCTAGTTCTTATTTATTTTACCAATCTGTCCATTCCATCTCCTTTTATATGCGATCAACTATTCATTAAAAAGACAACTTAGATGTAGTGGTTAACAAAAAATGTTCCCAATACAGAGTAAAACATATCCCAGCTGGACTAGTGTTTTCTGTTTGAGACATGCTATTGTCTTTTCCATCTGACGTCCATGTCAAAAGCTTGGTGTTACTCACTTCATTCAAACTTGACTATTTAGATGTATATAGATAGACTTCTTTATTGAGTAGATGATTTTTTTTTTCTTTTTTGAAGCATAGTTGGTAAAGGAAGAGAGAATTTTATGTAGAAAGAATTTAATCTCTTTGGTCTTGTTTACTGCATATTAGAAGATGCTGAATCAGTTTACAAAAGTTCATCTGGCTTTCAGTATCACATTGCTCAGATGGCAACTATGTCACTATTCAGAGGATTGAAATCTTGGTCTTTAAAGCCTTTCTTCTAGACATTAAGGGGAACCAGTTTATTTTCTGGATCCAGTGGACAATCAGTCTGTTCCATTTATGCATTTAGCATTTTAAACTAATGTGGTTTATTACCTCAACACTTAAAAAGTAAAGTAAAATTTATCAGCATATTTAATTAAATTTTGGAGTTCTAAGCAGCAAGATATTAATCTTTAAAATATAGTTAAAGAGTTAATCAGTGATATATTTTCTTTTAATATATTACTTGAAATAAACTTTCGCATATTTTATTCATAAATTTAGCAGTTCATGTTTGCAAGCTTTCCTGAGCATTTATATGATCCAGATTGTTTTGAATAGAGCATCTCCCTAGATTTTGTTTTGCTGAAGTTCCTGCCTGAATGCTATTCATAATCATTGGCTGCCAGAATAATAAACATTTCTGATCTCCAACAGGTTCTCACAATGATAAGAGAAGTATTTTTCCCTCTTTTTAACTTTATTGCATTGAAATTTCTTTCCTCGTTCTGTTATTCAGCCAATCCGTTTCCATATTTCCTTACTATTTTCCATGTTTTCCTTCTGTTTGCTTTTCTTTTCCCCTTTTCTTTTTTTTTTTTTTTTGTCTCCTTTTCCTGCTACTGTCTCAGTATAACTTTGTGACAGTGCAGAGACTTCAAAGATTAAAGGCTTCATCTTTGCACAGTCACAAAACTGTGAGTGTCAAACACTGTGTGTTATTACCAAACTAGATTCTTCAACCTTAAATGAAAGGAGGTGCCAGACTTGGACTTAGAGCTATTGTAAATTGGAGAAAAAAACAATAGATTACTTCAAAAGCTCAAATTAAAACCTCAGTATTCCAGAGGATGGCCTTTGCTCTTAGACAATCTCAAAAGAATAACTTGTGCTTCTAGTTTCTAAATTGTTTTTTACTTATGTCAAGCCAAGTCTTTGATTTTTCTGTTTCTGATCCCCTGTGGGGGCAAGGTGCTTCCAATGTACTTTGCTAGTGGAAAATCACATGTATGCTGGCCTTTATCTTGGCTAAGCACTTCTGATTGTTATTGCAAATAAACAAGTTTTTTTTCCTTTGTTTATTGCAAATAAACAAGTCTTTTTTTTCCCCTCTATTTATATTCCTGGTCATGCTGGGGGCCACTGTCTTTGAGACAGAACTTAGAAAAAAGGTCATCTACTTGCAGGGAAATACTATTGGGGGGTTATGATTGAATTTTTATGTAATCAAGATTATTACCAAGTCTATACTAAAGGGTATTTAAGAAAGCTATTCTTCAGTGATGATTCAAGGGAATATCTGGATAATACTTTACATTTTTATAATGAAATTCATTATGAAGTCTCCCCTTGAACTGTGTAATCTTAGAATGGTCAAGAGAGGTTGGCGCTACTGTTGTAATTTTGCACTGAACCAAGGCTAACTAAGTATAAATTATTCTCTCAGGTTAATGCAAAAGTTCAGGAAAAAGTGAGAATAGGATGCTAGTGAACTTAAAATTCTATCTAACCTGGTGGGTACCCTCAAATTTGAAAAGTTTTTACTTAAGCTTTAATAATAATGTATTTATATGGAACATGAGAGAACAAATGTAACCTCTCAGGTCAGTTACAAAGTAAGGTACCTCTCACCAAATGACTATGGACAATAAACCAACTATCTAAAGCTTTCTCTTGTCTATATTCTCAAAACCTCATTCAAGTCTAAGAATATTACTACTGGACAAGGACTTGTGCGGTTGAAGATACTTCAGCCAACTTCCTCTGTTCATTATACCCTGGAATTAAACCAACACTATTCAGAGTTATCTAAGAAGTTGATTCAGTTTGGGAAAAGGAGAAATTAGGAACAGTGTGGAGGAGAAAGGTAGACTGAAAGAATCTCCTGACTCAAACTGGTAAGACATGAAGATTCTGCAGCATGCATGCGTGCACACAGAAATACATGCTTTTTGAGTACAATAAAATAAAATACAGAGTTGAATCCCTGATATTCCAAACGGTTCAATATAGATATAAACTGCATTTTAAGACACTCTTAAAGGTTACCTGACCTTATTATGAAAGTACTTCCAAAAATAAAGAATGTCAAAGTGAATCCAATTTTACTACATCATTAGTATTGAACTACATAGGAAAGACCAGATGGAATCATTTTCATTCTGCAAGGTTCAAGACAAATTTGATACTTGATGTCTAATTTATTAAGATCTTAGAAAGACTGAGGTTTTTTTGGGTGTGGTTTTGTGGGTTGGACTTTGTTTCTTTTTGAGGATTTTTAGTTGTTTTGATTTTTTTTTTAAGATTCTAAACAATCTGTAAAATAAAAAAAAAAGTGTGGTTTTTTTTGATGGTACACAAATTTACTTAATAATTTGAAAACTGTCAGATATCCTGTTAGACAGCAGAGAGAAAAGTCTCCCTGAAATCTCTCTTGGTTATTTTGGGGAGTGTTTGTAATGTTTTTGGAATAATTTATATTATTCAAATATGCAGAATGAGTAAATATGTCTGTGGGTTTGTCTTGGTAAATACACACATAGCCTCATTCCCAGAAAACAATGAGTGTTCTGAAGTCTGTTAAAAGCAGACCCCTATTTAACAAACTATCTGTCGTAAATTACTTGCTCAATTTTGAAGTTATTTCCTTCAATAAGTAGTACACTTTGGTGCATTTATGTCTCTGGGATCAATTTACAAAATAAAAAGCTACAAACCACATAATTGGGATTTTTTTTAATCAATCAGAAAGTATATAGCTAAAGCTTAGTCAGAAAAATCAAATACTTGCATATTTGAGGGGACAGGTAGAAAGCAGAATTAATTTTTCATGCAAGACATATATTAAAAAATGTTGGGGATATGAGCAGGATTATTACTACAGATTCCCACTGGAATTAGGTAAACTCTTCTGTTTTCAGGCTTTATCTAAGTCTCTTTGCATTCTGTATAAGAATTTGGTTACTTTAATACAGACTTTTCACTTCTCTCTCTTTGAGAAGTGAGTGAAATGCTAAAGGTGAGTCTTTCTTAGTCTAATATTTTACTGATAAAATCAATAGCAGAAATGAAATTCTTCAGAAGTATGGTGAACAAGGAAAACAATCACCAGGTGAGAAGCTGGGATACAAAGCTCTTTTGGTTAAGGTTGCTTCAAACTTATTTGCTATATTTAGGTGATCCTTAACACTGAGTCCTTATCTAACTTGATTTCTTTCCTTTCCCTTAGGATTTTTGTAAAATTTCTCCTACCTCCACCCCACCCCTTGCCCTGTAAGGTTAACATTTAATTTTATTTCAATAAATATTGAAGCAATCTCAGGTCAAATGGGGCACTTCATGTGAAGAACACCACCCTAAATATTTTGTTTCATAGTAGATTTTTTAAAAATACAGAAAGAATTGAATTTGGTTGGACTTAAATTATAAAAAATGGCTTTGATGTAGGGTTTTTTTAGTGTTTTCTGTTGACAGCTATTCAAGCACCACAGAAGTGTTATTTCCATTTCTGTTGTTAAATAAAGTGGCACTATTCCTCATTATGCTCTTATTGTTTCTTTTGGGCTTTTTTAAAAGAGGTATTTTTTAGAAGCATAGGATCTTCTCATAATACTCAGGTTTTATTTGCCAATAAGGTATATTGTTCTGTAAGTGTTGTGTGACTACACAGATTTAAACATTTGTGCTATCAGAAAAAGCATTGCTTGTTGGTGACTAGTATATGCTTAATAAATATCATTGTTCCTTCCATAATTTTTCTGCACTTGTCTTTTCCCTTGATTGTTACCAAATGGTGTTTCAGACAATAGAATGATTAACAGCATTCTTGCTATTGTTTTTGAATCAGAGTAATTACTTCTAGTAGAGTTTGTGCAATCAGACCTTATCCATATGTGCGACATGGCTGAATGAGAATTCTCTCTGATGATTACTCTAGTGAGCTCATGGCCATTAATTTAGTTTGAGAAGTAGATTTCTGATTCTTTGGAAAGACAGCAAACTACATTTTGGTGTTGGAGAGGAAAAGTATTATTAGAAATGCAAAGTTGGTATATTGGTTTAATCACCTGATGTGTTTGTAGCTATTTTAGTTATAAAGTACGAATGTTATTTGATCCGTATTTATCTTTGGACAGATAAATACTCTAGATGTCTTGTGGCTAGCTACTTAGCTGAAATTGATTAAAGTGTGTAGGTGCCTCTGTTTAATCATGTGGATGTTGTGGATCACTGCAAAAAAACCCTATTCACTCACATACTACTGGTGCTTACTTCCCTGGGTAAGGTTGCTGATTTTGCTGTACTATATTGCAAATATTTTGTAAGTTTTTCTGTTACAAGGTAAAGAAAGTGTGTGAAGTTGATGCTTTTAATTGCAAATTTCTGTTCAGTGAAAGTCACAGAAGGTAACAAAATTGTGCATGTAGGTTCTCAAATGTTACACAGCCTTTTTTTCCCTTGATGCTCATGTTTTTTATTTTGCACTTGATGGATATCAGGTTGCTGATCCAAAACTGTGAGGAGTAATTGATAGACTAGATTGCTATATCTCTATTCAGAGGGACTTCAACACACTAGGGACACTGGAAAATGCAAAACTTACAAAGTTTATCCAAGTCCTGCACCAGGGGAGGATTATTCCATGCACCAAAATGGCTGATGGTTAAGTGCCTGGGATACAATTTTGTGGAAAAGGACCTGGGGAGTCACAGTGGAAAAATGGGTTGACAGTGAGACGTGTCCTAAACTGCATTGGGAAAAACATTTCAGTAGGCTGTGGGAAGCTGGGAGGTGTTCCTGCCTCTCTTCTTAGATTGTAGAGACCACATTTGAAGTGTCATGTCTAGTATTGCACTCTGGTATAAGAGGCACGAAATACTGGACTGGGTCCAATAAACGACTACAGATATGATACTTGGAGCATCCTACACAAGGTTGAGAGGCTGAGAGCTGGGATTATTCAGCTTGAAAAGAGAGGATGGTGAAACACTGGAACAAGTTTTCCAGAAAGCTTATGAAGTGTCCACCCTTGGAGAAGGTCAAAACCTGACTGGACAGGCTCTAATCAGCCAGTTGCAGTGTACACTTCTTTGAGCATGAACACAGGATTAGGCAATTTCAGGAAGGTTTTTCCAAACTCAACCCTTTTGTGATTTTAAATTAGATAAGGGGAATTATATTAGTAGAAGTGTTATCAATGTACTGTGCAACTGTTAGTCTTAAAGAATTGTAGATATTTCAGACAGTTCTGTGTATCTTGAGGAACACAACACTGCACTGTCAGAAGAGGTGGCAGATTATATCTGATGAGATCCTAGATCTTTTGGCACTGGCATAAAAGACCCCAGAATTCTTTTGCCAGCCTTCACAAAGGTCTGTCTCAACTTCTGGCAGTGTTCCTGTTTGTCACCACTTCAGACTCAGGAATTATTTGGTGTTAATGTTTCTGGAATAAAAAAACCTGATTTGTTTTCAGACCTTGCTAGACGTCTAGAATCTTGCTTCTTCATGCTCAGTGTAGAGTATAGCACAGACCTCATATCTGTGAACATTGTGTAGAAAGAATGATATACTGTGTTTTCACACTTTAGACCAATGCAAGGCATCATCTTTTTACTCAGTAGGTACTGTGGGAAATGTAAGCATAAATCACCATGGAAATCAGATTAGAGGAGTATAGATAACCCCAAGTATGTGCAGAGACATTGTGCTTTATGCTAATGTTGCCAACCTGGATACTTATGTGGGACACTTCATTATTTCCTTATAGAAACAGAAATTAGGCGATTGGGGTTTTTGTTTTTTTTTTTTTTTTTTTTTTTTTTGTTTGGTTGGTTTAGGGTTTTTTTTAGATTTTGCTAAAGAGATCTACTTTATTGTGTAAAATGTTAGTGAAAGACCAGAGTTTTGATAAGGCCAAGGCAAATACTCTTGTGCTAAATCAGAGCCGGAGGTTGCTTCTAGTTCTTGGTTTGTTAAAGCTCACAGCAAGCTGGTGTCTTAACACTGTTGGTGCTTGAGAAACTGATGCAAAAGGTCAGTAATCTTCATAAGTTTCTGTTTGGGCCTGAAGCTCCAGAGGACAATTTTACATTTGAAAAACAAAGCTAAGCAAATCACCACTCCATGAATCCCTCCCTTTCAGCAAAGTCCCAAAAACAAAACAAATGAACCCCCCTTCCAAAAGCCACAAAAAAGAAAAAAAAAAATGCCCCTCCCCCCAAAATAACCCCAAACCCCCAAAACAGCCCCCAAAAAAGCCAACGAAAAAAAAACCAAACCAAAACAATAACAACAACAAAAAAAATCCCAAGAGGAAAGAAAGAAAATCAACAAACAGACCCTGACAAAAATGATCCTTGCTGAGGCTGCAGGAAAGATACTGCAACTTTTGTGCTAGTGGAAAGTTAATTAAAAATCCCAAGCAAACAAGTAAGAGAAAGCTGAAAAGACGAAAGTATAAAAAGTTATATTGAGAAAGATACACTGTGATAAGGTCAAACTACTGTTATGACTTTCTGCCTTTTTTGAAACATCTCTACCTGATCCAGTGTATTTGCTGTAATGCTTTACTAGAGTGTATCTGTTCTGGATACCCTTCTTTTATAAAAGTGGGCGAGGAAAGATCAATGGTAGCTTAAGTGCTGTGCACACATTTCCTTCAAGTGATGCTTGCAGTGTTCCATAGTGGTGCCCCGTTTCAATTCTACTTCTCAGTTAGCTTTCAAGAATCCTGAGAGATGGTATGTAAAATTTAAACTTTTTTGTCCTGGTGAACTCTTCTGTGTCTAGTACCACAAGCAGTACAGAATTAGGACCTTTGTACATTACAAGGATGTTTTTCTGAAGGCTAGAAAATGATGCATATTCACCTGCTTAAATCTGTACTACTTGTTTTTTGCTTCTTTTTACTTCAACTATTTACAACTAAAATGAAACATATTCCAGTAAATTCATTAAAAGTGTCTGTGCTTTTATGTCCTACCCCCCAGCCATCCTGTCTTTCATAGAGGGGTAGATTTATAAGTGTTGACTCTAGACCTTCTCACATGACAGAAATAAAGTGTGTTTAAATTCCTAAATTTCACTTAATGTATGAGTTTTTATTAGACATTAAAAAACAACAAAAGTTTTGTACTTCAGAACTTACTTTTGTACTGAAAGAAGGAGTCTATAAAATTATGTCCAAAATAAAATGTCATACGTCAGAAAACTAATTATTTCTCTGTCCATGCATAAGAGCCTAGCTATCACATCTGCAAAGTCGTTCAGAAATAAAAGCCATGTATTTGGGAACTGTATAACCTGAAAAGATTTGGTTATGACCTTGTTATGTATAACCCTAAACCACTTTCAGGATTTGCCACTGTTATAAATTTCAAGGAATACTGTTGTGTTCCTTCCTCTCCTTGCCTCAACCCAATACAGTATTCTATTCATTTCCCATAATGCCAAGACAGAACTACTTATGTTTCATCAGGGCTGATAGGTTTGTGAAATATTAGCCAAAACACCCCCACCAGTATTTGGGGTTTCAATACTTAAAAAAAAAAAAAAAAAAAAAAAAAAAAAAAAAGGCAACAACAACCAAAGAGAAAAAGAAATTCCCCACACTGAAAACTGGAGAACTGGAGTTTTTCTCTAAACAGCCACTGGTAGATTTAGAATTCAATTTTATGGAAGAAGCAATCTTTATACATACATTTAATTCAGCTGGATTCTTCAGACTCTGGGTTGATTGGGACAAAGAAACTAAAACCAACATCTGCAGCATTATGTAAATATTTATAACTAAAAAGGAGGAAAAAAATCGTATTGCTTTAAATATCTACTTGACTAGGAAATACTGTTTGTATGTATATTACTAAATTGATTATTTCCTTAATCCTAGTGAGATTTTCCTTTTTGTGTATTAAATTTTGATATGTTTTCTTCTATTACATGCATATTAGTTGGATTTAAATATAATCATAAAATCTTACATTTGAATATTTGAATATTTTCAAATTTAAAAATAACTACAAATAGAATCTTTTATATTTCTTAAAGAAAAAAAAAATCAAAATCCACCCCCAAAAAGAACCACCCCAGCAACCCCCAGCTTACTGAATATTCAGTTAAAACAGACTTCAGTACTTTGGTGTGGCGGTAAGAAGGGGAATCAATCCTTTATTCCTCTTTAGAGTTGTGACACAACAGCCAATAAAATCAGTAGAAAGTTGGATTGTGACTGTGCATCTCAGGTGGTAACATGTTTATTACTGCTCTTGACAGAACATTGTCAACTTACTGTGGTGTTTATTTTGTTTATTCTCTTCCCTCTTTGCCTTTCAAAGAAAACAAGTTAGTTACAAGAGATGAGGGAGGTGGAGTACTCCCAGGTACCTAACTTGGGAGTTAGGAATTAAAAAGTGGTCTGAGTAATTCTGGCAGAATAGCTTTTCCTGAAAAGAAAAATTGCTTGTAATTCTCTTGTTTCTATGCATGTACTACAGGGTTTTATTGTTTTGGTTTTTTGGGGTGGTTTTTTTTTGTGGGTTTTTTTTTTTTTTGACTTGTCATAATCCCAGAGACTGACCAGTTTAACTTGCTTCCATTTTCCTCTAGATAATCCAATGAGGTTCTCACATGGCAGGGTCAGAGCCAGAGTTTAGGAAGTTGCTGATGCCTGAGCAAAAATTGGCAGTGACTGTCTACATCGGGTTTCTTCATTGTCTTCACAATTCTTCATGTCAGCTCTGTTACCAGTTTGACTATACCCTTGCCATTGTTTATGTTCAGTCCTTGCTTATGTTGGAACTAAAGTCTAAGGAGCAGGTCATGTGTAGAAAAATTAATACAAAAATAATTTTTTGACAGTTTTTTGTTTTTATATAATTTTTTTATTTTTTTTAATAAGTTCACTTCGTGAACTTTATGATTCTTGCTTGATCTAGTATTTTTATACAAGTAGCAACAATATATTTTAGCTGTTTTTTTTCTTCAAAAAAAAGCTGGCACTACACAGGTATTCTAGGTATGAATCTATTTCCTGAAAATCCTAGATGATCATTCCTATCTGAAACTTCTTACCACCCCCACCTCCAAACTTGGTGCCGTTCTGAGAAGGAAGTGTGAGGCTGGGGATCCTCTCCTCATACAAAATACATTAGTAGATCTTACAGTCTCAGCTTCCAAAAGAGTTGACAGTTCTGTTGCCTTAGATATCAGTGAGGCACACTGATAAGTCTCCAGAAACAATAGCATAAGCTTGTTGCTATGTCCTGTGGAGATTTTCTTTGTTTGTCTGATCTGTTGCTATTGGGTTAGTCCTATTGCCCTAGCGATTTTCACACTGCTGCTTATAAAATGATCTTTAAAACTATTATTCTGATGAGCTTAACTTAATTATGTTGTATGTACATGAGATTGTTGCAAGTCTTTATTACCAACATTAGTAAAATAGATTACCTAACAAATTAATAATGCATTCCTTAAAAGGCTGTCCATGTGTAATTATGTATAATTTAGAAAAAGCTTAGAAGATGGTGTGTGGTTTTTTTTCTAAAGTATCCTATCTGCATGGTTGAAATCAATTTAAAGTATCAGCACTTGTGAGTTTCCAACTTATAATTTTCCCTGTAGAAGTCAACTATTTTTGGCATTGATGCCATGGAAATATTTTTGCTGGAGATCATACAAAGCCTTTGAAAAATATTGCATGAAGTCAAACACTATATTCAGTCACAGAAATACACTGAGGAAAAGCTCTCTCTGTAGTAAGCTAGATGTAGACTTTAGTTCATGATCTGGATCCATGAGTACTTAACAACACAATGATCTGATTTTGAAAACTTAAACAGTCCACTGCTATATATGCAAATCTTCTAACAAGGGCTGGTCTTTTTTGAGAGATTTCTGGCAGCTTTAGTAAGTGTGTTACATGAATCTATAAATACAAAATATTTGTTACACATTTTAATGTGTGACATTCTAGACTAGAATTTTTACTAAGTTTAGATAGAGTGGCAAGGATAATGAGAAATGTGAAACTGCAGAGGGCCATATTTTTCAAAGCAAAAACGGGTCTTTTCCCAGAAATAATCTGTTGCTTAGTTTTTTAGTTGATTCAAAATAAGATATTTCTCAGTTGTTACTGACTTGTGATGTATCCATAAGGAGTCTAGTCATGGTGATTGGTGGGCTCCTTGAGTGAGTTCCTGTCTCAAAGACTGAGACTTCTGAGACCTCCTTTCTCTTAGGTCTAAAGGGAGACTGGTCTCTTTTTGTAAATACTTTTTTATGTGTGCTGAGCTGAGTGGTATGAATACCTCTGAAGAACTTAAAACTGTTTTACTAAACATGAAATGTTGGTTTCTGGATGTATTACTCAGAGTGGCGTGGGCTATACAAGATGACAAAAAGATTTTAGCCCCGAAATGTGTGCTGTTAATGCCATGGAGATTTCTTTGGGGATCTTTGCACTAAGATATCATCTATTTGTTCATTTAAAGCTTTGTCTTGCATTTGAGTCTACTGGCATTCAAAGTCCAAATATTTTCTCTTTTTTTAGAAATTCTTTTATGTGTTTGCTGGGCTGTACCAAGACGACAAAAGGTAGAAATGAGAGCCTAATGTGAGTTTAAGACTTTTTGTCATATGCCTCTTCCACAGAGTTTACAAATTCTGGAAGGGAGCAATCTCTACTCTGACAACTGAAGAGGAATATTCAGTGAGTCAGAACATCTTGGACATGCTGGTCTCTGCGATAGAGCTGTGACAGTCTATGCACTTTTGTGAGAAGAATTATTGAAGCTGCTGAGGCATCTGTTGATGCTACATTCACCCTATTCCAACTTCTGTGGATGCAGTTGAGTTTTTTTTCTCTATCACCTACCTAACTTCAGCCTGGCTATTGGATCAGTGCATGGTTGTTTTCATAAAAAGATAATTTATGAGCCAGTTTCTCCTCACAGATTTCACAGCTACCTAATTCATTCATTTTTCTGACACTGAAAATTAATTTCCTATGTCCCTTGATGTTGCATTATATGATGACTAGTAAGAATCATCACAGTCATTTTGAAAAACAAATAAAACCTGAATGCGAATCTAGGAGAGAAAAACTGAACCCTCTGGAGGGAAGCATTCTTCTGTTCCATCTTAGCAATTACAAGTGTGATCCTTTGCTGTCCTGGGATTGAACTGATGCCATATCACACACCCAAGAGCAGGATGAAAGCTCCAGGGGGAAGACACAGCCTCCGTTCTGGAAGAAAATACCACTAACTCCTCATCCTACTATGATAAATACAGTGAAAATGGAATATAGGGAAGAATAGGTTTAGAAGAAATCTCCTGTGGAACACTTGCAAAGCTACTTGCATGCAGCCAGCCATACTCAAGCAGGCTATAGTTTTGTTGATACAACTCTCTGCTGTTGCCCTTGCTTGGGTTTTTTCTATTTCAGATGTAGAAGTTTGCATTTTCCTTTGTGGGAATTCATCACATCTTATTTGCCCCACAACACAAAGAAAGCCATTGTGCTCATTTGTGCAAGAACATGTAAATTTTGCTGTTACACTTCCTTCAAGGAGTTACAGTAGAGGAAGCTCTTTTATGGCTTACTTACATGGTCTACCCTGTAACTTTTATGCCTTTTACAGCAAATTTTCAGGGTTAAAAAGTTGAACCATGCTTAGAAATTAAAAAGCATTCTCATACAGCACCTAATTTTCTCTTTTTTGAGAATTTTCATGTATATTCAATCATCTGCAGCAATTTAATCTACTGCGGTATTGTGGAAACCACAGCTCCTTTCTCCTTGAACTACTTTTAGTGTTTATCCAAATTGAGCTATGAAGGGGAAATCTGGGCCAGTTCATTTACTGAACTTGGTTACTCTTGTGTTTAATATTCTCTAATGATCCACTAGCGTATTCCTGAATGTGTGTTGCTATCCAATAGATTATAGCACAGATACCTAAGCTGCATAACAAAAGCAAAGTAGTTGCTGGAGAGGGATGACTATTAAGTAATATATTCATGAGCAGCTAGTCTCAGCTTGGCTGTGTCCACAGATTATCTGGATCTTTTTAATTTAAGAATCTTGATCGACACAAAATGTAACTGATATGAAAGTCTCCTAGAAATAATTGATGAGGTAATGTTCTCTGAGGAATAAGAATTTGCTGTGCTCTGTCTTTAGCTTCTAACAGATATGAATGGACACAAATATTGCACTGTTTTTGGCAGGGAGTGCTGTGGTAACACTTGGTGTGTAATGCTCCCAGGATTTTCAGCTCTGGCAGTTGCAGCTTCCACTTATCTGGAAAATTTGCTTTTAACTCGACATTAAATGAACATGAATGAGGCTGGTCACTGGTAAGTGAGTAATCCATTATTCTGTAAATGCAGATGACACCATTGAGTTCTGCATAAGAACTGAAATTGTCCACTCAGCAAGAAGTTTGATATTAGAAGGCAAAACTTGATTGAAAGCAATACATTCAAAGAATGTTTATTTATATTTCAGAACACATTTCTGAAATATAGATAGGACAAACTAAAGTATTCTTCCACTCTTTAAACTGAAAGAGTATAGCTCTCTTTTTATCAGCATGTTGGATCACCATGGTTTTCCCAACCAGGAATAGCTGGACAAAGTCAGCATAAAACCAATCTGCTCCTTGTGGTTATTTGGATTTCTTAAAAATCAAACCAGAGGGTCAAAGCTCCTTCAGGCATTTTTCTTTATCTAGTAGACCAAAAGGAAGAAAAATCTTGATTTCCCTCTGATGTCGCAGCTGAAAATGAATGGTGTACACTGTGACCAGACTAGGTCTTCAAATTCTGTTATTTAGGAAGTTAATTCTATTGGCATACAGGTGTCCGTATATTGTTTAGGTGAGCAGGGAGAAGCACTACATATCAATTTCTTTCACTTAGTTAACTGTCTTGGAAATGAAGAGCTGGTAGTTCCTCCATCTTGTGAAATCTCAAGGCAAATGATGTCCAGACACATCATCTGAGACCCTTCACTGAAACAGGACTCTAGATAATTTTGTAATGAAATGTTTAGCATCTACAAAAGAGTTCATAAGTAGAACTCTTAACAACACATTGTCCCTATATTAATAAAAATGCAGCAAAGCAAAAATGCGTGGCTGTGTGCAAATGTAACAGCAGCACCTTTGAAGGCAACTATCCATTAAAATTGTGGAATTTTGGATCTGTATGAGACCTGAAGGTTGACATCTAATCTGTTTTTATGAAAGATTTTTTCTATTGATATCTTCATTAACTAAATTAGTTTTGTATAGAGTAAGTATAAAAGTTTATTTTACAGATGATTCCTCTTCAGAATTAGATCTCTTCCAGTACATGTAATTTTAAACCATGTCTAATTCCATATGATAAGAAAAGTAAAAATTGAGTAATTTAAAACAAAATAGTCCTGACACATCTGAAAGAATGAAATACAATTCGAAGAGTGGGAACAGAAAATAAGAGATGAAGGGAGAGGCCAAAACAGTCATACTTCCCCTCTGGAATCTAGACTCCACAAATGCTTTCTTATAGGCAAAAAGTAATTTCAGAAAATAACTGCTGTGAATTTAAGGAAGTACTCATTTGAGTGAGCTAATATCCAGCATTATAAAATATTTATTAATGATGTTTACTTTATATTGTACAAAATCCCACACTTAGTGCTTTTATTACATGTAATGACCATATCATCACGGTCTCATGAGACCTACAAGGTGCTGCTTAAGAGTAAGATGTCTCTTTGGATTTTTTTCTCTTTTTTTTTTTTTCTTTCACTGAAGATCTTGTAAGTTTGTCTGTTACAAATTATTTTTACCTTGAAAGTGCTGATCACAGTGTCAATGATCCAAAGCTTTTTTCTGTTGCTCTTTTTTTTTTTTTTATGATGACAATCACATTTGTCATTTGTATTATGCTGTAGTCTAGCTTTCAGTAGAAATAGTAATATGTGTATTAGTACGTGTATATTACACAAATGAACGTATTATCTATATATCAAAATTAATATGCATATATTAATCCACTGAGACAGGAATGTGGGGGTGGGGAATTGTTTACTAATGAACATTTGATAAGTGCTTTAAGATCTTGAAAACAAAATAATAACTAGGTATTTAGCTGCTGGTCAAAATTGAGAGTTGTGGAAAAGAGATACAATCCAACTTGTGTACTGTTTTCACCTTGTTGCAGAGTTGTTAATATGGATACACTCTTTAAATTGAGTATTAATAGCATTTTTAAAAAGTCTATTGATAGAGACTTTCATCTGTAAAGAATCTACTGAATACAGTTCCTAGGAGAGCATTCTTTGTTTGATTGTCCATAGCATGAAGGAGAGAGGAGTTTTTTGTCAAAATGTGTAAAATCACAGAATCATAGAATTAATAAGTTTGGAAAAGACCTCTAAGCTAAACCATTAACCCAGCATTGCTGTGTTCACCCCAAAACCGTGCCCCCAAGTGCCATGTTCACAAACCTTTGGAGTGCTCCAGCGATGATGATTTCACTACTTCCCTGGGCAGCTTCACCACCCTTTAGGTGATGAAATTATTCCTAATATCCAGTCTAAACCTCCTCTGGTGTAACCTTTATCCTGTCACTTGGTACCCCCACCTGGCTACACCCTCCTTTCAGGCAGCTGTAGAGGACAAGCAGGTGTCCCCTGAGCCTCTTTTTCTCCTGACTGAGCAACCCCAGCTCCCTCAGCTGTTCATTGTATAATCTGTACTCCAGAACCTTCACCAGCTCTGTTGCCCTTCTCTGGAAACACTCCAGCATCTCAAATACTTTCTTGCAGTGAGTGACTGAAAACTGAACACAAGATTTGAGGTGTGACCTCTTCAGTATTGAGTAGAGTGGGATGGTCTCTGCCCTGGTCCTACTGGCCACAGAATTTTTTGCTACAGGCCAGGATGCCAGTGGCCTTCTTGGCCACATGAGATGAGAATACTACTAGGAGAGTATGCCAGAGGAGCTGAAGTCAAATACATGTTGGTGACTGCTTATAAAAACGGATTTTGCTTGTGTAATATAGGAAATTTGGAATTGTATTGGCATGTTCATAGAACCCCATCAGGAAGGCTGCATGTCATCTGCTAATTCACCTCATTAAATTAATAAAATACTAATCAAATTTGGTATTGTAAGTTCTGTTCTCTTTGAATTGTTGTTGATTATGAAAATGACTTCAGGATATAGCATAAATTCCTATGTAGCTGTCACTCTGTCTCATTTTCAAAACACAAAGCAAAATTTAAAGGGGCTGATTTTTTTTATTCATTAGCATTACACATGTTAATATTTTTCATAGATAAAAGAGGAAAGAACAAAGTATGTGTGACCATAGGGTCAATGATGTTCCTTAATGTATTTCTGACGGAGTTCAGCAAGAAAACAAGTCCCCTTGTGGGCTGGACTGAAATGAGAAATTTCCATCATGGCTGCATTACTGAAATAGTAGTTGTTTGTTTCCTTTAATGGCACATTTAAATATATTTCTTTCCTATATCTTTAAATGGAGGGAATTGCCATATCTCGAGCAGCCTTCTTTCTCCTGGTCCCCGTGTTGTGGGTTAACACAGGTGGGCAGCTCAGCACCACACAAGTCACTCCCCCACCCTCAGTGGGATAGGGAAGAGGGAAAAAGAGTAAAATCAAGGTAGACCAACACCTAGCCTTTTGCTAGGCAAAAGGTGGCTTATCTCCCTAAACTCTCTTCTTTTCCCTTTTTTTGCTTAACCTGCCATTATCCAGCATGTGATATCTCTGGTTAATTTGTGTCATATGTTCCCCTGCAATCTCCTGCATGAGCCCCATACTATTCACTGTGTTAGGGCAGACTGAAAAAGCAAGGGTCTTGATACAAATGCTGTCTAGCAAAAGCTAAACAAGTTTTCTATCTGTCTTGTTTCAGCCTTAAATCTAAACCAGCACCACAAAAGCTGCTCTGAAGAAAAGGAACTCCATCTCAGCTAGACCTGATACATCCTCACAATACATTGTTTCTATCAAATAGATTAAATCAACTACCTAGGAATCCTTTTTTTTCCTAAAACTGTTGGAGTAGAATACAAATAATGTGGGGGAATAGATGAGCAGTAGGAAATCTCTTGTTTTCCCTCTTTCTTTAAAAAAGAGTGAAATCAGTTCAAAATATATGGACTAAACTCTTTAGTGAGTTACAGAGGATTAACTATGTGAGAGAGCATACGTTTGATGAGGATGATATCTGACAAGCAAATCTGACAAGCATAATGTTCACAAGATTCCAGCATCTAAATGTGTGCTTAGTTGAGGAAGGTCTCAGTCATTTTCAGTCTGTTACTCAGGAAAAAAGTTTCTGCAGCCTCAGAAGGATCTGACAGAGAGATAAAGTGCTGATCACAGACACAAATAGAAAAGAGATAAAAGAGAATACAAAATATTGAAGAAGGGGGAGAAGAGGAGGGTCAAATTTGAGGTCTCTCTTTGTAGCATAGGAATATTATGCAAAGAGTCACTTTTATAATTATTAAATGTTCCGTACCTACATTCTTGACAAGTTGATGAGAGAAAAGGTGCTAAAAAGAGAATGAGGAAATTTTCGTTATGTGTACATTTCCAAGCAAATCAATTATTTGGTATTGTGGATAATTTACAAATAAAATTGCAAACGGTAACGTTATGACTTTTGTGTCTTCAAAACTTTCTCTTTTCTTAGGGCCATCATAAGCTTCATTATTTTGAACTTTGACTCCTCCAGAGTAGGTAATGTGTTTAACTGCAAAAGAACTGATCACCATCAGCACCTTCTACTTTCAGAACTCCTTCCTTCTTTCATGGTTAATATCTTAAAGTTCTCTCAAACTTCAGGCTATTAGAATATCTTTCCAAAGGAATACTTCAGTAACATTTTTGAGTTCTAGAAACTCTGTCAGAGTCAATGGGTAGGTTTTTTAACTTAGCTGTCTTTCGGAGATGCTTAGCATAAAGTTAGCACTTGGTCCACAATGAGTAATAAAAATTTGACTAACCAACTGAATGATGTCAGTTTTGACTTCAAATTCATCACTGAATTTGTTAATGTTTGGTGTTCTCTTTCTCCTGCCTTTGGAGAATGGGAAGATGCTACTGTCAAAGTTATATGGACAAGTCACTCTTGAGAGGAATGGAGAGCTTCAATGTTAGGGGTCTTTGGGCAGTTTGCAGCTCTGAAACTCTCTCTTCCTGGCCTGGACTGTTTTGGGCTCTCCTGCCTTGGATCATTTTGAGCCTGGCATGCTGGCTAGAAATGGGACTGACTTCCTGAAATCTGTCTTTTTTAGACCTTTTGTAAACACATTTTTGTAGTGGAAGCCCTGTTGTGCCATTTTGCCAGGCAACTCTGACCAACACTGCTCTGTAATCAGAGCCTTATCAGAGAAGCTGAGGTCTCAGGAAATTGAATAATACGTTTCCCAGCCTGGTCATTTAGGGCAGATGCTATTTCCTTCTACTTAAGATATTCAGAAATGAGTGTATGTGTGCAGGGAAGGGGTGGGAGTTACCAAATAATCTAGAAACTCTAAGGGTACAGGAAAGAGAAGGAAATCAGATGACCATGCCTGAAAAAAGGTTTCTTTTCTCATCACTCTTTATGAATGACAGAGCAAATCAAATGCTTCACAAATGTCTTCCATTTACTGTAAGGCTCTTTGCATTTGCTTCTTGATATAGCATTTTATTCAGTGATAAATATAACACTCTTTGGTTCAGATAGTAAATACTGTACCTTTTATTCCACATGTCTCCTCAGAAGTGTTTGGGGCTTTTTTGTAGTATCACAACTGTTATTAATATCATTACTGGCCAAAAAGAAATTTTCCATTCTCTCAATATTATTTCAACTGTTCCATAGCTCATTCAAATGCATTTTCTGCCATAATCTACTCTAGTGTTATAAATAATACACTTTTTTCTTTCTTAAATACTTTTCTTCCATAAAAGAGAAAAAGAAAATATTTTAAACACCCTAAAGGTGATTCCACCTCTACGTTGTTTTAAGAGTAAAGCCAAATAGCATCAGCTTATTCAAAATTCTAATAAAACCTTAATCTATGTTATAGAAATAATTCTCATGTGTACATCGTGAATACATAAACATTTTCATTGCCCAGGTTTATACATGCTATTTTCTCTTGTAATAAATCAATCATATTTTACTTCCCTAATTCTAATTATTTCAAATATGTTTCATTTTTCTTTGTCAGTGTAATTTCAGGTTCTTAAAAAGTGAATTTCCTTAGACAACTTATCTTCAATGCTTTTAACTTTTTAATAAAATAAACATGAAGCAAGATGTCTAACTCAGCCAGTAAGTAATGCAGATAACAACATTGTCCTTTGAATGTGGAACAGCTTTATTAATTCTTAACCAGTAATATAATTTTGAAGTATTCTTCATCTGCAGATATTAAAATGCTTCTACACCTTCTCTGGTGTCCTTTGTAGATGTTTTTATAAACTGAAAATGGTCAGTGGCTCTTCCAGGAGGCTGAGATGAACAAAATTTCATCAGAAATTGGATAGGGTAGAGCAAATTGAAAACATCAACATGCCCAGCTTAGTATCTTATGAAAGGTGTCCATGAAGTTCATACAACAGAAGTCATAATTAAGATTTTATAGCCAAGCTTTATAAGTAATAACTCCCTTATAGTTATTTTGTAAGACATTCATAGTTAAAAAATGCAACCTATTTCTTGGTTTGCCTTCATGGAAGCACATGTTACACAAAAACATTCCATTTAGCTCCCCAGTGTGGGAAGAGATATCTGTTTATAAAAGAACATCTTAAAAATATGTCATGCAGATGAGTTTCCTCTGCAGATGACGTATGACCAACTAAATAAGCAATACTGTACAAATTGGTACTTTTATGTTCTAGTAAATAACTGTCTTCTGGGTTTGGTTTTTTTAGATACTGTGGTCAGGCATTTGTTTTATGGACCATTTAGAAAACAATGTATTGCGTGAGTTTATCTGATGAATGAAACTGCATACTCATTCAAGTTATGTTTAGAGATTTACAAAAACAATTTGCAGCACATTCTGTCTTTATCTGTTATCTCATTAATGCTGCTTGCTGCTTTTAAAGAGGTTTTTACTGGATGTATGATCTAAAAGTTCAGCAGAAAGAGCTCTTTTTTCCTTCTAATTCTACAGAACCATATTGCTGCATTATAAATACTTTCCTCTAATACTGTCAGGAAATTAGAAGGGAAAATTAGATTTTTTTTTTTTCTTGTAGTGGTGAAATAATTTACCTCTGGTTACAAGGAAGTTTTTAGAGAAGTTACTTATAGGTGGAAATGTAATTGTATGCTGTCAGCTACTGAATCAACTGATATTTTTTATTGGTACTAAAATGTAATAAGAACCACTGTATCAGAGTTCATTACAACATGGTTCTGATGCAAAAAGTGTAAAACTGTAAGGTGGAAAGAAGTTTGATCATCTTTTTCTTCCTACACTTCAAACTGTATTGGCAAGTATAGTGCTGGGTGGTTTTATCCTCCAGTCATTTTTGTAGATAAAGGAATATAATTTTGACACTAAAGCTGGGGCAATTGATTTGATATTTGCTGGTTTGATGAATATTTCCAGATGACAGCCTGAGAGTGAAAAGTTGTGTGATCTTGTTGACATATTCAGCTCCAACACAAGATTTGGAAGAAAGCAGGTTGACTGTAATGTATTCGTCTTAACCTAAAATGATATATTATTTTGCTAATATGTGCTTTTCCTGATACCCATTTCACTCCTATGCATTCAATTATCTGCTATGGCAGAGAATGTGTTGTTCCGTATTTAATACCTTGTAACATCTTTGAAATTAGTCCATTTCCAGTGATTTGTGAACCTGTCTTCCTCATCCCAAATCTGCCCTTTGTTACCCTATGACAGTGTTTTATTTATTCTTTTATGAAAATATACCCAGGGTCATCACATGGTTTTGACTGAGAAAATTGAATAGAGTGTAATCACTCAATATTCTTGTCAAACCTATTTCTTAGGCTGAATTTCTATTTGAGTGATGAGCTCTGTTATTTCCCAGAGAGATTGCGAATTCTCTGTCTTTGGATAGTTTCATAGACTCACTAGAGAAAAGCGGTGAGCAACTTTTAGGTATGAAGTTAGATCTGCTTTGTCTAAATAACTAGATTGTTGGACCAGATGAACTCCAGTTGTGCTTTGCAATATATATTATTGCTTCATTCCAGAAATATGAGCATTCTTTAGATCACCAAATGAGAAGTATGTCTACAAACAAAACCAGTGAAAGTCACTACATGAAGTAAGATCTTTTGGGTAGTGTTTCTTACCTATCACTGAGATGTCTGACTAGCAGCATGCGTAAGTTTTAAATATCTAAAATTTGTTATTAATATAGACAAACATTTTAACAATTATGATTTTCAAAGAATCCTGAAGTTGCTACAAACCTGCAGAAATTAAAACTTGAGACATTAGGTCATCTTTGAAGTTGCATGAAATAGATAAGTAGAAGTTTTGAGGAAAATGGAAATTACGTGTAGTTCAGTGGATTAGAAGTTATCTTTCCAGTATAACTGTGACTTATTCCCTACAGTGAATAAAAGTGTGGTAAGCATTAAAAAGCCAGGCAATCTCCTTTGATGCAGTACTGGAAGCACAAAAGAGTTGAGAGTCTCTTGTGATGTTGGTAAAAGTACAAAGGTTATCAGTATGAAGCCCTGAGAAGAGTTTTGTAAAGTGGAGTAGGTAAGGGAAACAAGCCCCTTGCAATTTTTTGGATAACAGCACTACATATAGAGAACTGAGAATGTCAAGGTTCAACCTGAAGCCAAAACTGCCATTAGAATCATTGAAACGTGCCACCAAACCATTGGGAAGCAAAATCTGACGACCACAACTGTGGACCTGGTGTGGTAGTGGTTGTTGCATATCCCATCCACAATTTCAGCTCTCTCTGCACCTCATTTCTATAAGAACAATGTACTTACACATAAATGTTAGTGCCCTTTTGCTGTACTCACTAGTGTGTCTTACACTTTTTGGTCTAAATGCTATCAACAGATTCCCAAGGTGAGAAACAGGTAATGACAATGTTTGTTGGTATTAAATAGACTATTGTAATCTGTAGATTGTATGGTAAATGTCTTCTAAAGTTTCTAATAATCTCAAGGTGTTCCCATACTACTGAAAACTTCTGCACTACCTTTTAGCAAAGATGCATTATGAACATGGTTATCCTGACGCAATACATGAGATGTACCAAGAAGCTGACAACTGATAATGTTATTTCCCAGTAAGAAAGTAAAGAGTGGTCACACTAAGATAGGACTCAGAATATCACTTTTACAGTTCTCCTCAAGTTGGGTCCTATTTTTGAGTCAAAAACATATTGTGCTACAATTTTAATTAGTTTAAATTAATATAACTTATAATTTTAATAGTGCAGTTTGCCCAGGTGCTTTAGAAAGAGAACCATAAATTATTAGGACTTTGTTGTAGTTTAACTCCAGCTGGCAGCTAAAAACCCCACAGCTGCTAGCAGACTCCTCATTTTTGAGAGGGGAGAGGGAACCAGAAGAGTAAAAGCAAGAAAACTCATGAGTTGAGACACATGCAACTTAGTAGATAAAGCAGAAACCATGCACACAAAGTAAAAACAAGGAATTCATTCTCCAGTTCCAATGGGCAGGCAGCTGTTCAGCCATTTCCAGAAAATCAGGGCTTCATCATATCTAACAGTAATTTGGGAAGGCAAGCATTACCACCCTGTATGTCCCTTCCTTCCTTCTTCTCCAGCTTTACACACCCAGCATTATGTCCTATGGTATGGAATGTCCCTTCGGTCATGTGGGGTCAGCTGACCCAGGTACGACCCCTTCCACCTTCATGAGCACCCTCAGCCACCTCGCTGGTGGAACACTATGAGGAGCAGAAGATGCCTTGATTCTGCGTAAACACTGCCCAGCAGTAATTGAAACATTGATGTGTTCACCAAAAATCCAGTGGTTTCAGCTAAAACCCAAAGCACAGCCTTATACCGCTACTCTGGAGAAAATTGTCCTATCTCAGTCGAAAGCAGTGCAAACTTTAATGAATGCACTCATGCTACTCAGGACTCCTTTGGCTCACACTAATGAAATCCACAGTATAATTCAATTATCTGCTGCAAGAAAGTTACAAACATGGAATATTGACCTTTATTCAGAGCAGTCACCCAATTCTAAGATAAGAAAAATGAGTGAGAATGTAAGAGCTTCAGCAGGACGAAACAGAAAATGTAGGCTTAGTCATTCACCTAACCATTGACAATCTAATAAGAATCCTGGAAAAAAATCTACAAGCACTTATAAATCTTCATGCGTTTGCAGTTCATTTCAGTACCATCTCCTATGAATATTGTAGCTGCTGAGAGGAGATGTGATATGCTTGTATGATGGCAACTAATAAAAGTTGATGGAATGGAGGTAAAAGTTATCGAACCATAGTACTCAGGGAAGTGAGAATATAAATTCATGGAAATTTTCCCAAGAATCTGCCCAAGTCTGTCTGGGGTGGAAAGTGTTTGAAACCATTAGCTAAGTAGACATGGTGCTGTGTTTCGGAGTAGTGAGTGACACACATATGAAAGCAAAACACAGACCAAACAGAAGAGTGGTCATGAAAAATACCTGGTGTTTTAGACAGTCATTTGTTTGAAAAATTTTGCCAATATCTATATTGCAAGCATCACAGCTGGAGTTCTGGAAGTAGATAAATAGGCAGATAAAGCAGCATTCCAGGCAAACCTGGGCTGTTATCTCATATGTCATCTATGTAACTATTCCAGAAAGAACAAGTCAGTTACCACATTTTTATCTGGGTATTAGGGCTTTGTACTTGGGGTAGCTAAATCAATAATTCGAATCACTGAAGCTCTAGTAAGTGTTGGGCAGTGGGAAGGAAAATGGAAGGAATACACCACAAACTGTTCATGAACAGGAAACCGTGTAGTATGGGGAATCACTACTATCACATCCATGAAGGAATAATAAAAATTTAGAGTTCAGTAGGGTCCCTTGAGCCAGCTTGTGGAAGCATGCATCAGTAGCAGATTTAAAAAAAAAAAAAAAAAAAAAAAAAAGAAGATTCAAATCACAGTGATTCCATAGTGGGTATAATTTTGTCACTTTAAATAAACATGACAAAAGTGGTGTACGATAAATAGATGGATTCCCACATGAGTCTGCTTTAGCACAGTTGTATCTGGGGGGTTGGTGAACTCTCCTTCTCAAATGTGTTTGTTAAAAAAGGACAGAATATTTGAGGGAATAAAGATATGTATTGCCCTGACTCTTTATCTCTTTTCAGTGTTCAGGCATAAAAGGAAAATCTGTCAGTTCAGTTAGAAGAGTGACAGTTCTGTACATAAATCTATAAACCAGTAGACCAGAGGAAGGACATCCCTAGAGAAGTCTTTGTAGTGTTGCGTATTCCTTCTTTCTCTGAGATGCTGTATCTTTTGCCATGTCTTGGATGTGTCTCAGGAATGCAGGCAGAGTGTAAACAAAAATAATAATATTTCCCATAAGGCTTACTTCTGGATCTTCCTTTTGCTAAAGTTTTGGAAAAAAAAAAAACAGCTGGTGTTTTGGGAGCAGATTGATTCCCAATGCAATGAATATTGACCAGAGTATTTATAATACATTTAATATTTTGATTAGACACAAAATCTTTTATTAAAAAGGCAATAGAATTTTTTTTAATAAATCAAGATATCCTGCTCTCTGAACAAGATCACAAAAAAACACAAAAGAGGTTATGAGTACAAGAAAAATTGCACCATCAGTATTGAATAACTCCTTGACACTTATTTCTCCTTATAGTAACACTAATTGTTTGCCCTTAGAATTTAAGTACCATGACTTTATATAACAACTTCACAAAATTCTCTCCCTGTGTTGTCCTCTTGCATCATACAACAAAAATATTTTATGAGATCTTGTGTTTCTGCTGAACTGGAACCTGCAAGGGGATGTTGGAGTCTGAATCTAGGCAGGAGTAAGAAACAATTTTTGAGTTGAGAAAGGACAATACAGAATCACAGGAAAAAAAAAAATTAGATTATAACAAAATACAATAACATAGGAATCATAATAAAGCTGACAAATTTAATACATTCATCCCCCAACCTATGCTATATAGTGAAATCCATGTGCTTTTTCTGATGGTGCATTTAAATGTAGGAACTGAAACACTTTCAGCAGACAAAACTATGCCCTATACATCCAAGGAAGCTGCTATCTATGCAAAAGGATGTCCAGAGTTTTAAGACTGATGGGACTTGGTAAATGGAGTAGAGTTCTAGCTGTACTTGTCTGAAGGGAAATGACTAAGGGCAGGCCACAAAGAGTGAAAACACAGCTGGAGAGAGACAATTAATGATTTCTTGATGAACCAGCTATAATTTCAGTAGTAGATTTTACAGAAATATGTTGCAGTCTTGAACACTTGGGACATTTTTTGTTAAAAAAAGTCACTGTGTCTGAATAAAAACTGTATTAGATCTCTCCTGCTTTACAGAACGTTTTAACTACAAAGAAAACCCCAGCCGTGTATTTCCTGTGCATATTAACACGGATGTAATGGATATATTGTCTTTGATTGTTTTTGAACTTTTATGCCATTTTATTTTTAATGTGTATGGATATATACTCTTGTAATTGTAGCTGAAGTGGAGCTTTTGAACCTGTCGCTGATTGGCATGACTTCTCTCTTGGAGGGTAGTCGGAGTTTTAAAGTGGGATCAGCATTAATGTGCTCCTGTCTGCAATTCGTGAGTCAGCTGAAAATGATTACCCAGTCCTAAAACCAGATAATACACTAATGTTGATTAGAGACATTGAACTGTTTGATTAATTGAGGCAATGAAGCTATGTGAGGTACTGTTTTCTGGGTTTATTTATTTAATATGCATTGTAACTGTGCATTAAGAAGGAGATTGGAGTTTAACACTGACATACTGTGTCCTCAAAATCAATGTAATTGATCACAATTTCTTGAAAAAAAACCCAAAAAACCAGTGCAAACATGCTTTAGACATTTAGGTTATCTATGAGCAAAATTAAACAATAATGACCCATAATTTAAACTACATTGTTTTATGGACTTTTCGGGGAAGTCTATAAAAACCATAAAGAAAGCATGTCATTTCCAGGGGAAACAAACCTCTCTAAATGCTCTAAATGTTACCTATCTCAGTAAATGCTTCCTTTCCTTCAATCATGGCCTCTTTGCCCTTTGTTTATTTTCCCACAAAACTGCTGCCTGCAATAAAGGCCAGATATCAAGTTCCATTGTGTTTTGTGTTGTCAGTAGGAAGTAGATTCTTATTCTTTAACTCCTTGTAAACAGTTTTTCGGCTGCTGCTGAAACACTGTTAAGAAAGGTGAGTGAAGAATTTCACAATGAATTAACATTGTTCTGCAACAAAAAGTGTTGAATTAAAAACCAACTAACCAAATAAACCCCCCCCCCCAAAACAACCCAAAATCAGTGCAGATACAATATTAAATGATGTCAGACATTCTAGTTTAGTTAACTGAACATAATAGTGCACCTGAAATAGTAGAACATATTGCAAAAAGATAATTCACCCCTTCCCCCATGTCAGTAAAATTATTTTATGAAAATGGGTATGTATTCTGAATTTTGCAGGATATCAAATTCTAGAGAGTATGCCAAAATCAGATTTCTCTAGTTTACAAAGTCAGGTATAAAAATTTTTGCTTCATCTGACTGCAATTCTGATTTTCCTTTTATACCTTGTGCTTTGTACATATCAAGAAATTCACTCATTTTGAAATTTTTGCATGAATTTTTGAGTAACTGAAATGATGTATGAGAAAATCTGCCAAATTAAATAGTATTTTTACAGGCCTCTGCAGTCTTAAAATGGACATGAAAGAAACATTTCCTTGAATCTCATGATTTTGGATGCCTTTAAGTGTGAAGCCTAATTTAAGAAAAGGGCTAGGGAGTTCTAAAATACCTTTCAATTGCTCACCTTCTTTAGTGTGATTTAGTTTAAGTTATACTGTATCATGTTATATAAAGTTTTATCAGCTGTATGATTCAGTCCAATGCTTTCTTCCCAAATGTACATTCATTACATCAGCATTAAAATTAAACAACCTAGTTTTTGGAGAGTGTAGAGGATGGAGTAAGATAGCAAACAGACAGAAACAGGAGGTACCTTAAGAATCTGCAGATTGTTGATGGATATCAGCTGTAGCAGCTTTGCAGTTGTGTGATAGTTCTTTCGCTCAGGGGTGTGTGTGTTTAGGGCAAGCTCCGAAATGTCGATGTGGGTCTGAAGACTTGTAAGAATATCAATGACTTAGATATAAAATCTCCTTGTGTGAACATTTTCTTTCTTGTATTTCCTTGAAACCAAATGCTGCATTTGGATTCCTTTGCTATTTACCCCAAACATTCAGAACCTCAGGGCTAAACAAACAAGACATTCCCAGAATGCCAAAGTTTTCAGATTAGCACATGAAGAGTACTTTGCTGGCATCAGAAAAGGAAATACGCTATCTATGGAAATAGTGTATGGATAAATACGTAATGAGTCAGAAAACATGATGATGATAATCTTCCTTTCCCTGATTATTCCTAATAAGTCTATAAATTCTGTATAAGGATGACAATATTGCTTGGAAATCCTGAACTGAGCAGCATGATTTAGTGCAGCTGCTGGAGAGATCTCAAAAATTACATTTTAGGCTTGCTCTTTTTTGCAATATAGTTGCCAAAAGTGAAGAAATTAAACGACTTGTCAGACTCGAGTGCATGTATGATATGCCTAAAATCTGAGCTCTTATACTTTCCTTTGAAATTAAAAGCAATTTTTGCTTGAGTAGGGAATGCATGGGAATAAACAAAGGGCACACACAGCTCTAGCTCTAGCAGCAGTCAAAATAAAGAAGTCTCCATTCAATCCAAACCTGGAAACGCTTTTTTATATCACTTATAAGATGAATTTAGAGGCATTGCCATGTTCATTTGAGCTGAGACAGGGCAGTCTTTTGAAAAAATACAGTTATACAGTTGATATCCACTGGCTCCTTTTGCTTGTGTTTAAAGTGACATCTCTGTCTGAATCCTTGTGGAAGCCTTCCTGATATTCACAGATAATTTGTAGTCCTTCTTTGTATCACTTCTGTAATAGCTGCATGCAACAGCGCGCATGGTGTGATTCTTGGGGCTGTCCTGTGCAGGGCCAGGAGTTGGATTTCTATGACTGCTGTGGGCCCTTCCAGCTCAGGATGGTCTATGATTCTAATGTTGATGTAACTGCATAAAATTGCCCTGGCTGCAGCTTTGCTGTTTTTAATCTTGGCCTGCCTCTCATCATGGCCAAGGTACACAGCTCTCCAAGGCAGGAGAACCCTGGGGACAGCGAAATGGCCTTGGCCTTGCTGCCTGTTTTTGTTATGTCAGAGAACCAGGAAAAGCCAGGAGACCTGATGCAGATGGACAGATGCTGCTAGGGCTGGTGAAGGATCCATTGCCAGCAGCATCACTCAGTGTTTCCTCATCTGTATCCCTCATATTCCTGGCAGATGCAGTGATATCAATTCTCCACATACTTTCCTATCTTCCCCCCTTCCTCTCTCCCTTTTAGGTGTCAAAAACTTCTTAACTTCTTGTCTCCTCTTCCTTACAGTAATCCATTTCCTCAGTGTACAGTTCAAATGTGAGTCTACTGCAAGAAGTCTTGAATGGACTCTGTGGTGACCTCCACAAATAACGTTGCTGGACATGGCCATGCTCAACACTCAGACATGTCACTGTTTGACACCTTTCCTCCCCATTACTGCGGTGATCAGGCCCTGCCAGGAAATCCAGTTAAGCAGAAGTAGGTTCTGAAGCTGTGATTCGTCTTCTAGCCCTGGCTAAGTTTTCCTTCACAGTTTTAGCTGAATCTGTTAGCTCCAGTGTGCTTTAGTCCTATTGATAGAATTGAGATTTCTATTTTCCATCTCTGCATGGATGTTGCAGAAGATAGGCTGCAGAGGGTAATGTGAAAATCTCGGTTCTGGAAGAAAAGAAAAACTGAGCACAAAAGAAAGGTAGTTTTTCTGTAAGATACATGGATAATATGTATGGTGTTCCACAGATAGTAACACAACATCATACAAGGACGTAAAACAATAAAGATGAAGTTCTTAGTGCAATTCCACCAGTTACATCCCTATAGTAAATATCTCTGGGTATCAAAGAAACATTCACAGGCCTTTTTACTGAGTACAAGACTACATGATGGATGAAAGCTTAAACATTAAAATACTGGTGATACATGATATGCAGGTCCCAGGAAGTGTGAAATTCATGTAACAACTTTTCTATAAAAATGAGCTTCACTGATCCCAGCACAGTAATAAATGGTGGCAATGATCAGAATAGCAGTAGTACTTTGAGCTTATACAACACCTTTAATTACAGTATTTTAAATCATTTTACAAAAATAATTATCTTGGCTTCTCAATCTACTGAGAATTACATTTAGTAAGTCCTTTATTTGTGTTCTATGTATGGAACAAATGGAGTTCTGAAAACTAAGTGATTTTCCATAAATTCATGAAGAATTCATAAGCTCAGACAAGGACTTCTACAAGATCTGGGTTCCTCTCTTCTTAATTACTTCTGTTTTTCTAAAAGACATTGCTAGACAAACTGAAAAACTACAAACAGAAAAAATAATACCTTGGGAGGAAAAATTTTATCTTCGTCTCCTCTCCCATCTGAATAATAAAAGGAAATCATACCTGTGAACTGGATATGAAGTGAGATTTATGGAATTATTTACTCTGCAATAGACTAGAAATTAGTTTCTGTGGCAACCACTGCACCTTCTGAAATACAGAATACCTTTACAATAAACATAAATACCGCACAACAAAGTCTTTAGCTTATCTTTTATTATTTTAATAAGTAAGAATTTATGCCGAATATAAGCATACATTAAATGATCTTTCATATATTTTTAATGTTATGTTCTGTAATGTGTGCATTTTTAGAAAGGAATTAATATTTGTTACCAATGGTGGTGCTTGTGTTTTGTCCCTGAGAGGATAATGCCAGAAAAAGTGGTTTGAGAATGCTGCTTATATGTGAGAAGCTGGAAGTCCATGTTAGTTTCCTTATTAAGATTTTATGATTTATAAAGTTCACATCTCTAACACTCACAAAAAATTCAAATGAAAAGTGATCTTTTTAGTATTGATAACAGTCCTACTTTGAGTGGGAAAGGATACTAAATTATGTCTGTTGCAGCCCATATATTTATGATTTTATGAATAATTACCTTATGAATTAATTTTTTGCTGATTTTAAAGTCTCCTGTCTCATACAGGTAGTAGTAATTCTTTAAACCATGTAAAGCTTTATTTAAAAGACTGTGCAACATGCTTGATATGTGACAGAAATCATGGTACAGAGGTTCTTTTGAGAAAGAGCTGATGGAAAAATCTGGGTAATTTTAATATAATTTCTTTGAATCATCATCAAAAAAAAAAAAAGAGAAAATATATTCTACTAAAATTCCTCTGGAAACAGGGTAAATTTTATTTACTTTCACCTTAGATGCTTGGAAAAGTGCTGAGTTCTTCCTGTACTAAATCACGTTATTTGACATCATGCATTCAAGTATCCATAAGCTCGTAATACTCAGGGAGAAAGTTGCTGCCAGGAGCAGAAACCCTGGAGTTTTTGAGATTTTGGATTCAGCAAAACCATTGACCTACCTTGGTGAAAGGATTCCAGGGTTTTCCTCCCATGGAGAATTTTAATAAGCTTGTTTTTCACTCTGGCTCAGAACATCACTGAATTTTAAGGTTTCCATGGAATAGAAATAATGCCTCAGTGGAGAATGAAGGCTGACACAGTAATGCAATATGTAACAGAAACCTCTGTAATAATCCATGACTATATAACTCTTTCTCTCACTCTTTCTGAAAGTAATTATGTCTTCTTAGGTATTGCACAGAGGTGATTTACTTTTTTTTTTTTGGAAGAATACTCATGATACTGCATTTGAATATGCTAAGATTTTTTGCTACATGTGAACCCGAAATAATTTTATTTTTGTAGCATCTCTACAAAAATGTAAAGTTTATTTTTGTGACCTGACACAGAAATGTATCAAAATAACTCTGAGTTGTTAGTATTTGGGGGATTGACTCAGAAACAAAACAGCTTCCTCAAATGTGAACGTAGTGTTTTGTTCTGAGTAAGGCATGAGGAGAACAGTTAAGAAAAGGTCATAGCTGAAAGGAAAGATGCACAGGAGGATGTATTAGATAAATGGTACTTTTTCTTCATTGCTGTGGTGGGCTGAAAAGTTATCTTACATAATTTTCGGTAGCTGAAAGTTTAACATGAATTATGCCTACCTTATGCTTGTTGTTTGCTATTAGAAGCATGAAGAAGGGTTAATATTGCAGTAGGCTTCAGCAGAAACACCTGGAAATTTAAGTCTGGCAATTTAATTTATTGGAGTGCCAATATGTGGGCACACCAATAGCTGTCATGCAGTTCCAGTGATTTTCTATTGGAAGTCTCATTAAGGTTTTTAAACTTAGGAGATCGTACCTTATACTTCAGACTACAGACAGATTTCTGAGACTCCTTAGTTACTAATAACTAGTGACAAGTAAAACAAAGGTATTTTATGCTGCAGGATGTTTTGACATTTTCATTCATTGTAGAAGGATGAGGCAAACACTAGAAACACAAACATCTTGTAGGAAAAACTTGCAATATTTGTTTTCTATCAAAATTTGAAAATACCTCAGCAGAATTCAACTGAAACTTAATATTTCATCATCATTATGAGTGGTTTTATAGCCAAGGGAAAGAAATGGACACTTTTAGGATGCAATCATAAACCATATATCCAAGGGAAAGAAATGGACACTTTTAGGATGCAATCATAAACCATATATCCAAAATTATTGAGTTCAATTGTTCTGTAGAAATATTCTGAGTTAGAAGGGACCCACAAGGATCATCAAGTCCCACTGAAGTGCATGGCCTATATGGGGATCGAATTCACAACTTTGGTGTTATTAGCACCATGCTCTAATCAACTGAGCCAGTAAAACACACTTGTTCCAATTACAAAAAGGAAGTCTCTGATCTGTGTCAAAATGACCCCAAATAACATATCTTGCTTGATTTTTCTGAATAAAAAAAACAGATTCCCAGTAAAAGTAATTTTTTTCCTGTGTTCTGAAAACTAACATTTTTCCTTAGCAAACCATTAAATAAAAGCCACAAAAAACTTAAACTTGCCAGATTGAGGCTCTATACATGTTCACTGGTGACACAACAGCATTAGGTAAACTCTCAGTTGTTCCCTTGCAAAATAGAGTGGTGAGGATTGAATGATGCTGCATGAAGAGCATTTCATTCAGGGTTTTGTGACCCGAGGGCAGAGCCAAGCACTTTGTCATGTTGAACTTCATACAACTGGCTATGTGCCATCAAACCAGCCTGACCAGATCTCTCTAGAACTTTCCTGCCCTCCAGCAGATCAACAGTCCCTCAGCCCAACTTGGTGTCCTCTGCAAACTGATTGAGGGTGCACTCAATTCCCTTGTCCAGATCATTGATGAAGTTATAGAACAGAACTGACCTAAATATTGGGCCCTGGGGAACACCACTGGTGACTGGCCACCAAATGAGTACGTATACATCTGTAAGTACAATCAAAAGTGTGCTCTTAAAGGGCTTTGATATTGTGGAGCAGTTTGCAGGAGCTTGAACCTTTGAATCTCCTCTTTGATGTGTAAACCAGCCTATATCACATTCAAATGCAGAATAAAATTTTGTGTGAATTTTGGAGATCAACAACAGGAAATGAAGTTGTCTGGCTCTGAGCAGAAAGAGGTTTATATTGAACCTCTGAAAATGGGATAGTGGATCCTAAAAAAAAGTCATTTTTAAAATTTTGAAACTTCTGTCTTTGGCAATTTAAAAGGCCCAATTAAGTTTCACTTATGTATATTGCATAGATACAGTATTAGATAAAGACCTTATTAGATAATACTGTTATGTCACTTTGAGAGTTCTATTGAATCCTTCTGCTGAAAGTCAATGGACTTGCAAGAATGCCAATAATGTTCATCAGTACAGATAAAACCTTCTATAGCATCTTTGTCGCTTTTCTTGAAGTACCTTAAGTTTCTGATTAATTACTCATCTTCTCTAATGTCTGAAGATAGGTATAGACAAGTTTAATTAAAAAGCATCAGCTGAACAGTGTTGCAGAAGGTTCTGTGGGGCATCTTTCCAGTACCTTTCTTCTCTCTTTGATGTTTAAAGGGGTTATCCTGCTGAGGTTATTTTGTCAGGTTTCTGTCAGACTGTCTTTCCCACATTTTGCAGTTCATTGCTGCAGTCTCTGATAATCTTACCACACTGACTGGCTGCAGTTATTACCCTTTATATGAAGGATCTATGTTGAAAGCCAGTTATGAGTTTCTGTCCCAGTGGATTGCATGATGAAGTTGAAGCAGGCTGTGATCCAAAGCTGTATAATAGCCTCAGCTGGGAAATACAAAAGTGCCATGGATTATTGATAGAGTCATATCTGCAGTTCTGCTGACAAATTTGATGCCTCTTTTGCTAGGTTTCTGTTATTAAGAAATGCCTCTCTTAGTATGTCACCCCCTTCTCTCTCCCTGTTCCATTTGGCTTGGCTTATGATTTGGCTTTGTGCCACATATACAAGTGAAAAATTATATGCTTAATAACGCTAATGTTACAAGGAAAAATGATGAACTTAACAAAGTTCTAATGATCTTAATTAAAAAGAAAACCCTGGAAGTATAAATTTAACAGACCATTTAAAGTTGTTTTTTATTCTACTTTCAAAGTACTTCATAAAGCATTAAAGTACATAATTTTTCCTTATCTTGAATGTCTACAGTACAAAGGAAAAGAGAGAGAAGGGAATATTATTCCGCCAGTTCTTAATAGTTTAACTGCCATGCCAGTAAAATATCTTTTCACTTATTCATCGAAATTATACCCACATTGGTATAAAAAAATCTACTTCCCACTTCATTACATTGTATGGCATAATTGTTATAAGTAAAACCGAAAATACAGTTTTGGAGATTTTGATTGACACAACTGCAAAAAGTTAACTAATTATATCATTGTGAAAACTCTACCCTTTCTACCCTTGTTCTAGGTGAAGCATAAGAGTGTAAATGGTAAAAGAGGGTAAGTTACAGTGACAACAGGGTTTCTGCAATACACATTTCATTTCCCAGTCGTCTATTCAGTCACATTATGGAAGCAGTATTTGTCTATGACTGAAGTATGTGTCCAAGATGGAAATGTTATGGCAGAAGATGCAGTGGTAGCAGTTAAGAAGACATGAAAGATCCTTGGTGTTTCAAAAGATATCCCTGATGTTTCAAAACATCATGAACCAATTAGTTGAAAAGTATCTTGGCTAATCATTTTCAGAGAAGGGAGACACCACTGCTCAGGGCTGTGATCATTTCACCAACTCTGCTCTAGATCATAGAAGGTTTTGACTGCTCCTATGTGCAGTATTCAGTCCTTTCTCCACCACAGAGGATCTGGCTGGTGTTGCTGATAATCAGTCTGTTAAGACATAAGGAACTTGTGCCACTATTTTCAGTTCTGAGAGGGGCCGGTTGAGATCTACTAGAATGTTTAAAAGGAGGATAAAATACTGAACATTGACCTGTCCCTTTTATTAGCTCTTTTGTTTAAAAATAAATCCAGAATAAATGAGAAAAGAAATAAGAAAAAAAAGAAAGCCATCCCCATGTTAATAAAAGCAATGGCAGAATAAGGGCAGTGAGATCAAGTTTTCACAGTGCTTTAATCAAGTGAAGTTTTTTAAGGACCAGATCTTCCAAAAGACTCCCTGGCATATGAACACCTGTCAGTGGTTAAATCAATTACTTTGTGCCAAATGTCCCTTGTGCAAGGGAGCATTAAAATACTCTGTTTAGTGCATAAGTGCTGTGGGAATTACCCTTCACTCATTAATTATGAAATAATTATTTGTGCAGAAGTTACTTAGCTAATTTTGACACATTGCTCTCTGAGGTGAATGGTACCTCATTATTCTGTGTTGTATGTCATTTGTGTTGTGCTTCTTTGGGTACTAGCAGAAAAGGGCCCTGTTGGCTTGGTACAATCTGCTGCACTCTAAGATACGTGGAACCCTGAGGAGGGGAGAAGAACTTGCTTCTCCTTGAAAACTCACACAAGAAGGGACAGTCTTCTCAGCATGTTGTGGAATAAGGAACTGAGGAGGTACATGGGTGATCTAGAGGCCTGTAGAACAAGAATGATTGGACAAGGGAAAGTCATGTATCTATCCTTCAAGGTGAACAACAGCAAAGTCTCTCTTCCTAGACAGCCAAAGATGACTGTGGAGATTGCAGCAACCTTTGAAAAAAATTGCAGCGCTTCTGTATTGAGCAGATCTGAAGGAAAGACACCAGCTTGCAAGAAGAAAAGTATCTTTCTAGTTTTCTCCTAATTACAAAGAAAAAAAAAACTAACCAAACGTTGAGTTCACTTAACCTTCTGGGATTCTTCCTCATGACAAAAATATGTAGAATGAAGTATCAAGGTTTGGCAGGCTCAGGGACCCATCATGACAAGAAAGTTGTGATGATTCCTTGAAGGCATGTGTGTGGAGTGTATTCCTTTTTATGGTAAACACAGGCATAAGGCAACTATCTACAAGTGTTAGCCTGTTGTCTGCTCCACCTATGTTTTTTTTAAGTATTAAAAAGACAAGTCATAAAAAAAAAAAAAAAAGTGATTTTGGAGACCGGATATTGATTGGATGGATACACTGAGGTACTATTGCATAAACCAGTACATACGAGAAATGATATCTGAGTACATCTATATGCATAAACATTTCTGTGTACTGTGTGCATGTTTATATATTTGCATGCTTTTAGACTCACAGACACCCACTGAGATTCATTATTGTAGCTGAACACATGTATTCCCCTGGTACTTATCCTTTTATCATAAATTAAATAACATATTTTTTTTCTATTGCTGCTGTTTTAGTACAAAGAAAAAAAATGCATTTAATCACAATTTAATCTTTCAGGTTTTGCACAAGAAAACAGTCCAGGAAAATTCAGAACAGCATATTGTAAGCTCTTGTAGAGGACCTCTTTTGATAAATATGTCGTATTTTTTTAGATTACATATTCTACATGAACATATATAGACTAACAGAATGCATAGTTATGTCCAAGAACATTCCTGAAAGACCTGTGCAGAGTAAATGAGGTAGCGTGTTTTCTATATTTTTCCAAGTACTATGTTGCCATTCTCTCAAAAGCTGGTCTGCTCAAAGACCAACTGTAGAGCATGCACAACGGACTAATGGTGAGAATTTCTTAATCCTGTTAGTGAATATTGAAATGCAATATCTAATGGGAGGTAGTCAAGCATACCTTTACATATAGTTTTATTTTCCTTCTCCTTTCCCTGTTACTAAAATATTAAGTAATTGAACCTTATTATGTGCAACTGGTGGTGAGGAATTGGCAGCAGAATTGAACCTATTTTACCATTATTTTTTTTTTTTAAATAGTATGGAGTTTTATTTGATTGTTTATTTTATGTTCCATATTTCTGAATTTTGTGCTAGGGGAACCTGAGAGCTCTGCCAGCTAATATATCAGACTGCAGGTTCTCCCAAACTAATTTGTATTACTGAGACCTGTACCTGGTGTCTTTCATCCCCACAGACTGGAGTCTCTTAGGACATTTTGTGTCAAGAATCCCAAAACAGAGAATGGAGGCAGATTCAACAAAGACTGCCAGCCAGCTCTTTGCTTGTGATCTATTGACTGCCAGCATCATCTAGACTGATGGTTGGTACCAATAAAGATTACCCAAAGGAGGCAACAGCAAAGTAACCACAATGTGTTTGGGTTTTCTTCTTTATTTTTATTTTCCCTTCCTTTCAAGACTGTCCTATACAGGAATCAATGTGGTGATTTAAAACCAGGACTTTTTTCGAGGGAGAATAGTGCAGCTGATTTCTCTGTAGAAAATTAATAAAAACAATGTTCATGAGGACTCTGTTTCATCCTCTTTAAGCAGTTATTCAGGTTGCCTAGTTTTCTCCATTGGTTTTGTAATTATAATACCACCAAATTCAATGAGGTTAGCTTAAAATATATTTATTAAAAGTAGTAAGTGACTGAACAAGGGATGTGAGAATATTACTCTCATTTTCCCCCTGCACTACTAAATTTGAATGTTTGTTTTGTGACAATGCATCCCATGGGATAAATCCAGTTCTTTAAATACGTGAATGAGATATATACAAAAACCATTGAAGAGTGAAAAACAAAAAACCATATTTCTCATGCACTTTCTTAATAGTTAAAAATTACTTTGAAACTCCTGGCAAGTAAAGAATTATAAAAATAAGCATATTTGTGGATTTTTAAATATTTATTTTTACTGATTGTACTGTTTAAACATATTTTATTCTTCTAAATTTGCTAAATTAAGGGCCTTTTTGGATTGAACATGGACAATATATATGAATTTATGTTTGGAATTTGATTTATCTAAAGGTGATTTATACCAATACTAGTACATTCTTTGACTTTAATTGATCACTTAATTTATTTTAATTTAACCATAACTTTGGCAAAACCTTCTGTATTAACATTCAGTATGGACATGAGAAAGAGGACTTAAGTGGTGTATAGAAACATGCACTCTGTGTTTTGGCCATATCTGGTTTTAAGAACCACTGATTATTGTCAAATACATTTTTAGAAGACTCTTAGAATTACCAGCATAAAATCAGAGGGTGGAAATGAGTTTCTTTCTTTTTTTTTTTTTTTTTTGTAAATCTGTAGTGTTCTATACATACTTATGAAGTAACTGATGATATCTCCTGTAAAGGTGGGTTGGAGATTTTCAGCAAAGTAGAGAAAAAGCTAGTGAAATAGAAATATTTGGGTCTATCAAGTGAACTCTTGTGATTTTTTGTTCTCTATCTTTGTCCTAAAAAGGATAAACTCCTTTTTGTTTGTTTGTTTATGGTTGACTTGAAGGTGCATATAACCTGTTTATATCAGAAAGTCCAATACATGTTTACCTAATGTTTGCTTCAACAGTGCTTCAGGATGTCTGTAGTCATTGAGAAGTACATCAATATCATAAGCTTGAGAAATTCGAATGTTAAGGAGAAAACTCGATTTAAAATAATTGTAATTAATTTATGTGGTGATGCAGTAAAAATGCATGCTAGATTTCTGTAGACATTTAGACGCCAAGCCTGAGGACTTCTGAAGGAGAAATGAGCACACAAAAACAATTCCATTTCCTTTTGGTCAAATTTATGTCACACACAAACACGCAAAGGGCATATTCTCTGAGGCACAGAAAATTGAAAATAGTGTTGATTTGATTGTTGCTGATGAGGACTACTCACATATTTAACAATGAATATGATAAATGAAAAGATGCACCTTCTGTTTATGTAATTTTCGCAAGTGTAGAAAACATACTTTAGGGAAGGAATTGTTTGTGTCGTGTATGTAATCTGCACCTCAATGTGACCACTTCTCAAATCATAGCTTTTCTGGAAAAGGATTCGATTGTTATAAACTTAGCCCAGCTGAATTTTACACATACATGTGGATTTTTGCTGAACCACCGTTTCGGTTTGGGGTTTTAGTCTTTTTGTGTTGGCCAGGTTTGATTTATTTTGTCTTGCCTTCTTTTTTAATTTTGATTTGGGTTTTTTGGATATGGTAAACAAAGAATAGAAAGTTAAAGGGAAGTATCAGGTTGCCTGAATCTAACAGTCGTGTAGTGAAATCTAAATATTAACAGTCATAAAATCAATTTTTTTCCATTGAAATATTAAATAGCAAGAGCTGTTTGAGTGGAAATTGAGAAGAAACATTTTCCAAAACTTTTCATTTTATATAGGTGTTTTCAAGGTGGTGGGGTGTTTTTTTTTTGTTTTCTTTTGTTTTGTTTTGTTTTTTTTTGTTTTTTTTTTTTTTTTTTGTTTTTTGTTTTTGTTTTTGTTTTTGTTTTTGTGTTTTTTTGTTTTTTTGTTTTTTTGTTTTTTTTTTTTTTCCCCCCCCCTAGCTACAGGAAATACATGTTATGTTCCCTAATCCCGGAGAGGTTTATATTCCTTCACAAAATTCTATGAAAATTTTTTTTTCCACACTGTTGGTTTTGTTTCTGGAAAATTTCCATGAAGAACAAGTGGAAAAGTGGTTACCATTAAATATAAATAATTAAAATACAGAGGATGCCCTTACTTTACCCTCCACATGTAAGTGAATACTGCATTGGAAATATGAAGGAAAAATTCCAAATTTCATGGCTGCTAGTATGCAACTATTTTTTGAAACCTCAGGCTGGCCTGCAAATAAGAAAACCTAGGAAAAAAAGAGATGCTTTCTTTTAGGACACAGTTCAGTTAGGTCAATAGCACAGTTTGCAGAGGTAATCATGCAATAAATCTTCAGTTTTAATTTAAGAAAAATTGTTTGCAATACTTAAAATTGGGCTTCATGAGCATTTTATTAAAGGTGACAAACAGATTTAATGCCCGTGCTCATGCACATATGTGAAGAAGAGAGAAATTTATATAAAAGTCAAGCTTGGGTAAGTTTTTTGTAACAGGCAAGATGAGAGCTGTACCTTAGCAGCCCTCTTGAATCAATACAGTGAAGTTGAGTTCCTTATTGATTCTCTTGATAAAATGATGCAGTTGTCTCTCTCTCTCCCCCTCTCCCTCCTTCTTCCCTATAATACAGTAGAGCATTAAAGAAGCAGAATAAGTACATTTACAGCCTTCTTAGTGCTGCCCACAGGGTGCTATAAATGCACAAACTGGATATAATTGAAGAACATATTAACTTACCTTCTGTTGTACAAGAAGAACATAAGCAGGCCGTTAATGTGCACAGTGTTGAAACTCTTAACTTGGGGGATGAGAATTAGCTTGCAGTAGTAATTTGATAAGCACCTGGGAAAATTGCAAGCTTCATTTCCTGCAACGTGGAATATGATTAAAAACAGAATATATTATTATCAGGGGTACCATTAAAAAATGTGTAGACAGCATTCTATGATGTTAAAACGGAAATTGAAAGTTATATCCAGATGTTGAAGATGCTGCCTGTTAATTATTGTCTACCACAGTGCATTGAAAGTGCAATTCAATTATTTGCTTTGTCAAGCAATATTTTGATTAACTTGAACGGTAATTTTGTACATCTGGTGTTTTTCACACTGTGATAAAGGCAGTGTCGAGGTATGCTACTCTGCCAACAGCCTCTTGAAACAACAGAAAGCACATGTGCAAAGAAACAGGAAACCATAATAAATTAGAAAAGAGCCTTTCCCATTCCTCCTTCCTCCTCTTTATTCTTTTCTTTGTAGAGAGGAAGAAAAAGAAAACTTTCTCAAAGGGCATTCAGTATTAGTACAAAATTTGGAGTTTATTTATGATTATGGGACTTGAAATTATATTTGTCTCCTGGACTTTTTCAGGCATTGTCTTTAATTGGTGTGATTTCATTCCAATAATGAGCATATTAAGTCATGATAAACCCTCAAGTTGTGATCACAGAATGGGTAATGTTGGAAGACACCACAGTGGATCATCTGGTCCAACGTTCCTATTCAAGCAGGGTCATCCTAGAGCATACTGTAATAAACAGCACAAAGTTCTGCTAACGTTTGCAGAACCTGCCCAGTAGGAAATCCCTAGCTTAGTCTCTGGTGATAACCAGACAAATTGACCATAGGCTTGTCTGGGTTGTCATGTGCTGTTTCTCAATTCCAAATAAAATTAAAGCCAAAAACCAAACCCAAAAATCCCCAAATAGTGCAAAAGCCCTACAAAAACTCCCACACCACCACCAAAAAAAAAAAAACAAAAAACCCTCAAAAAACCCAAAACAAACAAAAAAAACCCCAACCCAAAATGAAACAAAAAACCCAAAACAAAACAAAATAAACCAGCTAAAAACCCTATGACCAACAATACCCCCCAAAATACAAGTAGAGGAAGAATAAATTCAGAATATCCTATAGGTATCACTTGTGTGGGTGATCCTTTTCCCCCTGGCTCCAGGGGACATTTTATAGTGGGCTGTGGGTCTTCACTTGTGAGTTTCCTTTAAGGACTGGTAGGGTTTTTAGATTGGTGGGGGCTTTTTGGTTTTCTGCTTTTTTGTTTTTCATTTTGAGTGTCTCTAGCAAGAGCTACTGTGCAGGCTGGGACTGGAAATGATGTTCCAGGTAGTACTGGCTTCCCCAAGGGAAACTGGCTGAACTGAGGAGGAACTGGCAGCTGCAGGGCAGAAAACACATTGCATTAATTTCCCCAACAGCAGCATTCTGCTTCAGAACATGCCTCCTTAGACCTGCAGCAGGATTTATGGCTGGCTTGGCTTCTCTATTGCTTTTAAGACTTGCACTGTCTCTGCTCCCCTCTTTGTGGGCCGTGATATTTCTCAAAAGATTCAGTTGGCTCCCAGCATTTTTTCCCATTTCATAATTGATTTTTATTCAGCATTCATATAGAAATTATTTAATTAGCTGAAAGCTACTGTCAGGTGGCAGGCAAGGAGAACTTTTATTACAAACTGAAAAATCTCACATATTTGTGTAGAAGACAGTAGGAAACAGATGGCAGTTATAGGAAGTAGGAATTGCTGAAAGGTGAGAGGATGTAAATGGGTGTTTTACCTTTTTCTGAAGTGAAGACATAAATTACATAGACACTTCTAAAATATTTTCTTTTCCCTCTGGGAAAAAATCTTTCTTCATTGTAATATGACAAGGAATACAAGTGGTTTCTTCACTTCAAGAATACTGCATGATTCAAAACAGTGAATTTAACTTATTCAGCAAAATAACACATTTAAGAGACTGGAAGCTGGTATGAGAAAACCTTGATTCAATCTACTTAATGACTTTTGTGGCATCATGAACAAATCATGCATTGCCCCTCCTTGGATTATTTTTCTTCCTTGCCACAGTACAGTGCAAATGCATTAAATGTCATTAGGGAGATAGAACAGAATTGAATTAAATTGTTCTAGAACAGCTTTCCAGAGCAGAATACAAGTTTGTCAAAACATTTAACACTGAAAAATAAAAATTAAAAAAAAATATTAATGAGAAAAGATTTGTGTGTGTGGTGAATATTACCCACTGAATGCTAAACGGAGAACCCCTGATAGACAAGTGTTTTAATTCTACTAGTTCTCTCAATTTTGTATATTAAGAATCTGCTAAAGAAGAGGTATGTATAGACTTGTGAAGACAGATCCAGAGTAGAATTCACATAAAAAGAATGATTCTGGTGGCCTTTATGTTCAATTTCTACATTAGCAATAATTTGTACAACAGAAGTACTATTATTTGTGTTTCACTAAATTTAAACACTCCAATAACCCATTTTTTTTTCAGACTCCACGTAAAAGATGAAAATTGAGAAAGTAGATGGGGTTTGTTTGGTTGGTTGATTGATTTATTTTACATGTAGCAGCACAAAATCTGTAGGGCTATTTCTGTCAGTCTTAGTTTTTGAAAAGTGAGAGTAAATGTGGGACACTTGAATACACAGAAAAGTCATTGCCTCAGGGATATTGGGGCACTTTATTCTTCATAATAAGTTTGTGAAGACTAAAGGAATAACAGAGGAGTTTTTAATAGAAATAAAATTACTGAAAAGCATTAAACTGTGCCTTTCTAGGGCTTCAAGATTTTATGTCAAAGGTAAAATAATTTTATAGTCAGTTTCAAAATAAAATTACTCTAACTCATCAAAATGATCAAAGTAAATTAAACAGGTTTTATGAGTGGGTTTTTGGGTTTTTTTTGAGAGAAAAATGAAGACTGTGCTGGGGGAAACCTACTACTCAGTAATTTTTTATATGTCTGCCCTTTTTAAATTTTTTTTTCTTCTACAATCTTTCCTGCTTATGTAGATTTTGATGTATATTATGGTAGTTCTGTCTCTACTCAGGCAATGACTTGTGGAGTTACCTCCATGGAGGAATTTTCCTTATTTTTTGAGTATATTTGAAATAATCTAATTTGACTGAATAAGAAATATAACATCACAGTACTTTATAACAGTTCATTCCTTTATTTCAATCTTGTTTTGAAAAAAAAATTGTTTTAATTTGCTTTTTTCACAGGTTTTTGTTAATTTAATTTTTCCTTCAAATTTTTATTGCTAGTAACAATTGCATTAAAAACAAGATAATTTCTTCATTCTTTTTTAAAGAGGACTCTCAAAATTCCAATCATAGCTGCTATTCTCTCATTATTGTTTTGGAAAATATCTGTATAATTTCATGGAATTATCCTGAATGTGGATAAAACTATAGTTAGCTTAATCTAACAAACCACATGCACATAAATTACAACAGGTAAGTTACTTCACGTGGGCTCTCAGGATTTTTTCAGTTTGCGTTTTGGTATAAACAATTTTTGAGGCTTTTTTTGTTATTTCCCCCCATCTTACCTCTGTGTGCTAAAATAACTGAGAAATTCACAATAAGTTAAACCGTCGCAGGATGTTTCAGAAGCTGAAAATACTATCTAAATGTTCAAGTAAGGTGAGTGATATTTTGCTTCACATGCTTTAAAACTGCTTCCAAAATCAGAATAGTAGCCTCTTGTCATATCCTTGAATGTTAAGTCTTATGATTTTTTTTCTGTTTATTAGTTCTTTTTATTTTTATAGGAAATGATATGACTGATAACCCTGTCTCTTGGAATAAAGTAAAGCCTTGAGGTTAAAGCTGTCTAGACCCTTTTTTCAGTTTGCTTTCTGACCTTTTCTTGTATTGCAGCAAGTGAACTAACATCTGACAAACCTTTAATTTTGGCAGGTTAGGCTACATGTTATTTGGAAGAGAACTACAGTTAAAAGACAAATGTCTTCAAACTTTAATACTGTCGTATTTTACAGTACAAGTGAACTTGACTACTTCTGTAATTTTTTCTTTTATTTCTTTAAGCAAATAATTTTTCTAGCATTTGAATTATTTTGTAGATTTTAAGAAGGATTTTTAATCTGGAAAACAAATACTCTTAGTTTTGAGCACAGGCAGCAAAAAGGAAAATTTTGCTGATTTTTTAAGATATCAGTCCTTTGAATAGCTTGACCTATTTTCAGCAGTTATTGCTCCTCTGACAACTGCTTTTTTAATATCAGTCTATAAAAGTTATGTAAGTTAATGTGTTTTTATTTATCTCATATTTCTATGTGTGAGACCAAGGGAACACTGATTGCGTCATTATTAAATGTTCCAAAAGCTTTTATGTGTGAAAAAAATGGGCATAGAAGTGCTGCATAAACCTTCTGTGTTCAAGGATGCATATAAGGCTGTTCACATGCATGTTGTATCAAAGCACTCTCCTCCTTACTGTGGAGGAGACCAAATGTAAGATTGGATGGTGACTGGCTCATGTATGAAGGCTGTCACCATGCACCCGAGACATGAGTCCTGTGTCAGGAGGAAAGAAGGAGGGAATAGAAAGAAGTATGGGTTGCCCATTCTCTGGAACCACCCATATCAGACAGGGCTGGCAAGTAGCTTGAAGATTAGTGGTTTGGCTTGTGGATAATTAGAATCATAAAACTGCTTGAGTTGAAAGAGACCTATAATGGTTATCTAGTCCAAATCCTCTGCAACTGGCAGGGATACCTTCCACTAGATCAGGTTGCTCATAGCTCTGTCCAACCTGAACTTATATATTTCAGGAGATGTGGCATCAAACACTTCTCTGGGCAACCTGCTTCAGTGTTTTACCACCCTCATTAACAAATTTTTTTCCTTATACAGAATCTAAATTGATCCTCCTTCAGTTTAAACAATTATCTCTTGTCCTGTTACAATAGGCCCTGATAAAAAGTTTATCCCCATCTCTCTAATAGGTCTCCTTCATATATTGAAAAATAACAATAAGGTCTCCCTGGAGCTTTCTCTTCAGGCTAAACAACCTCCAACTCTCTCTGGAAAGCCCCACGAAAGAGGTGTTTAATCCCCCTGATCACTATTGTGGCTCTTCTCTGGACTTGTTTCTGCAGGTCCATGTCCTTTCTGTGCTGAGAACTCCAGAGATGAGCAGGGTACTCCAGGAGGGTCCTATGAGAATGAAGGGCAGAATCCCCTCCCTTGCCCTGCTGGCCACACTGCCTTTGATGCAACCTGGACATGATGGCTTTCTGGGCTGCAAGTGCCCATTGTGGAGTTTTATCCAGATTCTCATTCATTAGTACCCCCTATTGCTTCTCTCCAGGGCTGCTCTCTATTCCTTCATCCCCCAGCCTGTATTGGTACTGGTGGTCAACCCAATCCACATGCAGGACCTTGTACTTGCTCTTTTTGAACCCAATGAGGTCCCCATGGGCTCATTTCTGCAGCTTCTCCGTGTCCCACTAAATTGCATTCCAAACTTCAGGCGTGTCAACTGCACCACTCAGCTGTTTGCAAACTTTTTGAGGAGGCAATTAATTCCATTGCCACTGATTAAGGTTTTTGGTTTTTTTCTAATTTACAAAAACTGAGAAAAGTTCTTTTCCCTCTTGAGTGAAAAAAGATAAAACATTTTATTGAGTTTCCAAGGAGAATAAGTTTTGAAAGAAAAGGCAGTGTTTTGATTTTGCTGGATTTAAGGTTTCTGTTTATACAGAAGGCAACCTTGGTTAAATATTCTCCACATGCAACTCTAGTTGATATATTATTTATCTCTATTTGTATATTTGATTTTGGTTTTGTGCAGGCCTTGCCTCATCTTGAGCAAATAAGACTTTAGGTCTATAGAATCAAAATATATAATAATGGTTTGCGGCATATTCTGTAAATATATAGTAGTATCAGAAATGGGCAGCTTCCGTAAAAATTTAACCATGTATGTACATCTGTTTCCTAGGAGATTGACAACTCAGTTGGGATTTTATGATGTTCTTTTTGGTAAATTTTATGGTTGGTATCTGTTCTGCATATTAACTACTATAGAGGGTGAAGAGCTACATTCAGAATAGCTTTGTTTTTTCAGCCTTAACTGCATTTCCCTTTCCTGCTTTCTCCTTGTGATACTTTGATTGTAAGTGCTATAGTACCTGAAAAGAAAGTAGGTATTCATGAGGTGGAACATGTAGACCATGCATAAGGTTCTTATCCTTTTCAGACTGTTTGTCTGACAGGTTCCAGCCTGAGTATGATACGTGTAAGGTTAAGAAAATATGTTTTATAATTTTGAGGAATCTCTCTCTTTTTGACTGAAGAACACAATGAAACAGAACTTATAATGAGTTGCCTTTAAATTAATCCTTTCAAGAATTATTCCATCAGAGTTGGGGAAAAGTAAAACCAAGCATTATATGCTTTCAAATTTGTTTTTCCAGGGGATTTGGCTTCTGGAATGCAATAAAACCTAAGTTATGATTGAGAAGCCCTTGGATACATGGTTTATGTCAACAAATGGCCGCATAAAGTAGTCAACAGACTAAAAGATTCATTATGCAAGTTATACTTATTTGTCCAAGCAGCCTCATAGCCTAATACAATAAAACATTGACATTTTTCTATTTTCACAAAATTCCAGTGTGAATTACTGAAAAAAAACCCCAAAAACCCCAATGCTGAGCAAACTTACACTGAGAAAATTTCAAATTAAAGAGAGTGTTGCCTGGGTTTTCAGAGTGAAATTACATAAGCAAGATGACTATAATTTTCTTTTATTTATTGTAGAAACCTTTGCAGAAAAGGAAAAAGTGTAGAGTATTGGCGTATCTATGATCTGAGTATTTAGTGACATGAGGACATTGAAACTGACCAAGAGGTGACTACATCAATGAACACAACATTGATCTTGGCCAGTTGAAGTAAAAGAATTTCTGTAAATAACTTTAAGAATTAGAATACAGCAATTCCTTTTGTTAACTGAATATGTTCTAAATTTCCTTTTCATTACTGAGTTCTGAAAATGGTCTAGTCTTCAAACATGTTTCAGAATGTGCTCTGGATTTGGCTGGGATAGACTTGATTTTCTTCCTGGTAGCTGGTATAGAGTCTCTCCTAGATGAAACCAGGATCGAATCATAACAAAATGGTGTACTGGTTATGGGATTTTTTGATTTAGCAATCAAATTGTAATTTGAAGCTCAAACGATCATGGAAGTTATCTACTGGAAAAGCTGATTCCTATCAGAAAAATTTTCAGCTCAGAAAATTCAGTATGTGCCAGTCAGCTAAATAAGATATGCTGCTAAGATGTTATTTAGAGTAATTGAAATAAACTGCTCTGCATATTATCTTAAGTATTCTTTTATATTTTGTGTTCATTTATTTTCAAATTCATATTTGCTCTCATTTCCCTATTGTAGAATAAATAACTATTAATACAAAAAAAGCCCCAACAGATTGGAAATAGTGGTCAAAAGACTTTTTAGTAAATAGGTCTTGCACTCTGATGGAAAATCTGTTGAACTCCAGCTATGTGGGAGTTTCCAGAGTTCATGAGGATATTGAGGTGTCTTTCCTCAAATCTCAATATTGCCGAAGTTTTGAGATATATAGTTTTTCCACTCAAGGTAATATGGCTAGTACTTTGAATTTAGACCCATTTGTGGGAGCTAACTTGTTTTTGTATTAGCATTTAAAGTACCTTACAGTAATCTGGTATTATTGATGATGAAAATATTGTTGACCTTTTAAAAAAATTAACATCTTTGATTTCCCTTCTCTTCTCCAGCAGTGATGAAGCACTGAAGTGCCTTCAATGTAATGTTATTCAATGAACTTTAAGTAGATATAGTTAAGTAGAAGCTATGAAAGTGTTTTGTATCAGTTGAGAGAAATAATTTCATTGAATAACAGCTTTTGAGTTTTTTTCTGTACTTGGAAAAATAAATGGGATTGCGTGGATTGCATCCATTCTCTTGAAATGGCAGTCTTCAGTTGGGGAAAAAATGTAGCTGGTTTTCTGTCTGGCCTGAGAGGCTGGGCAAAAGTGTTCTTTATGCTGCATTGGTATGAGTTTGTTAAAGTCAACTGAGTAAGCTGAGAAAAGGGTGAACTGAATGTTGGTTTCACACATCAAACCAGTGGTCTTGTGACCACAGTACAGTGTAAGATTCCATTCAGCATTATTATGATCAGTGACTGAGTTATTGCAGCTATATTTTCAAATTTTTTTCTCAATTTTCTTGCCATGTTTTTGTGTCGTCTTTGCTCCCAAAATGTCTTCCTAAAAGTATTTACCAAAGCTTTTTTTATTAAAGTGCTCCAGAAGTGTTTTTCCAGCATTTATACAAATTTTAGATGACAAGAGAAAAATCTGGGAGAGCACTGGAGTATTACTAGCCTTCAAGGAACTGCATTGTGACTCTAGAATTATAAGACTTCACTAGATGGTAAATGGAAGTAACAGTCTAACCAGAGCAGGAAATTTCCTAGATGGTGAGTTTAAGTTGCTTGATCTAATTGCATGTCACAGCCACAATAAAGCACTTTGGATGTAATGTTAAGAAAGTATCTCACCCCATTAAAGGTTTCCTTCCCTCGCTATATCTCTATTTCCCCAGAAAAAGTACTGTTAGAGATGATGCATGAATGCAAACTCTTTTAGCTATTTTAGTTTTGAGAAAAGCGCAGTTTGATTAAATTTTGTCTAGATGAAGCTGAAAATTATCTTTTGATGTTAAATGTTGATAAGAAAGGTAGCAAGAACCATGAAACAGCACACATGGAAGAGTATCACCAATCTGAAAGATACTTTTATGCTAAATTATGAACACAACCTAGAATTAGTTGTTATTTGACAACCTACAATTTCATAACAGATTCTGATTCTTCTTCTCACAAAATATGAAGGACCGACTTTTACCACCCTGTAGTGGTTTGAAAGCAAAACAAATGAGAGGCTCCAAGTCAGAGATACAACTTAATAGGAAGAAAGGAAAGAAAGTAAAATAAAATAGATGCAATAATACAAAAGACCACTGACAGAGTCAGAATACAACCTGAGAAGGGTGATGGAAGCAGTCCAAATGAAGTGGTCTTCCTGAAGCAGTGATCCTGTAGAAAGGTCTGGTAGCTCTGGTCCTCTGGGAATCCAGTGGGTAAGGGCCCCCTGTACTGTCCCAAACCCCAGATTATATCCAGGTGAGAATGCTTGGTTCCTCCCCCTGGGCGGAGCATCTCACAATGGGATGATGGGTCATGCAGGGGGTCCTTGATGGCCCATTAAACAGGGACAACTCCCGGAGGGAGTTCTCTATGAGTCATGGGCAAGGCATTTGATGGGCCATTAACAGAGTATAATGGCCCAGAGGGACGGGGTCTGGAAAAACACTGCCCCACCTGGATTCAACAGCTGATGAAGATGGTGCTAGAATACTTTGTGCACATCCTATACTACAACCCAGGACACACCCACCTTGTGACCTTTGGTTGAAGCTGAGTCAAATAATTGGAGTTGAGTGATTCAAAGAAAGATTCTACCATAAGACAATACACTCCTCTAGAACTGATTAATCATAGTATTTCTTTCAACCACCCTGCCTCTAGACATCTACCTGACAACTGTTGCTTTACACTGTTAATTTTTGTGTGCAGTGGCCTAGAGAATGACGCATGTCATTTAGTAATTCTTCACTGCACAGTTAAAGTGCTCTGTTGATGAAAGTAAGCATGTAAACAGGGGAGATACATAGAGATGTAGATATGGATCACATATTTAGATATTCAATCAGTTTGGAGCTTATGGATCAGTTTTGAAGTTGTTGAATAGATGTGATTACTTTATTCTGAAGGTGAGTGAAATACCTTTTAGTTTAAATTTTATGCTCCGCATAAGGAAACTGTGTTGATCACATTCCCATTCCAGTATTCATCTTCTGAATAAGTGGAATGGAGAGAAAGGATGTGTACCTGAAGGAAGTGTTAAGTCATGATAGCAACTCTCTGTCAATAATGAGTCTTTATTGTCCATGGATGCTAGATTACGAAGGAGAAAGAGTAATCTAGAATTGTAGGAAGGCCAAAGCAAATTAAGAATTCAGAAAAACAGAGAATCTGGATGTGTGACAATTAAGATTTATAAAAATTATCATTTGAAAGAGGTAACGTAAGTAGGCCAGAAGAGACAAACCTATATTTATATACACATGCTTTTGTTTGGCCTTGTCATCTGTTAAGGAAAAAAACCAAAATGAAATAAAAAATGAAGGTGTCTCCTTTATCCAAGAGCTACCATATATAGCTCCCATGCAAGAACTGTTTATAGGATGGCAAGTAAACTTTATATGTGTTTGGCTTTCATCCATTGTACCTCAGGTGATTTGTCTTTGCAAATTTCCACTGAAAGTAATCCTTTCAAAATAATTCAGTTATGACTCTAGGGACTGCTAAAATGTTACAGAATTTATTGATTCATAGAAGGGACAACATAAATATTTCAGAAGGTAAGCTGGAATAGCAATTGCTTCCACTTAAAACCTTTTCATTTTTTTGGTGTACCATATCCTAAATCTTTATTTGGCCTGAGAAGAGGGTAGTGATGGTGATGGTAGGATTTTCTGTTTTTTTTTTTTTTTTTTGTTTTTTTGTTTTTTTTTTCCCCCTGAATATATTTAAAATATCTTGAGTTGCTAAGTCCCATGAAGAAAACAAACAAAAAAGTCCAAATCCAAACCGCAAACCTTAAAATAATTTAATCTGAGGTACTGAGGCGCTATGTTGCAATTACATATTAAAGAAAACAATCTTCTTTTTAAACACAAAGTTTGAAAGCTCATAGGGACATTTGTGACAAGCCAGAACAGAAGATTATTATTTTCTGGTGAATTAATCACTGATGAATTGAAAAACACAATGTTCTAAATAGTGTTAAAACTGAAATCAAGTGACTAATATTTTGCTGGTATTCTGTAATTAGTCCACTTTTCCTTATTTCAGTGATGTATCAAAGTGAGAATTCTGCTAAGGCTTATAATTTGTTATGAAGATTCTTTGAAACAGTAGTTGTATGACAAAATATATCATGCCTTTGTTACCAGTTTGAGGCCATCAGACTTACCTGATGGATCCAAAAATGCAGCTCAGTTTGTGGATTTTCTGAATCAACTGCAAGTGCTGGTTTTATTGCCCAGGGTAGTGATGTCTCTGCTGTCACTTATTCTCCCCAGCTTAAGCTCAGATCAGTGAACAGTTCATTTCTTCAAAGAAGTTTCAATAATGGGATTTATAGCATTGGAAAGGAGAGATTATCCAGCCTCCAATCCCAGTTTTCCTTGTCAGCAGATCTGAGAATAGAAATCTCGAAAAGGAGCCAACTCTTCTGAAAAATGCATGTAATATTGTAATGAAAATCAGGACATAATTGCACTTGTAAACTATGTAGAGAACCATGAACTACAGCCAATAACTGTGCCCTGTAGCTTGTGAATAAGTTCTGTATTTTCACAACCCTGAAGTGGTCCAAGAGAGTGTTAAATATTGCCAATGAAGCTAAAAGAATGTTATGGTGCATGTGCACGTTAACTAGCTGTTAAACATGTATTTAAATATTTAACGTATTCTAATAAAAAAAATTAACTTGAAAAACATCTCTGTTCTGAGATCTGGGCAAAGAAAAATTTTTCTTATTTTTTTTTCTTTCAAATTTAATTTCAGGCACTTGTACCCAGTTCTCTGCTGAGAAAAATAGATGTATTTTCCTGACTGTACACCAATGAAGTTTTCTCTGCAATTAAACTGTGGCATCATACAGGCCAGCTTAATGTTTGCTAAGTAAGATGCTCACTCAGATTTTTTTTTTTTTTAATCATTTACATCTTTTCGAGCAGCAGCAAAACCTGGCACAGCCTCCCCAGTGGTGTTGCTACCCATCACAGGTTCATGAGTGGATGAATCTCATTAAGAAAGAATTTAATCATTCCTTGGCAAAAAATGACTTGTAGGTCCTGGTGAAAGGGATTCCCTGATCCTGCTGGCAGTCAGCTTAACCCCCTGCTTCTGCACTGGGAGCTGCTCTGTGGGTTAGCCAGGCTACCAGAGCAGTGCAAGAGTAAGCAGAGTGTGCTGAGGGATTTCAACTTCATTTGCTTCCTCTGCCATGCGACAGAGAGATTGGTCCACTAGGATTCCAATGTCCCAAATTCTGAGTTCTCCAGGGACAGTTACCACAAAAACTTTTACAATTTTCCATGGTTTTTGGTCTTTTTTTCACCAAATTGTATCTGTCCGAAATTCCCATGTGTGAAATGCTCATTCTTTCAACTTGGAGTTTTTAAGGCAAGTTGCTCTTACTTGGTGTCACAGTTAAAATATGTATGTCTGTAGCTTTGAAAATAATATTTTCACATGAATCTAACATTACTAGTAATTATATTTTTATATATATATGTCTACATATAGATACATATACTGTTCAAGTTCATAATATTAATTTTCCATCCCTTTATCATGATACTTTTAGCAATAAGAGCAATGGTCACCATGAAAGCAGCTTTCTCCCCAAGGCCTAGAGACAGCTGTTCTGCGCCGACAGTCTGGACAGCCACGTGTTCCCATGGTGGGCAGTGGCCCTAAAGGAAGACAGGCAAGTAATGAGAAAAAAATGCATGAGCATTCTTTAAAACCTGCCCATAGCTGATAAAAGCTGCAGTCATTTACCTTGTCTCCTGAAAATTCAGTAGAATAAAAGAGTATAACCAAGAATACTGGAGACGTTGAAGCCATCAAGTGGATGTTACTCAGCAGACATTTTTGATTGATTGCACTATTTTGAGTTATTATTTATTTTTACTTACTGTGTTATTTATTTTGTATTATTGGGCTCTTTTGAATAACTGTACTATTTTGAAGGACGTTGTTATTTTGTATCATGTTTCTCTACTGCTGTTAAGTGTGAATAGAAAAACCCATCTATAATGGATAGTGACCTCAGTTTTGCAAACACAAGGATAAATAATCATTGCGCTAAGGACTCCTGTTCTGAGCTCTCCCTAAATTGTGTTGTGCTTGGAGAAAGTCAGCATAGTACCTCTAACTATCATCATTATTTTATGTAATGAAGAACCAATTCAGAAGTGACCTAAGAATCATTTGCAAAAGACATCGATGAATGACCTTGGATAGACAAAACCTGGTGATCCTCCACATCCCCATTTTTATGTTAGGGTGGGTTATACCAGAGACATTAACTATCAGAAACTCTTGTTGGATGCAGGGGGAGATGGAATATGACCCCCAAAACACTGTATGACTTCTGAGGATTGCACCATAGTTCTGATGGTGTTCCCCTTCTTGGTGCCAGTGCTGGTTGCATCCTTACACACTGGGAGAAAGGTGGATGGTGACTAGGTTCCTCAAGTATTGTCACTTGTCTGCAAGTTTCACAGCTTAACCTTATGGCTCCCTTAAATCCCTCAAATTATTCTCAAATCTTTCAAATTGCACTTAAATCCCCTAAATTACACTCAAATAACATGAGAGTAATGGACCTGAGGATAATTACTGCAGTAATAGACTTGGGGGAGATTCTGTGTTCTGTCCAAGTAATTTATTTGAATAATTGTAATGCATCCTTCATTATTTCTTTATTTTTTGGCAGCTCACGTGCTGGTGAACATGGCTGTTGCTGAGTTCCATGGAGCTGGTGATCAGGATAAGCAGAAATAAATCTCTGGAAAACACCTTTGGGCAACAGTACCTAGAGTTTTGTTTCAGGGTGGTGTAGTCTTAACTTTGCCTGCTTTTTAGTGTTTGCATTTTATTCTCATGCAGCTTCAAGAAAACAATGTATATTTTTAGAATTTATCTTTTTGTTTACATATTTCTCCTCTGGGAGGAGAAATGTGAATGATAGTGGTCTTCACCAATGAAGTCAAAGAGGTGGCAACCTATGTAGCCAATCTTTTGTCTTCTGAAAGAACTGTATAAAAGATGGAGTCAGAAAATTTAATACAGAACTTTCCTGCTGACTTTCCTGCTGCTTGCTTCATTTTTTTATGTCCCAAAGTGTGACAGGGTGGTAACAGAGTTAAAGCTACTTTGGGCTCTCAGCAGTATATCAGAGATCCCTAACATCCTCATTTCCAATGTCAGTGTTTCCTGTCCCCTGGTCAAAATGAATACCAGTGGCAGAGAAATGCTGATGTCTGCTCCTATGCTCTCCCCTGTGCACCACCTGCCCCGTGTGAAACAGCAGCCACCGGTTCTGACCTTGTTTACTTAAATGCTTCCTCTTTAACAAATCTGACTCTTTATCTAATATTTCCACCAGGAAAGTAACTTCAATGTGCACTGTCTCTTTGCTTTACAGCGGATGATTTTTGCCCAGTTCCCTTTTTCCATTATCAATCTGCATTTTTTTTTAACTTCCCAGTGGTGCTCAATATAAACAGCACCATGGTCTGACCATTTTATCATGGCCCTTAACCTCTATCAGCAACAGCAAGGTTGATCCTCAAGGCTCCTAGGAGGATCCACAGATCCTCAGTGGACCAAGTGCCTAAGAGGTATAAACTAGTTTGATAGTTGTCTTGTTCTGCCTCAGAGTCACTTTGAGCATGGTACATCCTTGGTACCATGATAGGTAAAACCCAACCTGAAAAAAATTTGTATGAAATTTTTCTGCATTTTCTCATTCAATTCTGTTTTTTCCTCAAAGACAACTACTGAACCAGTTTATACCTCTTAGGCACTTGGGCCCTCAAGGATCCACAGACCCTCCTTGGATCACTGAAGAACTGGATCCTGACGATCCTTCTGGAAGCACATCCAAAACATTGCAGATAATCCTGCTGCAAACAGGTGTTGGACCTGATGTGCATAAGCACCTTGAACTTCGGACGTGACCGTGAAGGTAAACACATGCACTTTTATGTGCGAGAACACAAACCTAGCTGACAGTACATGTGACAAAACTGAGATCAGCCTTGATTGCAAGGCTCTCTCATGATGTTGAGATAAGAGCTGTGACTCTAATTCCATATTTCTGCTTATAAAGCAGTAGTGGAATGGTTTTCAAGGCTGTTTTATTCAGGTCCCTACTGGTCCATCCACATGCTTTGCTGCTTACAACAAATACACATCACATTTCCCCTGCTGTTAACAACAGCTTTTTTTCTGTTTTAAATCACCACATTCTTTCTCAAATAATATTTTTCCAGGTCTGGAAATATTTTGGCTTGACCAAAAAATTTTTCAGCATGGGAGGCAGGAATGAAGGAGAAATATTCATGTCTTTGCAACAAAATGTAAGGGACAGTTGCCCTCCCCTTGACTTCTCCTCTCTCAGTCAGTAAAGGAAGAGAAGACTCCACAGACGACAATTCAGAGCACCTCCCTCTCTGCAAGGATTATGTAGTTGTGTAAATTAAAAGCCAAATCACTTGCATCAAATCTCACAGCATAAACAATTCTTTTTTCTTTTTTTTTTCAGAGACGAAAGATTAGATCTGTATGCGTGATAAGTAGATTCATAGTCCTTTTAGATTTTGTTTTTTAGGCTGCTTAACTGCCCTTAATGCTACAAAACTCTGCCTTAATACATCTAAAATTTGTCTTGATAAATCTTCTGAAGCTCATTTGGCTGTTTATCAGAGCAAAGAGCTTTTATAGTACCCTCTTAAATTCCATCCATCCATCCATCCATCCATCCATCCATCCATCCATCCATCCACTTTATACATCACAGCTGGCAACCTCTTGGTCTTTTTTGTTTATGTACCAGGATAAGCCTAAACATTTATGATTTGTTTTAATTCCACCAAAATACTGAAAATACTGAGAAATACTGTGAAAACACACAGCTTCTGGCTTTGGCATGCTTTAAGTGTGCTTGCTGGAGGAAAATGAAGCCATTTCTGTACACAATCAAGCAGCTACTGGGTGTGACCCTGGAATGCTGGTCAAATTTTGAAATGAAAACGAGAAAATGACAGTTATTTTACCTTTTTAATGTAGATAATCATAGAAAGAATGCTCATCAGAGCCTGTATTCCGGTTAATAACAGCTGTTTGAAAAAATGCTTTGCAGCTTTAAATTTTCAACTTCTGTTGTTGAGGGGTTATAATTCTTAAAGGGGAGGGAGAAGATGATAAACTGAGATCATGATTTACCATTAGATGTGTCATTTAATTTTCTCTTCCCCTTCTGTTTACATTCAATACTTAGAATTTACATAGTAACAGTATTAATGACAAACAAGAAAACTAGATTTAGTTGTGGAAATATGCATGATACTGTTAAACACATGGTGTTTATTTCCTTGTAGTGAACTCCATTGTTTTTTTGTAATTAGAATATAATATGCATGGAAAGTAGCCATGCTGACACAACTTGTCTGTAATTGCCCTCATGTTGCATAAATGGATCATAAAATGCTTTTAAAGATGATGTTATGGTCTGCTGTGTCAGTGATCCATGTTTGAGAAAATTCAATCTTTGCCAAAAGAGTGCAGATGATATTTCTGTTGAAACAGTTGAAATCAGCATTTAATAAGGGAACCTGATGGGGTTTTTTTGTGCAGGGTATTAATCCTTTAGTGCTCTAAATTAAATCTTGTATCCTTTGGTCCTTTTTATCCTCAATTTAGCATCTCTAAATCATTTAGTTCTGCAGAAGACGGACTTACTGAAACAATGAATCAGGCACAATGAATTAATCACAATGCTAATGTTCTCCAGCTAACCCACTGCTTGTGACAATATTTAGTATTTTGACTAGAAACCAAACATATTTGTAGTGAAACAACCTGCAAATATTCAGCAGAAAAGTAGAAGCTCAGCAATTATCTGTGGTGAAACCACACAACTGTTATCTTACTGGTGCACTTTCAAATAGAAGTTTTTAGATGTAGTTGAAATCTATTATTTTTAGGGGGACTTAGGGAAGGCATAGAAAAGAGTCATTGTAAAGAATTTTGAAGAGGTATGTATATTTTCACCTTGATACAAGATTTTATAACAGCACAAGAAAGCATGTCATTGATATTTCTTTAAAATATTCTCAGTGATGCTGATTCACAAAGCATTTGTATTCTGTATAGGCATTTTCTTGCTCTGTCCTCAAGCAGCTTGTATGAGAAACACACATAATTTATCAGTGTTTGGAATCTGCCTTTATATAACCTTGTAGTGTTCCTGAATGTGTGAAGTACTTAATAGAAAAAGTGAATTATTTCTGGTCCAAATAGTAATGTATTTCCTTTAACATTTCACGGTTTTACTCTATTCTGGCACCCCGAAGTGTCAGTGACGGAATGAAAGTGAGATTGTAGCTGTGGATTAAATGTAAATGATGTGTATTGTACATTTGGCAGCTTGTTTTATCCCATCCTAAATTGGTTCTACAACAAGTTTAGAAGTATAGTCTCTGAATGACCTGTCAAAGGCTTCATAGCATGGAAATGGATCAATTAGTATTTTATCATCTTTATTATATTTATTTTATATTTTATTTGGATTTGTTAAAAGGCAGAAATGAAGTTATGACAGGTAGAAAAAGTCTATTACAGTAGTAATTAACTGAATATCCCTACAAGTGTTTTTGTACCATTATAATTGTGGTCATATATACAGTGATTATAACAAGGTGGAAGCTAGAGAACCTGGTAATATTTACTGGCTTTGTTTCATGCTTTTGCTAAGTATTTGTTTCCTTTTAAATGTGTATTACAGAAATTAAATGAAAAAGGTATATAAAAGTACATCTATGAGCACAGTGAATGAGATTGGTTCTATCTCTCCCACAGAATCCTCCTTTCCAACGGCAACTAAATAATGCTCATTATATATTTGGCTCACTTGAGATACTCACATTTATATGGACCTGTCACCTCTGATTATATGAGGTGATATATCCATATATTTATACTAACAAAGTTCTACACTGTAGTATAATGTTAAGAAATGTTAGGAAGTATTAGACTAGATTGCATCATTTGATACAATGTTTATCACATTGTGTAATTTCTCAGTGTACCAATATTCCAGCTGTTGAAAACCAGATATGTATGCAAATGCACACAGAAAAAATAAAGCCATAATATTTTAAGTAACACCTAGGTGGTTTATTGCTCTGCAAAAGATGAAACTTGCCCTGCAGTTCAAGAAAATTTTAAGCATTCGTGTGGTTCATCTTATTTCCATTTCATGTTATCATGGATCAGCTAAAATTATGTATTGAAGGAGATACAGAAAAAAAATTCTACAATGTACTTAAAGCTCTGGGAGTCTCATGTCATTTTAAGGCAAATAGAAAGTCAGGTAGAAACCCACTTTACAGTTTTGGAGCTGTTATAGAAAATGTAAGTGAAAAAGTTGCTTATTAAACCTAATGCTTCAGTACTATTAAGCAAAATGCTTAGTAAGATGCTCAGAAGTGATGAGATCTAATAGAATTCTGAATGGTCCTGAAGAAAAAATGATATTTAGAAATTTTTTTTAAGCATTACCAGTGTGTTGGATCTAGCAACCAAACTTTTATTAGCTGAAATTGTTTCTCTCTGCCTTTATTTATCTCGCTGACAATGGAATATAGATAACTAAAGTAAGACAATAGAAAGTTGTGTGGTTTTTCTAAAATATTTCACCCTTACATTTTCATCTTTTGTGTAGTATCATGAATACTGTGCAAAAAGAATCAGTTAAGTTTTCTTGGTGAGTTCCCAAAGAAATGATTAAATGATTATTGACTAGTCATTAAAGCTAGATGTCTCAATAAGGTATCAGAGGTGAAGAAGTCTCTTTTAGATGTTTTTGACAGAACTGGCCCGTTCTCATTTGCTTATTAATTTCTACATTTATTTGGAGTGTGACATTATATTTGGGTAATGATGTATACTAATAGTCTTGGGGTGGGTTGAAATGCCTGTGGTCACCAAGCTCCAGTTCTTATACTTCACAGCTTATCTGGGAGGTGGAAAATTTGATTATTTAATTCTTGTAGAGTGCTTCAAACATGACAAGAACCATGCAATTGTTGAAAATTAATAACTTTGTCTGTTCATAAAAGAAATATTTGTGGGGTTTGGAAATATAGTTGTAAAATATAGTTTTTACAAGTATCAAATACGTTTGTTTATTTTGGAGCACTTTTGTTTGCAAAATTTATTTATCCCTAAGCTACCATTGCTCTTTACAGTAGAAATCCAAAGGGTCTGCATTTGTAAATGTGATTTTTAAGTCCACCACTTGTAAGCAATAGTCTTACTAGAGGGAGAGCATGCTGCTCTACCATTCAAAAGTGCTCACATATGTGTTGATAATTAGACATATGGATGGCAAAACCAGCTTTTATCTTCTTCTGGCAGAACAGAGCTGGCTCAGAGAAAGGGAACAAAATTGTGCTGGTTTATCCCAGATGTGGGCAAGATTTTATAATGCTTTGAAGACACATTGTTTTCCAAGTGAAAATATTCTATTTCTACTTGTCCTGGAAATCCATCTCATATATACAGTATCAGTTACAGGGTAAGCAGCTGTAATCTTTTTTCCAAGAAAGATGGGTTTAGGAACAATTTTTAAAGTCCTTTGCCTTATAAAAAAGAGAAAACTAATTGAAAAAACCTGGGAAGACTGAAAAATGAGATGCATCAGTTCTGCAGTTTCCTGTGTTGATATTGATTGTATTAATAATAGTGCTATTATTTTGCTATTAATTCAGTATGCTTAGTGTTCTAAATAGTGCACTAAAAATAATCACTTTCAGACTTAATGAGAAGTGAAGAAAATGAACCAAAAATTGGATGCCAAGTGAATCTCTTGTTCTAGCATTAAGAAGGACTGGTGGCATTTATGCTTGACTAGAAATCCACATTAATGTAAGTTTATAACCTCCAAATTTGTGATTGCTCATATGAAGGTCATTACAAATACTGACCACTGAGATGAGTATCTGCTTGCAGACTGATGTTAGTATGGGACCCATCTGCAATTGGTGAAATGACTTCTCCTTATACCACCTGAAAGTGAAATTCAATGTGCAAAATTTAAGAACTTTTGAGTTTGCTCCTGAGCAAGTCACCTTATTTTTAATCATTTTAGGTCTCAAAATTTTTGTGCTTTTCCAAAGAGGCACAAAAACCTATCCTTTTTTCACAGAAAACAGACTGGTTTTTCAAACTGGGTATTAAAACCTTTCATAGCATGCACTGATCATCTCTCATCTTATTAAAAAGCTGTTGAAAAATAATTTATTATTTAGTTGCTAGCAGATGATAAAATATTCATTTGAGATAATGGCATAATCAGATTATATTTTATTGCTTTCTGTTTATTGGTCTTGATAAAGGGGCAGTGGATTAATTACAATTCTCTTTTTATAATCTCAGTAACATGAAGAGATACTACTGCTGGGAAAGGAATGACTTCATTCACAGAAGAGTCTTTTTGCTTTAATTACATAATTTCATGTAATAAAGAAATAGACATGACTATTCTGTGTCTCATGTAACTCATTTTGAAGCTGCACCCAATATGGCTTTGGAAAAAGGACTCAGTGAACAAGAATTTAAAGGTGAAAGTATCACTGTACTATTTGTTCTTCATGTACTCAACAATCAAAAACTTACCTTCTTTATTGTTCAGTCACTGCAAATTTGGGGTTCAATCAGTTTTCAGATGTAAATAAGATTACTATACTGAAGTGCTTCATTTCAATCTGCAAGGTTTATTTTTCAGTTTCTCCTTCCTGCACCTTCTCTCCTCTTAACCAAATAAAATGCAAGGGTTGAGTGAATGTTGCTGCTGATGGAGGATGTCAGAGGATGCCTTAGAAAATGAGAACCTCAATTACTCCAAGAAGATGGACAACACAGACAGCACCAGTGCAAGCTGCTTTTCACTGCACCTTTTACTTCATTCCCTGACCTGGATTGAGCACTCCTAGGGATTAGGTAACTGTTTAATCTCAGTGGCTTTGAGATCTGCAGCCTCGCTGCTGAAACTGCTGAGAAGGGAGCCAATTAGTGGCAATTGTGAGAGATTCATGTTGTTTTAAATGATGCATGTATCTGTCCACTAGGAACTGTTCTGGGAGCATCATCTCACTCACTGCATCAAGCAGCTGTTGTGGCAGACAGCTCTCAGTTGCCCACAGCAGTGTTATGTGTTGGTGACCTCTGGGTGAAAGGTGCTCTACCCATTCACCTGGCGCTGGAACCAGATTAGCTCTCTGTTCTGAGTTTCTCATCTGTTTTTGATTGTGGACTGTTGAATCTTAATCCAAATAAGAGGTGGCATTACTTACTTTAGGAAGGAGCTTGGGTTTCAGATCATCAGAAGAAAAGGTTAAGATGTGCCACAATATTAATATGCTAGTCCTTACATTGACCTTAACTGCTGTAATTACTTTTACAACTGTTTGGGCAGAATTCCAGCCATGCTGCCTCAAATATTTATGTATAATCTATATATCAGGGAACCTAGAAATATATAAGAGACAATAAAATCAAGAGGCCTTCCAAACTATTGAACTGGCAGCTCATATGCTGGATTTTGAGTTAAATGCCATAAAACAAGGGTTATAAGGCACTGCCATAAAACAAGGGTTATAAGGCACTGCTTAGTGCTTTACCAGATTGTTTCCTCTTGTCCATACTGCTCTTTGTGGCAGAGCAAGTGATAGTTCCCACTGTGCTCAGATAGAAGGTGAAATGGGAACCTGGCACTGTGAAGGGGCTTGAAGCAGAGGCAGTGGCTTGCCTGTGTCAATGAGCTATATATGGATTTTTTCTCATAGAATGCAGTATTTGCAGACTGTGAGACTGCTTCCAGTTTCCAGATCCCTCATGAAATTCAGATGGGAAAAAGCACCCTGAAGCAAGGGGCTGTGTCTGAGTGGAAGTCTGGGTACTGAAGTCTGGTGTAACACATCTGCTTTGCTACTTTTTCAATACCAGAGGAAAAGGCAGAACGTATTTACCATTACAGCTTTTTTTGTTTGATTGGTACGGTTTCTTTTTTTTTAATCTTGGACTGCATCAAGATCTGTGAACAGTGAGAAAGTATTTCAGTCACCATGCTCGAGTTTTTCATCCCACTTCTTTTTCTTTTACAGGTCATTGAAATCTGTGTGTGGGTAGTAGAGTCTAGAGGTCACTTTTGTGCTGCAGGGCCTTAACTAGATTTTTCACTATTTATTGGATGCTGTCTGATATTTTCTGCTGAGGAGAAGTGATAGAGAGGAAGAAGAGATAGAAGAACATATGAATTTGATAGACTATGTTGCCCTTATTATAATAAGGAGTATCTAGTTATAAAGGACAAATCATGCAGCATAAGATCAGTAGCTGAGATCAGATGAGGAAAATACGACCTGAATTACATGTAGACTTCTTTATAGGCAATTGAGGTTGTCTGGAAAAGCAGAATAATTCTTGATACTGTATGGATCCTGTGTTTGGGGAATAAACTCTTGATTCTGTAAGAAAGTCTTAGAGGATAATCTGGTTGCGTAATGAAATACAAAAGCATACTCTGGAGAAAGGAAATGTAATTTTTTTTAATGTAAAATAATTATTATGATTATTTTTCACTTAAATTAGTTGACCAGTTGAAACATATTTTTTTCTTTTTCCATTTTTTTGAAAAAGCTGGATGATCTAAAATGAATTTAAATATGGTGAATTTCTAGATTCATTGCTGTCGTAACTTACCATTTTTCAACTGGAAAATGACAAGGACTGATGTTTGGGTCATGCTATTTTATTTTTCTGTTTTGTCTAAGTCTCTTATTTCTCTCTTCCCATCTCTTATTGATGCATCCCTGAAAGAGGTGGTGGAAAGACAATTTCTTTGTTCAGGAGTGCATTGGCCTCAGAGCACACTTTTGAAGAAACACCAAGAGGAGTCATGTGGAGAACATCATAGACTTTATACATCAGTGTCAAACAAAAATGAATAGCACCATACAGAAACCTGCCCAAAATGCTGGTGGTACAGAAAGTCTGTCAGAAATGTTTCTTGCTTTTGGTTTTTTTTTTTGTTGTGGTTGTTGCTAGTTTTGTTCTTTTTTTTTTTTTTTTTTTTTTTTTTTTTTTTTTTTTTTTTTTTTTTCCTTTGGTTTTCAGTTTGTTGGTTTTTTTCTTTTTTTTGGCCAAGAAAGCTTAGTTACTTCTTCTTTGCCATTGTTAAGGGTTTACTGTAGCACTTAGGGAATCACTCATAGTCATGTTTTCTATGGAATATTTGATTTCACTATTAATGGGTTTCACTCTTAACTGTAAATGGAGGCCAGCATGGGAAATCCAAAAATGAAACATACTGACTTAAATGCCAATTTTTAGACAGTGATAATTGAGTGGGGTTTGTCAGAGGAGAAAATTTAGCTGTACCTGGGCAGTGGAAGGGAACATGTGTCTCAGGAGACAGAAGGAGAAATTAAATGTAATGGAAGAAATCAAGTTGGCAATGGTTTTCTCAAATCCTAAAATAAAAGTGAAATTCACAGAATATGGATCTCAACCTAAAAATAACAGTTTTAAAGGCTCACATTATTTTAAAGAATTAGTAAGTCTTGTTCTCTGGTTTGTACAAGGAAAGACTTGTATAATCAGTATGATAATTTAGTAGCAGATCAATAGAGGCTTGGAAATATCTTCTGCAGATTGGATGGAATACCTAAATCCATTTAATTAACAGAAATAGGCAAGTAACTGGAATGAAAAATAGGACATTATTTAAAGACATCTAATTCACACACTCAGGAATTTAAGTTTGCACCAATTTTTCTCTTTCTTTATGTTGTGGTTTAACCCAAGCTAGCAACGAAGTACAGTACCCCTACTCACTCAATCGCCCTTCCCTGCTCTATTGTGATGAGAAGAAAAATTTTTTAAAAAGTAAAAAAAAAATTCTAAACCTTTTAGATTAAAACAAAAAAACCCTGTTTAATAACTGAAATACAGTGAAATAATAAAAAAAATCATTAGCAACAATATTAAAAAGTAGTAGTGAATTTAACATTTAAACAACAGGTTTCTAATCAAACATTAAAATACTTTTAAAGCCTCTCTTCCATTTCTCACAAGTAATGTCTGATCTTTGGTCTTGTGATTCCTACATTTTTTAGAGAAAATATATGTTTTTTAAAGTTTTTAAGAGATGTTAATATTCAAGCATTTTTATACATGCAGATAATTTATGTAATTCACATGTAATTATTATAGATTGTGGCTTCAGATTATTCATATGGCATTGCTGTGAGCTTTCCTGGATATAGTGAAGATAGAAAAGACACTCTTTTAAATCGTCTAAATTATAAATAATCTAAAAGATAATGACACTGTTTCATAGCTTCTGTGAGACTTTAGAATTTTTTTCATCCCATTCTAGAACAGAGCACCAGACAGTCCTCTGAATTTGAAGAAGTTTTAATTGGAAAAGTCAATTCTGCGTCTCTGAAAAATACCTATGAAATAGAGTTTCACTGGATATTTTTAAATCAATATAGGCCTTACAGTTAAGTTACATTTGTGTAAAAGAGAGTTACCTGCAGTGCCTTGAACAATTGATCTCTCAGTTCTAAGTAGGAGCCATTGCCTGCAGTTGTTGGGGTTTTTTGTGGTTTGTTGTTCGTGTTTTGTGTGCAAGCTATGCTGTCTTCTCTCCTGGCAGAAGAGCCCCCATAATTGCAAGAATGCAGACTTTTTGATCAGTGACTCTCAGCTAATTTTTTTTCTAGACTGAATATCCATGTAGGCTTTAATTCTCACAGGACATTAAAGTAATAACTGGATATTAACTAAATTGATGTCTAATTGAATAGGGTGAGGCACTGTAACCATGCACTGTAACGTTGCCCAGACAAGCCGTGGATGCCCCATCCCTGGAAGTGTTCAAGGTCAGGCTGGCTGGGACTTTGAGCAACATGGTGTGGTGAAAGCTGCCCCTGCCCGTAATAGGGGGGTTGGAACTAGATTATCTTCAAGGTCCCTTCTAATGCATACCATTCTCTGATTTTATGACTACTACCTTTGCTCAGTGTTACAACTCAAATAAAAAAAAAAAAGAGAAACAGAGAGTATTGGTGGTGGTTATGGAAACCTGTTCTGCATTAGGAAATACTTCCACAGAAAACACTGAACTTATTAATCTTTGATCAGTGAAACATGGCATTTCCCTTATAGGAACTGCAAAATTAATGCAGTATCTGAGTGAGAAATGGTAACTCCCAGTAGTGAACTTTCTATGCTCCTCACATAATAAGTACAAGGGGAATGCATTCATAGTTATTACTGTCAGTGGGGGATTAAAAAAGTGAGGGAAGCTTATATTTTGCTCAGAGAGCAGAAATATTTTACAACATGTTGGATGGAGGAAAGCAGTGTAGACTTGCAAGGTTGATTTTTCTTTTGCTGTCAGCATTGTGGGCAGTAGGATATGGGTTCTCAGAGGATGGCTTATGTTATTTACAGGAAGCTATTCCTCTTACTATGGTTAAAGGACAAACATTGCTTTGAGTGGTAAACTTCATGATTAGAAAGACAGTTTATACTCATGCTTAACTGGATGAACATGTTTTCTGCTTAATGGTCTTCAAGAAGGCAATTGGTTGAGGTTAAAGAGGTTTCAGAGTGTGAATGGTAATTAGGACAATTCGCCATCTGCCAAGCAGGAAAAAGAACAATCAAAATAGAATCATACACTCCAATGGAGTAGCATAGTAATAGCTGACAGCAATTATACCTGTTGTTCCAGTGATTATTATTTCATTAGGCTCACAACTAAAATGGTTCCTTTGCTTGTTAGGAGAGGAATGTGGCTTCCGAGTACAGTAATCTCATGATACATATGGACAGCTGCCATCCTTTTATCACACACAAGAGAAATAATGTTACATAGAAGAAAGAATGCCATTTTACTAGTTTTTCAATTGGAGACAGTAGTGTCCAGATATAGACATATCTCTACTTTTAGCTGGACATTTTATTTATGTAAAACAGGAGTAATTTTTAATGTATTTAAAATTGAGGTCAGCTTGATTAATATTCAATGCTGATAGATTTGTAGTTTGACCTGGCACCACGTACAATATCCAAAAAGTGAAATGATCAAGAAACTGGCTTTTGCAACAGATCTAAACTGGGCTCTACTGTTCATCATTAGCAGAGGCAGATTTTCTGTGTCACTTTATAAGTTTGAGATTCATTTAAGGTGCAAATCCATAAAGAAACTGCATATTGCAATTTTATGCATGTAGAAACAAAGGGAAAGGCTATGGGAAATTTACTGAATTCTGTGCTTCTCAGATAGCTGGCTTTTCAAATGTGATACAATATGTAACCCCACTGCACCAACAAAATCACAGCAGGCATTGGCTGAGAATAAACAACCACCATCTCTTCAGATGAGAGACGCTGGGCAAGCTGCAGGGACTCCTGCGTGTGGGTAGAAGGATAATATCTGCTTATTCCTTTTACACACTCCCCCAGATTGGAAGGTATCTCTCTACCAGACGGAGTAGGAAAGGAGTGGACACTAAATCTGTACATTAGTTTGGGTGCTGCATTTAAATTTCCTCATAGTACACTATGAAAGTTATTAGTTATCTTGGCACACTGTAAGATTGCATGGAAGGCAGTGTAATGCAACATGATATATCACTACTCTGCTATACCAGGTTAAAGAGTCCAAAATAGAAATAAGCTTCTACCTTCCCTGTATAAATGATCTTTGTGAAGGAATTCAGCAGATTATCCACAATTTTAGCACCTGGATGTCTCTAATGCAATAATTAATGACTGTGGCTTTTTACCATCTGTTTTACAAATATTGTGGCAGGTGTGAATACCTGCTACCCAACACTAAAAGTGGGTTGAGGAAAATAACCTTTTTTTCACGACAATTGTCTTCTTATACACTTTAAGAAAAAGTTGTTTGCGAAAGCTTAGAACCCTGTTATTTATAGTTGAATACGTAATGGAACAGTATAAAACATATAGGTTTAAATGCTTATAAAGGAACCTATCTTATAAATATTAAATACTGATGAAGATTCTGAAGGAGTTATTAAAATTAAACCTACATTTCATATTTTATTGTCATGGCTTTTGGATTTCATTGCAGATCTTGGTTGACGGAATCTGCCATTACTGGTATTCGATAAAGATAATATAAAATTGTAATGTAAAAGGTCATGGACCATCTTCTACACTGCAGGAAAAAAATAAATCTCCTTTCCAATAATAGGTAATCTCTCTGTTAGGTTGTAATTAGAAGGTGCATTTAGGCTTCCCCTTTCTCAGATAGGAAATGTGTGTGCTTGTGTATATCTGCAGGGTAAAGGATAGAGGATGCCCATTTACTTTTTAACTTCCAAGATTTCTACTGTGTTGAAAACTGTTTCAGTGTTCAGATTTAAGACCATTAAATAATTTATTCCCAAAGGCATTTGTAGGATTCATGTGGTTCTAGTGTATTATAAAGGATAGAAAGTTAAGGGGAGGTGAAAGGAATAAAAACATTTGGGAGTCTAGAGGCAGCAACTTATCTTCTGTTTGAACTCAGTGACCTACTTTTCATACAGCTCAATTTTATTAGTATATTATTTTCTTTATTGTTGTTTATTGAACAAGGTGCCATTGAGAGGAAGTATCCAATGAAAACTGCTATGTGTTGACTGCTTACTTTTGTGGGTGCAGTAAAGTGATTTCATACCTCCAAAATAAAGTTTTACCATATTGGAATCAGGGCCTGCTCCCACATGTACAGCTATTAGGATGAAGTTATTTCAGATTTAGATGTGTAGAAATATTTGTCCATTGAGTTATCTTATTTGTCATTTTCATGCTTCTTACATCAATATATTTATTCTTTTCTGTTCCCTCTGCAGATATTAAGCAATGTGTACACATTGCACAGAATGAGTTTACTGTTGTCAACCATACAGGTTATTTGGTAATTTGTAACCCAACAGCTTTTTCTGCTTATAGAAATAAAAAAAAAAAAAAATAAAATAAAATAAAATAAAATAAAATAAAATAAAATAAAATAAAATAAAATAATATTCTTCATTAGATTAGATATATTTTTGTGTAGTTGGGATTTTGTTGGCACTGATCATGCTTGTCTGCTATTACCTGTTTAATTTAACCTAAGAATTAGTTATTTTCTATTTTACGTTTACTTCTCCTACATCATACAGAGTAATTACTAGTACTAATTAGTGCAGATGCAGTTTCATTTTATTGGTTTAATATCTCTTCTGTTTAAATGCTTATGAATAATTCTTGCAGCAAGCTTTAATAGTTTCACCAAAAAAAAAAAAAAATAGCCCTGCTCCACCACAAGTTTCAGATACCTTTTTTCTCAGTTGCCAAGAATGTGAAGTGAAATCTGTGGATATATTTGTAGCTGAAGACAAGCTCTTTTGTCTTCTTCTTTTTATGATAATGATGATGATGATTTAACCTCTCTATAAAAAAGTCATTATTAAGTGGACTCTGGTTTAGCATTCAGCTGTTGGCAGTACTTAAATCACATTGTGCACTCCTGTTCCCTAGTAGCTGGGCATCATTTTTAGAACGAGAAAAAAAAAATTCTGCATCTAAATTTAAACTTTTTTTACAGAAATGTGGCTTTATATGCACGAAATTCACATAAGAAAAAGCTTGTGTGAGCTCTCATGGAAGATGAAGGTGATTTTATTATGCAAAATCTCTAGGAAATTTAATTTTATCCAGTCATACTCTGAAACCCACAAGCACTAAGACAAGTAAATCCAGCTACTGTAGAAAGGATCACTTATTCACAACATATAACAATAAATACCATCTGCTAAGCTCTCACTATGTCTTCTAGTTTTCTTTTGTTTGGTGATGAAAATATGATTTTTGTACAGAAAATATATACTTTAAAACAAAGCATTTGTTACAGTGTGTTCCCTTTGTCTCAGAATTTCACTTCTCTTGTTTTCCAAAGATTTTTATATCTATGCTGCCTATCATAGCTGGGGAAAGGTAAGGACAATGTGCACCCAGAGAACCTGTTCCAGAGCTTGTCTGAGGGCTCTGAGGGCTGTCACCAAACAAATTTTTATATGTATGCATTTTTAGGATCTGAATTCAGATATTGCTCTAACCACCTTAGAAGAGGTCTGCAAACTCTGTGCCACTTGGGTGTAACTTCTGAATTCTCTTATCCTTCCCTTGCTTTCTAGATTCAGCTCATGTTGACTTAACTCTGTGTTTCAGGTTGAATCCTAATAAGCTGTGAGGGTGGCTTCCACTTCAGTTCTAAGATAGGTGGTTGTGTTCTGTTCCTGCTTTCTTGGACTGTTTGATTCCAAAATAGAAATTAACTGATTTTTCCGATATAAGCAAAATTGAGGGATCAATAGCCACCAGAAAAACTGAAATATATAACTAGAATTTGAAGTTTCACTAAACAGCACTGCTCACTATATAGAGTTATGATATTAATAGGCTTCATTACATGTTTCCTATTATTGTTACTAGTTCTTTTGATTCTTCTTCTTGCAGGAGATAGAATTTCTACCAGAAAATTGCTTATTATGTTTCTTCAACATCATATCACTCAAGAAGTTCTCACTTTCCTGAATTTAGTCTTTTAAAACCTCTGTGAAGCAATATGAGTATGATTATATTCACTTGATAGGTCAGAAACTGAGACATATGAATCAGCTTAGTACTTTGTGATGATATTAGGATCAGAATTGATATGACATAAATGTAAGACCCTTGTAACTAAAAGAGTTCATTCCTTTCTGGAAATTAGTTGGGGTAATTGGGACTTGCAGTCTTCCTGTTTCTGAATATTGATGATGTAGTAAAGCTCACTTTGAATATACCCTTAGTATATTTAGCTTTCTCACATATCAGTTTTGCCTGAAATGCAGCCAGGGTGGGTCAGATGAACTCTTGCTATGGAGAGGTGACTCCCATAGTACAGCCTTTGTAGTTCTGTTTCCTATTACTTGTCCTTCATGTCTTGCAACAGCCATAAAAAGCTGATAAGTAGACAGTAGGGAGAAACCTAATTGTGATAAAATAATTGCATGGTTAGTGGAATAGGTATACCAGAAGAAGAAGAAACAGAGTAAATAAACAAAACACTACAAACTAAGAGTTACTGAAGAAATAGACAAAGCTCAAACTTTCTGCCTTTAGGGAGAAAGATGATAACTCCATGGGATAAGTATGCATATAAATTGTAGGCTGCCCAAACATTACAGTGATAAACCATTTTAAACCAAAGAAAATACTTGGTATGTAGCCTCAGTTTTTTATGCTGCTCAGAAATCCTCCTGTACCTAATTTGACTTTTTTTCTCTCCTCATTTTGAAAGCATCCTTTTTCTAATGTAGGCTGTTCTTTGACACATGGAAAAGCTTTAGTCTAAGTGTCTAGGCATAATTCAGTTTTGTCTTGGCTTATGTTTATCTTAACAATATCACAGCTGACAGTTTTCCTTTCTGTGATTTATACCTGTGTTTTAGGCTTTTTATTACACCATGGTGTGGGGTTGGTGACAAAGACAGGCTAAATGAGTTTCACACAGCTTCTATATCTGGAAGACTATTCTATTTTTTTGTTGTTGTAGTTGTTGTTGTTGTTGCTGTTGTTGTTGTCGTTGCCAAGGCCCAGATTTCTTTATTTCTTTTCACAGATAACACAATGAAAATCTCTAGCATCAACACTGTATTTCCTTCTCTTCCAGCCTATCAGCCTCTTATCCCATCTTTTTTGTGCAGAAAAGAAAACCAAATATTTATTTTACATATTAAATTCACTTATTCTATTTTCCATTTTTTGTAATTTACTCACCGGTAAACTACTTAAGTAAAATTGCCTCTTAAAACAAATAATAATGATTTTAAGGTTATGTGAGACTAAAAAACCTCTACATGCTGTGTTTGAAAAGACTAGCATAGTTAAGAACATGTAGGTGGGTACTGGAATACTTGATTCCTAACCTTATAAAAGCACTTAGCTATAGATGTGTGAGGAAGCCTGGTCTGCTTTCAGGATTCTAGAAGAATTTGTAGACAAGTTCCCTGATTTTCTCATGAAACTGCTGTGATATTCTGGGATCTTAACTAAAGCAGGTCATATCCCTTCATTTTTTTAATAAGTTTAAATTCAGCTTTAATTTTCAAAAAGTTCTTATTTACTTTTCCTCTTTCCTGTGTGCAGCCTTCTTTCTGAGTGCCATTTTCTATCATTCCCTTTACTTTCGGAGGCAGGAAGAACTTTGTTGGATGTATATATGCTTTCAAAAGCTTCCTTGTATGGAATTAGAAAAGCAATTAAATTGGGTACTAAGCAGGAATCCCTGAGGAAAAAGCAAAGTTTTAGCCCATTCTTTTTTCTTGGTGTGAAACCTAAAGGCCATTTCAGCTAGGGTTTAATCATCTAGTACTTACAGAGATACAAGGAGCACCTCACAATCTCACTCTAGCTTCCTGTCTGTACCATGCCTGGGTTCCAGGGCAAAGGAAAGGAAAATTAGTATCCACTGTGGTAAAAGCTAATCCTGTCCAGAGGAGATTGACCTTATCCATACCACACAATGATTGAGTCTTACTCTTCTCTGACAACCCAACACGGAGGGACCAGAAGCAAATGGGGAATTTTCTTGGTAAACTAAGCATATTCTGTTTGCACTGTTCTCTAGAAAATCATGCTTAAGCAGTATGACACATCCGTTGTTTAAACAGATGAGGTTATATAAGTTTAACAATGTTAAAATATGGTAGACTGTGCCAGATCACCCCACTGAGAATGATCTCTACTGCACACAGTCAGTTTACTTCTCTTGTATTTTACATTGCAAGGAACTTTCAGTTTGTGGGTATTTTTGGTGTAAATCTATTCATTCTAGTACTTAATCTAGTCAGAGGTAATATATTTTATATATAGTTTGTGTTAGAGCTTAATTCTTGTAATTATTTAGAGTAGTAAAACTCATCGCGGGCAGTGTGTGCAAGTCATGTAATTAATCTAGTTACAGCTCTCAGTTCAATCTATACAAATCACACATCACAACAATTTAATTACATTATCATCCTGCATTGCATAGAATTTGTGAAAATCTCAAAGTTATTTAACTCTTAGTAAATACAGTGAAAATCTGTGACTTTTATGCCTGGACACCAGAAACCCAGTCTCACCTAATTGGCTTGGAAACATACTGATGTTTTTTTCCACAAGAGAATCTTAAATAGGACATTATAACGAGAAAGAAATGCTCCCAAACTGTGAAGAAAAGTTTCATAGCCCCAAGGACCAGGGGTCCACATATCTAAAAATAATTTTGGAATATCAGTAAAGTGATTCTTGCTGACAGAAGCTGTTTTGCTTCTCTACAATGGATGCCAAAATCTAGAAACTGAATTTGAATGTCTTGATCTAATCCAAACGGTAGTGCTGTGAAGTACACACAAGTCTCATAAGCTTGGAAGGTTGATGGAAGATTTTGGAATTCTGTTTTGTGTGCAGAAATGATAAATATACATGGATAGCAGACACCATCATGTAAAAGGTTTTTTAGTCTCAGGGTTGTTTGCGAAGTCAGAATGTGATTCTTTTTGCTCATGGGTCAATGCATCAGTAGTGACAATCTTATAGGAGTGAATTGCATTTGCTGTGAAATAGGCATGCTTGCATTTCTAGCCTCCGCCTCTGTCCAACAAAACAATTGCTGCAGTTTTTAACACATTTTACTTCATTTCTAAATAAGGGAGTTCTTTTAAGGGAAAGTCTTCCTCATTTCACCTCTGTGTTTAATGACTACTACAAAAAGAATAGTTTCTGCATTGTTTTTCCATGACAAAGGCTCATTTCTCAGAGTACATTCTGACAATATGTACAAGGACAAGGAGTCCTTGACCTGGATTTCAGTGTGTGCTTTGAGGTATCAAACTATGCAGCATGTGCAGAACCATCCCTGCCACCACTGTCCTAAATAATCCCGTAAGTATCAGAGGAAGCTCAGTAAACAGCCTTCACCCAGCATCTCAGTGCTTTCACATCACTAAAATTTCTGTATTTCTTAAAAGATGAATATGGGAAATTTTAATAAAGTGCTGAGTTTTAAAAAAATTATTAAAAGGTACTGTAAACATGAAGTCCCATCTTTAATTAAAATTGCAATGGAAAATCTTTGAACAATTCTTGTTTTACTATTCCTGTTTTCCTGAAACTGTCTCTGAACCTTCACTATAAGCCAAACAACAACATGTGGAGGTTCATTCTAGAGCTTTATACTACTTGTAAGGAAAAGCAAAGAACTATTTGAATAAGCTAAGGTGATTACAGGTCTTCTCACATGTCTCTGGCTCCATGGAAAAAATTCTGCCGCGCAGTGCAGTTTGATCTATCCTTAACAGCCCCAGTTGGTGCCTGCAATGTGTCTGGAGAAGTAAGAAGGGATTATAGCTACTGAAGCAAGTGGGAGACCCAAGGGGTAGAAGAAAGCAAAGTATGCTGGTAATTATGAGACTGTAGGTGTCATAGGATTTATGATGGCACATAGAGCATCATGTAAGGATCCTTTTTCAAATGGAATGGTGGCTCTATGAGTGCAGTGCCCATCATTCTCTTTGGCAGGTTTTTATCACATGCTTTGAAAGAACCAAGATAACAGCATTCCCTCATAAACAAAAGAAGAAAAGCCATTTCTCAAAATAAAAATAGTGCTGTCTTGATACCTGGCTGGCATTTCACCTTTTTCTACTCTGAGTTATTTTTTTCTATTTTAAATACTCCCATATGCAAACTGAAAAATTATTAATAAAGTAAAAAAAAAAGGATATGTGAAACCCCACAAACAACTTGAGCCTTTAATGCTCATCTGCTGTATCAGAGACATGCATAATATTTTTAGATTTTTTAAAATAACCTAACATCTGTTACTATTCTCCATAATGCTGGTTGAAAGTAGTGAGGGATTTGTGCTATTTGTTTCTGACATTCATATTTCTGTGAGTAAGGACACCAGTTCCTTGATAATTGCTTGGTGCTCTATTCATGTTTGGATCCTTTGTTTATGTGATTTTTGGAATGGTTGTATTCTTTTCTGAAGGATACTTTATTAGAGCACACAATTCCTTTATGTAATGGAGCAGTCCCTGAACAAACACTCATTCAATGCATGGTGTTTTTTACAAAATATTGCAATTTATATTACTGTATGGCTTGAACCTCAAAACATGGAGAAAAATAATGCTGTTTTGACGCTACAAGAACACAACAACACCATTTTCCCCCTCACACACATAAAACTTACAAATATAACATAAAAGTAAAGAAACTGGATATCAACAAAAGGAGTGAAAGAAGATAGTGGGAATGCATTGATCAGCAGGATGATCTCAGCATATCAAAAGCTTTGTTAACTTTTTCTCATCTGTCACAAGAAAGCAGTCTACTAAGAAGAGATATAGAAAAATGATGGTGAGTCACTCAGTGGATGTTTATAGGTTCTTTCTCTTAAAAAACAAGAACATTATGACAAAGTGCGCAGGGATTTTGAATAAGTGATCAGTGAGGGCAATGTCATGGTCTGATTAAAAAAAAAAGAAAGAAAACTGCATAAAGAATGAGAGATGGGGAGGAAGTAGGGACACGGTATGTCTGAAAGTCTTTGTCCCCTAAGTGGTATCACAGGCGAAGGTGTCATCAGGCAGAGCTGCAGCACCCACACCTCTCCCAGAGGGATCTGCAGATTAGGGGATGCACATCTTTGGCCCAGAGAGGGGGAGACACACATGCAAACCTGCACTGAGTGCATATGTGGATGTGTTTGTGTACACGGCAAGACCATTTCTGTGTCACTCATGAAATAATGCTAATCAACATCTACAGAATTTAAAAATTTAAAGACCCTTTGTGAATTGTCTTCCTGTTGTGGTTTAACAGTTTTATCACAGACACTGTGCCTGTGTGCATAGCTCACTGATTGCTGTTTAATTACATATCAATAATTAAATCAATGAATTACATCAATCAATCCTGATTTGTTTTAAACCATGTGCACTGAGGAGTTTTTCCTCTATGTTGAATAGCTAGGAATAGCTTCCATGTAGGGAAAAGCAGGGATACTGAACAGAAGAGGGCCTTCACTAGTTCAAGAGGTGGTGGCATGGAAAAGCGTGGCTAGCAAAACTTAAAAGGGAAGTTTGAGAACTAAGAGATTGGTGGAAGGGACGGTAAAAGACACAGAGAGACACTGGCACTTTGACGACAGAAAGGGACATCAGTTTGAAAAGGAAAGGAGAATAATAGTGAAGGTACAAAGGAATCCAGGGAATGCACTGGGAGTACAGAGGATGGTAGATGGTTTATAAAATAAGAGTGGATCAATAGATTATTATATGAAATAACAGAGGGACAAAATGTAGGATGAAAGAGAGGAGAGAAGCAAGCTACAAAAGAATTGTTTTGTTTCGGGAGTTTGGTTCGGTTTCATTTTTTCGGGATTTTTTTTTTCCCTATTTTATTTCTGCCACTGACCAGTAGGATCCTGTTTAGGGAAAGATACAAGAACAGATTATTTGGGAACTGCTCAGAGTTGAGTTAATTGAAAGATTTATTTATATTGAGAAAATGTATTTATTTGGAAATAGGATTTAAAAAAAAAGAAAATTAATTTGAAATCGAGACTAGCAGGAGAAGGAATATTTATTAAAATATATTATTTAAAATATGACTTAGGCTCCTGTCCAAAATACTTGGACTTTTTTTTTTTTTAACATATGTAATCATATAATTTCATGATGTTGAAAAGAAAAGCAGAAAGTCTGAGAAGCAATAGATTTTTCTGAATCTTACCTCTGACAACTCAATTCTTCAACAAGAACAGAGATTTAGGAGTTTACAAAGATGCCATTTTTGATTTTTATATTTGATAGAATTTTTTGAAAATTGAAATTGTGGAAAGTCAAATTAATGGCTTTAGAGTGTCTTGAAGAGCCATGTGTCAAGAACACACTGTATTCTAGGTACCCTGAGAACTGCCTTCTGCCTTGTTTGCCATATGAGGTCTTTCTTGTCAAATCTCCCATGCTAAAATCCGTAGAACTCTTGAAATCTCTGCACTTGTTAAGAAGTTTTTATGACTCAGTTTAATTTTCCATTATATACATGACTACCTATTGAAAATCATGACCGTATTACAACTTTCTGCTATATAAACCAATGTTAATGAGTAATGGTTAAGTGAGTGGGAGGAGAAGAAGCAGAAAATAAAACCAGCAGTTGTTCCCCAGTGAGAAATAAAATAGTTCTGTTCATTAATTTGCATAGTTTTGATGTGAAAAAGGAGAAAAATTGTTTCCTTCTAATGATCGTTGCCTAAAGTTCAAATGAATGAATAAAACTATGGATTGAGGCAAATTCATATAAATTGAAACTGCAGAAAGTATCTGTGTGAAACTGAAATGAAAGCATCTTTCCCAGTGTTATTAGCAATCAAGAAATGCTGAAAAAATAAATTGTTTACTTAGCTACTTTTAGAACAAAAAGTATGAAAAAGCACAATTGATGAGTACTTTGACTAGCAATGAGAAGCACCATAGCAGTACAAGCTACTAGGCATTCTTGAAAGACTGACAAGAACTGATGTATTTTTGAAGGAAAGACATAAATATTTTGGTCTAAGGAAGATGGAGACTTCATGTATTATAGCTTCAAAAATTCTTTCACTCTTGTGGATATAAAATAGGAATCTATCAAATATTGAGGATTTTCTCTCTTATCATGATACACCTCTGAAAGGAGTCTTAGGAAAACACCATCATAAATGCACTTCATGTGTTCATACAAAATATCTATTTGTACAAAATTTTGTATGTTACTGGCAGAAATATATGAAATTGGAAAAAAATTACTTTAAAGTTGTTTATGATATGCCTCCTGTTTGCATTACAGTTATGAACATGCGTTAAGAAATTCAAATGCTTTACAGTATCTAAATGGTGGTTATCAAAGTATGTAGACTGTTATAACTTTCTATGTTTTAGTGTTTAAATACCTTGACGGTGCTTCTAAAATAAAAATAGAACAATGCAGACACAAAATTAGAGACCAAGGTGTTAAACTAGTTCTACAATTACATGGCCAGCTATTTTGAAAAAAAGACTAAACTAAAACAGTCTTTATTGCCACATATTGTTCTTTTCAACTTTTCCAAGAGCAATGTCCAAGAGCAGTTCAGTTTTCTGAAGAACACTGTCTTATTTGGTGTTGGAAACTCTCCTCTCGAGGCATTACACGGAATATTATTGTGATGTCAGGGAGTCACTACTGATAAGAATTAATTAAGTGTTTGACAATAGAGATTTAGTGACCTCAGTAACAGTGGGAAGAAGGCAAGATTGAAAGTGCTCTTTTATTGATTGTTATGTGTGGTGTATCTGATGGACTGGCTGGCTTGAGGGAGTGTTATGGCGAAAGAGACACAGTCTATTTCACTCTTAGTCAGCTGGCAAGCTTAATGATCATTAAAACCACTGGTTGTTAAAGTCAGTGATCTCACCAGGAGCAGGATTACTTGAGACTATGTGTTAGAGAAAAATAGAACTCTGCTTCAAACAATTTGGTCATGTTTTTATCATGATAATAAGAAAGATACGCCTGAGCCTGTGCTTGCCTCCAAAGTTACTTTAAGACACTCTTATATTCTTCTTCACTGAATTATACACCTTCTTGAAATATATAAAAAAATGTCCAACATTCTGTGAGGTTGGCCATTGACATCACCTGCTCAAGACCACCATACAACTTCATAAATCTCCTCCAATTCATTCATTGTAAATGTTGAGCTGTGGGACTGGTAAATTTTATGACTGCACATTTTCAGCTCATGTATTCATAACTAGACATTTGCAACTTGCAAATCTTATTTAAGAACTGTGACCTTAATGAGTAAAGACTTAATACACCATGGTGACAGTAGAAAAAATTAGCTGATTATTGTGGAGTCAAGCCTTTTGCATTTGTCTCCTAAAATCTTAGCACAGAGGAGAGCATTTTACTGATGAAGTTTCAGTGCAATTTCATTTTTTGTCTGGGGGTTATATGAAGTAAAAACTCAAGATAATAGTACACTTAAGGCAGAGATATCTATTGAATGTAGGCTTAGATAAAAGTAAACAGCATAAAATTATTATGTTAATATTTGTGATGATTACCAAATAAATATTGCTAACCCAGAATATACAAATTCCTATGTTCAGCTACCCTAAAGTTAGTCCTTATGAGTTAATATTCTGCTATTTACATAAGGTTTATGAAGATCTCTGTGTTCAGAGACAGGTCTCTGTGTAAGAGAATTAACTTGAATTAGGGATAATTATGTTAGTTTGTATCTTGATATGTTACAGTTTTACAAATTCATGCAGAATATTTAATATTTTGATTGAAGTGAGATTAGGTGTGCTACATCATCTAGAAACAGGCTACTTTGGTAGGATTTATGAGACTATCAAAAGTGAAGAACTGAGATAAGCATCAATTGTAAGCAAACAAGAGAAAAAAAACCTGAATAAATCAGCTACACAAAAAAGTGTCATAAAAATAAATCAATTTCTTGTACAGACAGATGCACTCATAAGAATGAAGTCACAAGTTCAAGATTCTGCCAAAGGGTTTAAATTTGTTTTTCCAAAAGTTTCTCTTTGCTGCCCAGTGTGTCACAAACACCAGGATCTTTGAGTTTAGCCAAGGGTGGACTTGGAGCTCTTCATTCCCTGGATCGGGGCCAGCAGTGAATGCCTGTACATTTGGTTCACACTGAATATGATTTTTCTTGTCCTTTGACATAAGAAAATGAACTTGTATGTACATCTTAGCTGTAGAAAGCAGCTCCAGGAGATAGTAATGCCTGCTCAACCCATACTTTTCTTAATAAAAAAGTAACTAAAGGCAAAGGGGACATGGAAGTCATCATGATTGCTCTGTGTTTTCCACAATTCTATTATATATTTGAAGAAGAATGTTAATTGCTTCATCAGACCTGTTTGTTAATGTGTCAGAGAGACTCTAAATTATGAGTTTTCTCAGATAAAATAATAGGTAAGCAAAAAAAGCTTGATAAGCCAAACCTGAATCAAGACTTTATGGGTTTTAAAAAGCCAAGATCATAATGGAATTAGTTTAACCCTGAAACTTCACTAATATCTTGAATGAAGAAGACTTTTCTGAGGTTAAGTCTTTCTCAGATTAATACCAAAATTGCCATTCAAGAGAAAATCTCCAAAATGAAAATATATGATTGCTTTTATCTTTTGAGGTAATCACTTTGAATTTTCACTTCTGATGTTTTAGATTGACAGGATTTCAGATATATAAAATTAATAAGACAAATGTTGTACGTGTAGAAGTATATATTTGCTAAGCAACAAAATAGAAATGTGCCATGATTATGAGTTATGAAAAAAAAATTGAAGATGCTTAAGAAGCATGGTAAAATGGTCTGACTTTTTTTTGTACACTCAATTACAGTTTTAACTGCTAGTGTTTTTGGGCAACACTTAAAATTCTTGGCTATTTTTTTCTTTTCCTGGAAAAAAGGGATACAAATATCAATTGTATGCCAAGGTGAAATTCAATGTGTTTTTATGGAGGTTGCTTACTGCTGTAGAGTTTTGTTGGCCAATACAATGTTTGGCATAAATTGAAACAATTTTTCTGTATTATACTCACCAGCAGTGCTCCCTCAATCTTTCAGTAGAAATTGGTTTTAGACATGAAAATCATCTTTGACTGAAGTGAATTCTGCTGAGACAATTAAAAAAAGAAAGAGTTAGGTCAAGAGTTCTGATTGTTGTTTCATATTAATACAGTATTGCTTACTTTTGAACGAGTTTTTTTTTTTTTTAAGTCATTCCATATTTATAGATATAGTTTCTAAAACTTTGTTGCCATCTAACTCACTTAAAAGAATGTGTGAGAACTAAGCCTCTTAAAAGAAAACATTTTCTCTAGGCTACCCTAAAGCATACTGAATAATTCATGCAAGTCATTGAAATAAACACAATACAGAATGAAGCAGTTAAATAAATACACTTCTCTGAGCTCTGAGTTTTTATTTTTAACTATTTGTTTCATGTGTAAGTCTTGGTCTTGCAAGTCTTGATACTGTGAACTAATACTATGGGGAAAAAAACGTACTAAGATGATTTGTTCTTTATGTCTTAGCTTAAAATACAGTAAATAATTGAGAGCAGACCCCTTGAAAGGTAACTGGTAAGACCATCTTGACTGGAAACCTTTTAAGCAAATCAAAACGTGATTTTTATTTTATTACTTCTGGTGCTAATTCTCAGGGATTTTTTGGTTTGCATATAGTATTAGCAATGTAAAATAAGTTTTTTGCTTTGTTTTGAGAAAAGATGTTATTGCCAAGAGCAGTTAAAATCTAATATTCCCAGTAACAATCTACATTTACTGTAAGAGCTAAAAGTTTAAATCCACCACCACCACCAAATAAAACCAACAAACAAAAACCCCCACCCTAAATCCCAGCATCTTCCCTAGCACACCTCAGTCAGAATCTAGCTCTATGAATTCCCAAATTGTTCTTTCATTCTTATTTTTCCCAATTTCATACCTGGGAAAATATTCACAATAGGAAAAAAACCCCAAACAATCACCAGGAACTGGCCCCTTCACCCCCACCCTGAATGTATTATTTTGTTCCCAAAATAGAATCACAGAAACCTTTTAGATTTTTTCAAAGTAGAATAAAATTTTAAATTCTCTTTGAAATTTTAATAATATTATCTTTTTAACTACTTCCATGTTCCACTGGAAGTATTTCAGATACACTACTGAGGATTTTTGCCATGAAATCTAAACATTTGCATAGGTTAATTTAAGTTCTAGCATAGGATATCTCAGTCGCACTAAAATCACCTCAACATTTGTTTTTTTTAATTCACTTTTTTTTTTTTTTTTTTGGTTGATTTGGTTTGGTTTTGGGTTTTTTAAGTATTATTTACCTGTGCAATGATTAACTATATAATTGTATTAGGTAATTACACAGATAGATATAGAAAATATTTTCCATCTTGATTTGTGACACATGGCAGGTTTAGTAATGTTTTTGAGAGGAGACATGTCAATGGTGGGAAGAAAAGCAAACCTAACACTGAAATAAACCTAAAACACAAAAATGAATTTAAACAAAAAAATTTTCCAAGTGAAAACATGGAAAAAACATTCAGGATGGTGGCACATATAAGGGAGGTTTTCACGTTTTGCAGGGTTTTTTCTAAACCTCACAAACTGTCTCTAGTTATTTTACAATAGGCAAAATAATTCAATTTAATTTAAAAAACGTCCTGCTGAAATGCATTGTAAAAGTAATAAGAAGATTTGCCCAATTAATTTGGTTTTGTTTTTTTTTTTTTTCTTCTGATGTTCAGGACTCATGACTGGAGAAAGAACAAATTAGACAAAATGCGGTACTGCTGCACATCATAACATCATTTTCAGATTTCTCTATTCAGCTGCAGACAGAACATGTGCTTCTTAAAAAAATTATCATAATTTTTTCAGTGCAAGATCTTCAGCTAAATATATAGATATATGTATGTGCACAAACACATACACATATATATATGTGCACACTCATTTATATGTATAGATGTATATATATATAATCATATAAGCCAGAGTCTTCTGTTGTTAGCACAACCACTCAGTGGAACTGCAGTTCAGCCCATAACTTCCTTGCCTCTCTCTTAGCCTGCTTTAAAATACAATATTCAATGGTGAAAGTATGTGTGTGGAAATGGATTCACCAGAGCACAGTCCTCAACTCTCCAGACACAGAGGCAGACTTTGTTGAAATGGATCAGTTTGACAATATGCAAAAGTGGAAAGAAGTCCTGAAACCACACATAGGCTCAGTGATAAACTTCTCCTGCTCTTCATATCCCCAGAAATGTTTCCTCTCTTACAGGCTCTTTTTTTTGCATACATGTAGTCATTTTACAAGTGATAAACATGCATTAGGAATTAGTCTAAAAGCAATGTTGCCACAACTGGTCTTCAACATACGATGCTTGATACAAGATAATGGCCCTTGAAAACATGAAGATTAGGAATGCTGACCAAAGTAAAAGACAGAAAAAAAGTGATTAGCTTTCCAGATGATGCAGAAATAATTTCCTAAGTGTCATTATGATTTTTAATGATGATAAAAATCTTCCACTGGCTGAAAACTTTTATTTTGGGTAGTAAAGAGAGATGGCCCATAAGAATATTTTAATGTACTCTGTACGACCTTTTTTCTTTTACTTCACGGGGAAAAAAAATCAATTTTATTATAAGAGTTCATAGTCTTAGTTTTACCACTTTTTGGCTGACTCATAGGCTAACGGGGAATGTTGTTGGCAAATCACAGTTTAGGTACGGTGGACAACTTCCAGAGCCCACTTAGCATGGCTTTGAGGATTACTTCTTGTGATTCATAATGAAAATGTACACAAAGTATCCCAACTGAGTTGACTTTGGCTGTTTTCCATTTCCTGGAATTTCTCTGTTGCATCCAAGACATTTGCAAATGTTGGACTGGATCATTTAATAGTATTTTGATTTTATGTTTTATCTCTATGAAGACAGTACAGAGAAGCCTTTAAGTTACTTCAGCCAGAAGTCCCCAGATTTTCACTTTGGTGTCTACTAAATACATGCCTATTAACCAGTATCATGATTTTTTTCTCTCAATTTATTTAACATAGCACCAGAAACAGACAATACCACAGGTATCTGAATAAGTTTCAATGCCATTTAGGCTTCTATGCTTGATGGGTTCTCTCTGATTAAATTCCCTCGGTTATAATATTAGTTCAAATCAAGTGCTTGTTGGAGTTTTTATCTAAAGATTAATAACTTTGAAAAACATTAGTTTAAGGAGACATTAAAGAATAGAACAACTACAAATTTAAAATGATTGTCACTTAATTGTCTTTTAGATCCCAATACAGCCCCTGGAATGACAATAGGTGACATTAATTTAGTTTGCTTATCACATAGTAGATGCCTTTTGTTTAGAGGTGTCGTATCTGTCTTGGATCTTTCTCACTGAATGAAACTCTCTCATGGCAACCTCTGTTCTACAAAATCATAATTGAAAAGAATTTCTTACAGCATAATCCTGATTTTTTTTAATGAATGACAAGTGGTATGGCCTCTGCCATTTTCCTTTTTCAAGAATTGCACTGCAGCAAGTGCTTCTGTAACTCTTGAAAATTATAGCTCCTTTATTTTAAGACAGATAGAAAATGCTGGGGGTTTTGTTTGTTTGTTTGGTTTAAATCATAGAATTAATTTTTTGAAAACAGTACCCAAAAGAAAGGACACCAAGAAGAAATTAATTTGGTACGATTATGTCTGTAATGATACTTGACAGGCGGTTTTATTTGGCAAGGTTATTTTGACTACTTGTACAATGAAAGTCAAGAAAAGAGGAAAATTTTCAGACAGATGGATTTAATCTGGTTTATACAAACTACTATTCTTGTGGTTTAGACAGTTTCCTGAGTACCTCACTGGTATAATCTATTTTTTGTAGCCTGAAATTTTCTAAAAGAGGTGTCACATTAAAAATGTAGTGTGAATTTTCTTCTAAGGTCAAATAAGAATTTCAGTAATGGGAAAACCTTAATTTTTATTTTTTTTTAAATCCAAAGTTACCATTTGTAATGAGATCGTGGAGATCAAATGACTAGAATTCTCATCTACTACGTGTGCCAGAAAGCAGCTGCTTCAGAGTAAAAAATCTACATCAGGCATAAGTTTTGTAACCCACCACAGCCCCCACATTACCCTGCTTTCTGTTCAGTTGTTTTAGCTCTTGTACCTGGCTTCAAGCAGGAAAATGGTGTAGGGTGGGGTTTTGTTTGTTTCTTTGTATACTAACAGCTACTCCCTTACTTTAGAAAGCAACCCTTAAAAATAATCAGACAATCAGATTAGCTCTTGATCCTTTATTGAATATACATGTATATGTGTGTGTGTGTGTATATATATACACGCAGTTACTGAAAGCATATGGTAAATTTACTAAGAAAATAATGGATTATCACTTCTCCTTTTTTAACACAGATTTCACATTAACTGAGTTAGATTTATCAAGACTTCACTCGCTTTATTGTCCCATTTTCAGTGTGGCGAGTCCTGAAATAGTGGAATGGAGTACAGCAGTACTTTGAAACTCTGAGGCTATGTATTGAAGATATAATTAGATAAATTCAGTGTTCCAATTTCAGAAACGTCAATTTTCCTAATATCTAGGCTGTGATATAATTTAATTATGACTTTTTTATTGACATAAACATTTATAGGGATTTTGGCACCTTTACTGCTCTGCATTAAATCTCTGAATTTAAGAATTTTACAGTAGCAGGAAGGCAGAGGCTTTTATTGTGAAATTCTAAATGGAGTCCATTACTGGCCTCAGTTCATGTTTGCCTCTGCTGCCCCAGTCTAATGTAGTTTCTGCAGATTTGGAGTCTTTTAGTATTGAAGTTCTGCCATTCAAGTGGAGAAACACATGGAGTATGGAGACAGGGCTATTATGCATTTTGAAAGGTAGAAGAAGATACATAGTTTTATTGGGTTACAGTAGTGTGGATAGGTTACGGTACTGTGGATAGGTTACAGTATTGTGGATAACAGCATTTCTCAAATAAAGATAAAGTTTCTGGGAGGTATTCCATCACTGTAAATCAGGGACCCCATTTTGAGTCAAATATGGATACTTTCTGTATATGTAAATGACCTTCTGGGAAATTTCTGGAAAGTTTCTGGCAGTAAGTGCAGCATTATGAGTTTTCCATTTAACACTAGCACTATTATGAATAATTGCATTTATCAGAGATACAATAGTCAAATTTTGTAAGACTTTGGGTCTTAGAAAATTTGGGTAGGGACTCCATCTGGGGAGGTAAAACATGACTCAGAGCATTAACAGGGTAATAATACAAGACTTTCATCAGACTGAGGAAGAGAATATATAAGAGAAGGGTTTATAGCAAATATAGGTCTACAGAAGGGGGGAAGGAGAGACAGTTAGGGGAGAAGGAGCGGGAGGTGGAAGGGTGACAAGAAAAAACTAGAAACTTCTGCTCAGAAAAGTGGAAATTTTCAAGATTATGATATTCTTCTCCACTGTTTAGTTTTAAAATGGCAAGAGATTAGATGCTCAGGTATTGAGTAGTTTGACTACTACAATTGTTTGGTTTATTGGTTGCTACTTACAACTAAAAAGAAACTGAGAATCTTCAAGTAGCTGAATCTCTTGACAGCACAGTGAGATAGAAGAATATCAAAGTAGATTTTTGTTTGGAAACACTGTAATGCTTTGACCAGAAGCTGAAATTTTCATGTTTTCTGAGTCAAATTTGGCTTCATTGATTTGTCATTAATTCAATGAGTTTTTTCCTAATGATGATAGCTTTTTTTTGTGATTGAACTGCCTTTTTATTTTATTTTTTTCCCTTTAACTTCACTCTATTCCTTTAAGTGCCTCTTCCTTAAGTAGAAATTATTCAGAAAATTCAAAGCAAACACACTTTTGTTTTAAACCTGTAGTCCTCTTTCTCCCTCTTTTAGACTTTGAGGGAGGCCTGCTGGTGAATTCATTTTGAATATGATTAACCTCTAATGTAGTTTTCAGATCAAGGTTTTGCAAAGCAAATAACCTTTTTCTTTTTTTAACTCTACTCAGAACTTTTTATTTGACAAAAGTTCAAAATTGGAAATCTTAACCTTTCAGTTTTCACACGGACCATTTAATCCAATGATCTTAAATATTAATCTCTCAAACAGTTTGAAATTTGTATGAAGGTTGCATTATGCTACAGAGATGCCATTGGGTTTATGTTTTTATGGTATAAAAATCTAGCTAAAAGCATCCTCATGGAAGTGGATATTAGACAGATTAGCAAAACATTGTGCAGGAGTAAAGAAAAAAATTATGAGTAAAAGATTTTGATTCTAGTACCTGTTGTATTCTGTACAATAGAAAGCCATGTTTTATTTGTGGTAATACAAGATGTCAAGTAATTTCCAGCACATTTGTAGCCGTCACAGAAAAGGAGATATTACTTCGTAACTCTAAACCTACTGCTAGCCACAATGCCCATCAGAATGGGATGTACATAGGAAACTCCATCCTAAAAAATCTTTATTGTCAATATATGCATACATTAAAACACAGTAGAGTGTATAAAACTCTTCCCAGAATCTTGAAGCAAATCAGTGATGAGAACAGGGGATTAAACAGAATATGTGTTATACTAAAACATTTTTTTAATGCAGAATATCAGAAAATGCAAAAATAGCCACAAGTTTCCCCCTTTTTTTTTTTTTTTTTTTTTGTATTTTTCTGAATCTTGTAATGAAAAGTGTGTCTATCAAGACTTTCAAAAGCCAATCTAAAGCAAATCATTATTTTGGAGAAATTCTAATAGCCAGAGGTGTCAATTAGTTTATTAAAATTGTAAAATGTAAGTTACAGTTACTGCATGTTGTTAAAAGATGTGATAGCCATGAAGGTACTTTTGTTTCTTTTTCTGTTGCTTTATAGACCTAGAAGCTGTGCAGCTGTCCTTGTCCTTTGACCACAGCAACAGGAAATGCTGCTGGTGCAATTGCATTGGTCACACATCATTTGCATAGGGAATAGTTTCAGATGTGTTACTGAATGGTGCACTGATGGCTCCTACACCCTTCTCCTGGACCCTGGGACTCTGTGAACTCTAGTGTTTGATCTAAATCACAAATAATTGATGATTAAATACTAAATCCTATGCTTAAGTAATGTCAGATGAAGGACTCTCAAAAGTTTGGAGCTACTACTTGCCTAATTCAAACCAACAAGGACTGGGGGGCCTTTGCTACAAAGCGGACCTGAAAGAAACCATTAGCTTTATATGGTCAAAACAAATAATTAATGGAAAATTTCTGATACATAACCTTACTAGTTACAGAAAAAATAATATACAGGGTCTAGGAAGTGCATTCTAAAGTTACAATCAAATATTTGACTTGTGTATTTGAGCAGTGATATAAGGTAAATGAATTATTTGTAGTGATACCTCTACTAATGTCACTTAAGGTCTACATGATTCCACTCAGATTAAGAGGGGGATTTGCTTGCAAGGAACCCAGGGCAGGAAGAGAGTTCAGACTCAGGAGACAAGAAAACCGGTTTTGGTCTGGGTTTGGCTCCTGTTCTAGGAGTAATTTTTTGTTTGGAATTTAATCTGTATGCTATATGGCAGTGTTAGGAGGGTTGAACTTTTATGAAGCAGGTGTGAATAACAACCCGGTTTCTCTGACTTCAAATGACCATCTGTTTCTCCACTTAATGCAGAAAAAAATTGTGCAGGAATCCTTTGTTAGACTGTGGTGGAGGAAGATGAGCAAATATATTTGCATGCATATTCTATACACTCTTTTTACTTAAAGAAGACAAATAAGAATCAAAATGAAATACCAATAATCCGAAATTATTCTATTTCTATATCTAGGAGTTTATGTATCTAGTTACATATTTTCATCCTTTTTCTTTTTTTACATGAACATAGGCTCATTCTGTTAATTTCATCAATAAATTTGTCTCCTCAGAGATGAGAGCAGTTTTCTTGCTCCTTAATTATTTTTTAATATCAAAATACTTCATTTTTAAAAACTTACTTTACTTTGTAATTAGATTATCTTTAGATTACACTGGAGTTTTCCCTTGAGGATTTACTTTTATTTGATTCCCTTGTATAATTAAAGATGTTTATGTCGTATAACAAAATTCCAGTCTTTACTGGAGGTAGCTGGTACCTGTCATGAAGTAGTGAGTAAGAGTTGAGAAAGTTTCGGTCACATCTTTTTGATTTTAACACACAATTCCAACACATTCAACTTATTAATTTATCACACAGAAATATATATCTGTGTATTTCTTTTACAAAATAATATTATTGACGCTCTCTGTCTTACAGACAGAGAGGCAGCAAATAAGTCATTTTTTGAAAAGCAGAGAAATTAAGGCAATAATTTGTCTTTGTAAATCAAATAGACAACTATATTTTCCACAAACATTTGGCAATCACTGCTTATAACTAAAAAATAAAAGTAATTGAAATTGCTCTGTATTGGATAAAACCAGTATAAGTGTACTATTCCCTTTTGTATGAAATTAAGAAAAACTAGATTTTTATCAATTAATTCAAGGAAATTTTCAGGCCAATTTCAAGTAAATACAAGGAGTGATATACAGGGTTTGGTTTTTTTAGCATTCATCAACAACCTTAATCTAAAATTATGATTTAAATTCTAATAAGTTATGAATGTAGTGTGAGGTTTTTGTGATAATATTTAAATTCCTTCATTTTAAATAGACAAGGAAATACTTGAGTCCAGTATTTGCCTAACTGAATCCTTTTGAATGAACAAATGGGAAAATAGGGAAATACTTCTGTGTGGAAATGATCAGTTGAAATACTGAGAACCATAAGGGGATGGCCTTAAGTTGCTGGGGTTTTTGGAGTATACATGTCCTTGCCTATTGTCCTGGGTTGAAGTATATTCTATCACCATCTTCATGAACTGCTGAAACCAAGTAGGGAGTGCTCCCTGCCTCCTCCACTCTGGATTATCTTCTCTTAATGGGCCCATCAGCACCTTGCTACGTGACTCACAGATAACCCCCTCCTGGACTGTCTCCTGTTAATGGGCCCATCAGGCCTTATCACATGACTCACCATCCCATTGTGAGATGCTCCGCCCAGAGGGAGGAACCAAGCATTCCAGCCTGGATATAAGCTGAGACTCTGAACACCAGAGCAGCGCTTACCTACTAGACTCCCAGAGGACAAGAGCTACTGCTGGATGTTCAGACCCATTATTTCTACAGGATCACTACTTCAACGAAACCACTCTTCTTGGACTGCTACCACCACAGGGTGTCACGTTGTATTCTGACTTTGTCAGTGTTCTTGTACTACTGCATTTATTTATCTCTTTTTAATTTTTTCCCTATAAAATTATAATTCTGACTTACGATCTCCAACTGGTTTGATTTCAAACTAGTATGCCTATTTATTCATTTATTTGCTTACTTAATATGGTATCTGTTACCAGAAATAGTGGGCTGACACAGTAACATGGCACACTCTTTATAGAGATCTGGGCAATGTGAAAGAGTGGGAATTTTTTAAACCACAGTTAGGAATCTTTAACATGCCTGGAGCGGATTTTAAATATATTCTCAATACAGATTAGAGACATGCCACTAGTATTAACTGGTGGTGACTATACAAAAACAAAAACCAAAACCAAAAAAAACCCCACAAACCAACCAACAACCAAAAAAAACCAAAAAACCAAAACAAAAGCAAACAAAAAAACCCCCAACCAAACCTCAAATAAACCAAAATAAAAATAAAACCAAAAATACCCTCACCTCAACACAAAGATAAAGCAAAAACTAAAAGTTAAAAGAGTTGGATTGCCTGAGATTGATGAATTTACTCTTTGTCATAAACACCAAATAAAACAAGGAAAGTAACCTCCCCAACACTTGGTTGCCCCATGAAACCCCAGAAAGCCAGAAGTATTTTTTTCTCTAGAAAGAATCTTCACCACAAGAGATTCAATTGGAATTATTTCAGATACACTACGGAGATTTTTGCCATGAAATCTAACCGTTAATTATGGGGATTATTGATCTTGTTTCACATGACATGTACAGTCATGTGAGGCATGTTCAAACCAGAGCACAGGCAGATTTTATTTGCCTTTATATGGTCAAATGGCTTTTGAGAGTATGAAAGAAAATAAGGTTAAGCATTCCCTCAGTAGAGTAACAGAATATATTTAGGAAGTCTTCAAAACTTGTAAGTTTTCTTTTGGTTTCTGAAGCTAAACATATGTACCAAAGATGTGTACCATCACCATTATGCTTGAAAACTATTGGTCATATTTATATATTTTCTTTTCCCAGACATGAAACTTTAATGCTGATGAGATGGGATGAGATGAAATAGCTTCCAAGAAAGACCTGGTTCTAAATAGTCCTGCTGGGCTGATTTATCTATGCTGAATAATAATTTAAACATTAGGGTCAGAGGAAAGAATTCTAGTTTCATCTATGAATTTGGCTGAGTGCACTGTAGGGTTTCTTGCTGTTGTGTTTGGATTTTTACAAGGGCAGAAGACCTCAGCTATTTCTTATTCATACATTAACTCTTCTATCATTCATGTCTCCTATTCGATGATTGTACAAAAATACATGCAAAAAAAGAATATGAGGAACTGAGTAAAAGGGAAGGCCTGTTTTATTTAAAGCATTTGAGCCACTTAGGCAATAATACTTCTCACCTTTACAGACTGCTTTGGTAATGCCGTGTTTGATTTTTAGAGCAGTCTTGACTTGTCTCCCTATATAACTCCTTCTATATAATTGGAAACATATGTGACTAGTCATATTAATCACATCTATTCCAGAGAAAGTGTGTCAGGGTCCGCAAATATACGCAGGGAACCTGATGGTTTGTTTTAAGGATCTGAAGGCGCAAAAGACACAGCGGGGGACAACTCCGTTTACTCAATCAAAAACGCACCTTTATTTAGTGCCAACGAATGCGATAGTGGGCAGAGAAATAAAGAATAGTGAGAAAGAGAGAGAAAGAGGGGAAGGGGATTATAGCTACCAACGTGGAGGGGTGAGTCCTCGAGGCATGAAGATGCCTGTAGAAGCGATCTTCTCCAGTGGGGTGATCACAAAAGTGAGCGGGAGTCTCCAGGGTTTTTATAGGTAACCGAAGCGAGGGGCACAGAGCCAAAGCAGGAACCACCTGTTTAAAGGTTGAATGCTCAAGAACAAGCTGCAAACCGTACCTTCGTCACGGACAGACCGGTTTGGACAGGTGGCCTGGGCTTGGTCCTTTGTGCCGTTGTTCTTGTGTTCTGTTCTCATGGGACTGCATGCCAGTCCTCCAAGGCTTGACAAGCATTTCATCTCAGCCAGGCCAGGGGCTCCTTTCAGAGTCTGGGGTCTCAGTTCTCAATCATTGGAGACAGTTGTGAGGCATATCACATCCTTGGACAGACTCTGACAAAGTGTTAGGGTGTTTTAAAGTTTTTGAAGAAAAGGAAAGCTTGAGTACCTTGAAATAGCTAGGAAACATTTTTATTTTTTTCTAATGTTGCGTAGAAACAACCATTATGAAATTAAAAAAAAACAAAAACAAAACCCCACATTTTAATTTCTGTGGTGTTATTGTCTTTGTTTTAAATATAATAGAAACCAATTTAATTTTATTCCCATGTCCAAATTTACAACAAGAGCAAAGATAACTTCACTTGTATCCTGTGATGAAATATTTGGAACACTTTAAACCCTTTGCAATTTATTTTGCTAAATACAAAGGAGGCTTATGCACTTGACTTTCAGCAAAGGGTGATGAGGACAACTCTAGCACCTCTGGCTCAGAAAACGTGACACTTACAAGTCATTGCTCACTGGAGGAAAAATATCATCATTTTCTTCTCGTGGGCTTTTGCACTTTCCTTGCGGTCTGCCCAAGGCCTCTCTCAGAAATGGGTCAGTGAGGTGACACGCATCATTGTCGGAGATAGAAGCATCCCCCATACTTATACAAATAAGTAACACCTGAATCCTGTGTAGCATTCTTAGGATATCCTGTGCATAATGATACAAAGTGTTTAAACTAATGCACTGAATGATTGAAGTTAGTAGGAAGGGAGTGTAAGAAGTTGCTATCTGATCTTTCAGCTTTAATCAACTCAGGTTGATTAAAATATTCAATCAGGACTGAGGTAATCTCATTTCTGCCTGTGTGGTGAAGATTTGTGTCTTGAACACTTAGAGGGATGAATTCTCTCTAACTGGTAATTCTGATTCTTCTTTTGGTAGAGAAAAGAAGTGGGAGAAACTCCCACCTCAGCAGCAATTGAGACTTACCTTGATGTTTTGTCAGAAGTGAGGTTATGGTATGAATATCTCTGTAAAATACAGGTGAAAGATCTCAGTGGCATGACGTAAATAATTTTTTTTTATCTTTTTAAAATTGTGTCTTGTTACAATTGATTAATTTATCCATTACTCTTTGCATCATGTACAACATCTTCCCCAAAATTTGTGCCACTTCTCTTTTACCTGTGTTTCACACTGGCTGCTGGCCTATAGGCTAACGAATGTCTGTGTCCCATGTATAAATGCCATCTGCTTTTCAATTATCCTCTTTCTTTGTAAACTATACATTATTTCTATCAAATAGGTCTTGCAGAAATCTTTCTACTTCACACTTTCACAAAAATTTTGAACAAACTCCTCCCTTGGGCAGGGATTTTGGACCAGAAGACCTTCAGAGGTCCCTTCTTACCTCAGCTATTCTGTGAGTTTGTGAAAGAACAAAAAAAGGCTGTGTGGCATACCAGGATTTTTCTATTGTGCCAATGAATACTCAATCACACATATGACCTCAGTCTAAACAAAATGAGTAGTCTGTGTAAATCCTAAAGGCAAATTTCAAGTCTTTTGATCTGCAGTGGTATTGTTTGTTTCAGCTGCAGCTTCCTAGAAATACGGGACAAGTTACAGCATTTCTCTAATTTTATTAATAATCAAAACATATTAAACCCAGTGAGGCTGATTAAAGAATGTTAATTAAAGTTTGCACCCTTTGATACATAGTACATGTGTCCTGTACACACTGATGTCATGGACATGGTGATTTGAAACAATGGACAAAGATTAACAAGAAGAAGTTTTGAGAGAAGCAAGCACTTATTCCTGGATATTAATCACCAGAAAACCTTTCTCTTCATGAAGAAAAGATATCAGCTATGACAAAAAACCATATAGGATTTGGAACTATAATACCAACCTTTTCTGATCAAATACCCTAACATGATAATGTGACAGCCCTGACAAGGTGGAGAAGGGCTTAGTGCAGGTGCAGATCGTGAAGGTCAAAGACTAATGAGAATTTCTCAAATAATAGTGTGGCCTAGGTGCAATTAAAGTCAGCTTTTCTGGGCCTCCACAGATAGGCTATATACACTTCTATGTGAGACTTTACACAATACTAAATACAGACAGAAATCTCTAGTAAAAGTAGAGAGAATTTTAAAAATTCTTAACTATATTTCTTAACCTGACCATGTCTCATCTTTCAGGTATATCCCCAAAGTTGTCTCAAAAATTGTTAGTAGTTTTCCTTTTTCTCTGTATTCATGGTGGACAACTTTATCTTCAACTCTACATTTCTTTTCCTGCTTTCATGTGTTCCCACGTTTCTCATTATAACTTCTCTATTTCAGAAATATCTTACATAATATATGACCATTCTATTTCTCAAGAGCTACCATAACATTTTCCTTTCTAATCTTACTTCCAAAGCATTTTTCTTGTTCCTATGTATAGCCCAAAAAGGTGGGAGAAATGCCTTGTCCATGAAATAGTGTTAATGAGGCTGATATACAGGCAACAGTGACAACAGTAAATGCTCATTGCTTAGGTGTGTTGAACAGAAGGAAATGTAAGGGCTATTTTTCTACCAAGCAAGATTGTAATAGAGCCAGGAGTTGTTGTGCTTCTCAAGATAATTTCAGAGGCACATAAATTTTATGTGAAGAGCTTTACTTATTTCAATTTGATATTGTCTTGTTGTATTGCAGCTACTCCAAAATACTTTCGGCTGACTAATTGCATCCTTTAGAAAGAAACTAGTCTACATTTGAAAACCTCTGGAAATATAATGTCCACCAGTTTTTCTTGGCAACTTGTTCAAGCAGATTTTATAGAATGTACTTTACTTACATCTGCTTATCAAAGGGGAGACTGACACATCTCCCAGTGAAGCAACTGAATAATAAAAAATAGTAGTGAGTACTATTCTCTTCAGCAGATACACTGTATTTCTATCTTAACTGTAATTCCAGTTCATAATGCATATATCTACAGAATCTACAGAATGCACAAGAGTGCCATGTAGCTGTGGCAATGAGAAATTTCTACTCAAGACATTCCTATTATCTCCATAGAACTAGGTAACCTGGGCATGTGCCCAGTACCTGCAGCATACTGCTTGCTCACTACATGGCACTCTGAGGTGTACTGCATCCTTTTCCCCTAAAAAAAAAGAAAAAAGAATGAGAAGATTGAATGATTGACATTTTGTGGTCTCTGACAGCAAGAAGTGTTTCCACCTCTCAGATAATTTTTGTTGCTATGCTCTACACTGTCAGTTATTGATATTATTATTTGAAGTATGTGGAGAGATCAATGGAAAAGAGTTTTTCCAGAGTGATCCCAGTGAAATTATAGTGGGAGGTAACATCATGTGGTGCAATCAGCTGAGATAGAGTTAATTTTCTTCTCAGTGACTAGTAAGGGGCTGTGTTTTAGATTTGTGCTGAGCATCGGTTGATAGAGACATTTTTCTTGTTGCTGAGTGGGTCTTACACAGAGCCAAGGGCTTTTCTGCTGTTTTTATGGCCAGACTGGCAAGAAAGGTGGAGGTGTATAGTAGGTTGGGAGCAGACACGAACTGACTGATATTCCAGACAATGTGGCAGCATGATTTTTGTATAAAATGGGGAGAAGAGGGAGGAAAGGGGGATGTTTGGAGTGGTGGTGTTTGTCTTCCCAAATAACCATTATGTGTGATGGGGCTGTGCTCTGCTGGAGATGGCTGAACAACTGCCTGCCCATGGAAAGATGTGAATAATTTCCTTGTTTTGATTGGTTTGTGTGTGTGGATTTTGCTTTCCCAGTTACTCAGTCTTTATCTCAACCGACAAGTTTTTTATCTTCCACCTTTACCATTCTCTCCCTGATCCTGCTGGTGGGGGAGTGAGTGAGGAGCTGCGTGGGGCTTGGCTGCTGGCTGGGGTTAAAGCACGACACATCACATCACCTCTCACACAAATTTCTACAATGTGTTCCATAACACACACCAAACATACACATCTTGCACAGCTTTCAGAGTTAATCCAACTGCAGCCAATGGCACTAGTAGCATGGACACAACATGTTCTCCCATGATCCATGATAATGCTTGCTCCCTCTGTAGCCCTGTGGACCAGTCTGACATGGAATGCTGCCTGTTGGGGTTCATTCAATCTGGAGACCCCCTACATTATTACTCATTTATAGTCTTTACCCTGCCATATCACATGCTCTGTTGACTTACATTATGCTAATTGACATGTTCTTATCTTTTGCAGTAACTATACCTTGAAAAATCAATGCAATGCCTTAATGCTCAGGAGAATCTGAAACATTAATTTAGCATTAAAAGCTGTACATTTTTTTCTATATTAATGTTTGAGCAAAGTGTAAAACCTGAATAATGAAAAGAATAAAGACTATGGGCTAATATGATGTCTCTGAGGTCACATGGAGAGTCAGTAGTTTCTGTCCTGTGCTTACTGGCAAATACCTGTTTATTAGAAAGAAAAAAGAGATCTGGTTTGTATTTTAGTCCAACATTCAGTCAACATTTTAAATCTTGATGTCTTGCCAAAGGACAACCAGCAGCCTAGAACAGATTAAATTTCCTGCCACAGCAGTAGGTCAGTTTGGGATAGTTGTCTTTACTAACAGAACTACTCCTACCTAGAATTTTGTCCTGCACTTTTGCACCTAACTTTTGGCTGCCTGTCCCTTTGAATCTTTTCCAAAACTCACTGGGGAGTTACAGAAAACCAGAATACTCGACTGGGGAAAAAATATATCTATAGGTAGTCTGATCATAGAGATATAGAGGAAAAATATTTTACAATCAGTCTCTTCAGAGTTCGGATGCCCTCCTTAGGCGATCTAGCACTATTATTCCCCACATAGCGTCCACACCTGGAATCTTCTATTGTGAAATATGTTTCAGGCCAGAAAGACAGAGTTCCTCTTTTTGTTGAAGTTTTCTTGCTACTTTGTTCCTCTCTCCAGAAAGTGCTATCAGACAGTAGTCTTTGCGTCCTCTTCTGTTGAAAATAATTATTTTTAATAGAGAGAAGAAATCAAGATCCGAGTCAGTGAATGAACATCATCAGACGCCTCCAGAGTTAAAAGGCAAAAGTGCAGAAGTTTCAGAGATCTAATGTTTAGCTCAGGTGCCTACATTTCATCTAAATTATGTATGTTATTTTTTAATATGTATATCTTGAAGAGAAATTATGTGATAAAATCATTTAGTATTATGAAGTGATCAAGTCTTAAGTAGTTAGGTTAAAGGAAGGAGTTTTGAGTTTTCATTTTACTACAATTATTTTGTATTCCCTTTGGAATTTTGGGTGGGTCAATTAAAATCTTCAGGGCTTCAGCATTTCTATTTCAAAAAGGAAATAACCATCATCTACTAAATAGAGCAGTAGTTCTTTTTTCTGTTTTTAAAATTACATTAAAATAGTTCAGTGGATAATAATACTGATAAATGCAGTATTTATTTAACTATCTCTTCAAAGTAGATATGGATATACCGAGTGTCCTCAAGATATCAAATCACCAGACAATTGTGCATTGAACACCCAGTGCTATAGATGAACCAAAGCATATGTCATTGAAATGAGGAACCCTGCAGCTGGAGACACATGAACCTGAAACTGCAGGTTTGGAATATTGTTAAGGTAATATTTTGATCCAAATAAGAACTGGATTTAAATGATCTCATTTAATTTGCTAGATTGCAACCCTGGACAATTCCCTGACCTTACAGTAGTTTTTAAATAGATTTATATTTTTGAAAGAAAAATTGCAGAACACCAGGGAAATGACAGGAAAAATATAAATCCTCATATTGCACAACATTTCCAAAAAAGAAGAAAATTCTTGTCATAAAGAGGTCTCCAAAACACTGTAGGTGGAAATTAAATATAAAAAAGAGAAGTCTCACAGCCTCTTAAATATTTTATAAAGAAACATAATTTGTATTCTGGTACATAAAGCTGCATCACCAGACCAAAAATACACACCACATAAGCGTTTATCAAAAAAATCATATCAGAAAACAGTATGATTATTCATAATGAAATTCAATATAACTAGTTATCTCATAATCTAGGAAAAGCTGCCACATTTTCATCAATAGAAAAATCATGGTTAGAAAGAGACAATCTAAAGCTCTCACACTATCATCACTGTCACATTAAATGACCTTGATTTTACAGGAAGAAAAAATGAGAAGTTTGAAGGCATAATAAACACAGCTCATGATAACAAAATCCTCATTCTGCAAAACATTCCACTCCTGATGTGACCCAGATCATCATTAATCAACGGGAACAAGTAATTTCCTAACAATTCTGAGGATTTCAAGTGTGCAGTGCACAGGTAGTTAAATGGCAACCCTCCTTCAAAGAGATTAAGTGGCTTGTCTGCTTTCTTTTGCCATTACTACCGGAGGTCATCTTGTGGATCTGAATGGAGTTGGCTTTTAGGTCTCAGAAGAGGCAACAAATGAACCTCTAACCTCGTGAAGTGTCTCTGTAGGGAGTTCTGGTTGGTCCAGGCTCTTAATATTAATGTTCCTCACTGTACAAAGGCTACTCTGCCATCAGTGGAAACAGGTATTTAAATCCCTATGCCTGACATTGTCTCAGGGTGTATCTCTCAACCTTTCACCAATAGATTTATATTCAAATTTGAAATAGTCTATCACTATAATTACTTCTGTGTTTGTAAAACACCCAGCATGAGTAAAGCCCAATTCTCAGCAAGATGTGGGAGTTAGCAAAGTATAAATAATAAATGCATATTTGAAAGATCACTGCATTAAGCTAAAACCAAAAAAAGGGCTCCTCTTTCCTATGAATAATTTTCCATTTCCTGTTTGCTTGGAGAAGATACTAAGCTTATATTTTAGTCATGCTGAAGGATTCAACCTGATTTAGAAGAGATTTGCTTTAAAGCAAGCAGACAGTGTCTATATTATGAGTTCGGTATTTTTTCCCAGCTCCTTTCCTGTGCAGCACATACTCATCAATCATATTGGGAAGCTGACTTATATTCTCCACACTTTACCACTAACTGGATTACAGAGCTGAAAATCTTACTCAAAGTTTAAAATGTGATAAAAGTAATCAAATTGTTCTAGTCAAATTCTAACTGTGGTGAATAGATGGCACTAATTACCTTTTCTTATTATGCTACAAATGTAGTTTACTCCATCTTTATTCATGAAGTAGTATCATATAGCCCACCAAGGGGACTTGCAGCAGTATGCAATATCGGTATATTTGTTTTCTTGTTCTTGTTTTTCCTCTTCATCAGTATTCTGGAGGTGTGGTTTTGGACTGAAATGTATTGCTGTGTGGGCCTTTCTCATGTCTTGATGTAATTACAGCACTCTGCAGATTTTTGAAGTTGAACTTCTAGAAAAAAATTCAAAAACTCCAATAATAAAAATGAGTGGTGGACTTAGTGGGGATAATTAGTTTTCTGCTTCCCTTTAGGTACCATAAAGATCAAATAAAATGTCTGTGTACACAAATAAAAAGTGCAAGTGTTCACAAGTAATATTCATAGTGTGGAAATATTTGGTCTGAATTTAGCCTTAGGGTGTTGCAGTCATTGTGAACTGATTTTTGGCTGGGGTAGAGTTGATTTTCTTGATACTATCTGATATGGAGCTGTACTTTGGATTTGCACTGTAAACAGTGTTGATGACCCAGGGATGTTTCTATTATTGCTGAGCAGAGTTTATAAAGCCTTTTCTGCTCCTCACCTGACCCCACCAGTGAGGAGACTGAGAGTGCACAAGGAGTTGGGAAGAGGCTCAGCCAGGACAGCTGTCCCCAAATGACCAAAGGAACATTACCTACCATAGGGCATCAAGGTCAGCAATAAAAACAGTGGGAAAGGTGAAAGAAGAGAGGGATGTTTGGAGTGATAGCTTTTCTCTTCCCAAATCATTGTGGGTGATGGAGCCTGACTTTCTTGGAGATAGCTGTACATCTGCCTCCCTGGGAAGTGGTGAATGAATTCCTAGTTTTGCTTTACTGGTGTGTGACTTTTGCTTTTCCTATTAAACTGTCTTTATCTCAACTCTTGAGCTTTCTCACTTTTGTACTTCCAGTGCTCTCTCCCATCCCCACAGGGTGGAGAATGAGTGAGTGACTGGGGCTTGGTTGGTGGCTGGGGTTGATGATATATTATTGTGAAATGGTGCTAAAGATAAAAAGGGCAAATTTACTTTATGTAGGAGTTATCAAGCTAATAACAGTGAAATCCACTAGGTCACAGCTTGCAATATCTAGCTCAGTTTCTATTCTGTGAAGAAATTCTGTGAGTGGTCTATTTTTTTCTATGGACTGTGGCTAAAAGGTTTGTTTTGAGTTTTGGAGGTTTTTTTAAAGCTTACAAAACAGAAAAGGAAACAGTATTCTAGCTGTTTTGGTCCTTCTTCTGTTTGGAGAATTTTTCTTAGGATCAAGCTTCTAGACAAAAATGTCTTGAAAAATCACACTTGTTTCTGCTGAAGTGTTTGTTTGAGCAATCTTGCAAAGGATGAGGCTTCAGCACAATTTCAGCACCAGCTTTGTTTCCAGACACACATTTTATTTGATCTTTTTGCAGTATTCAGAGATATCAAGTGCCTATATTTTGAATGTATTACTGCAATAGTTTTTTTAGATTTAGGGAGAAAATGGGAGATGATGGGAGAAAAATGGGAGATGATGGCAGAAGGATTGCACCACCTCTTCTTACAGCAGAAAAATAGACATTCCTGCTTATGGTCCCTGACCATATCATCCTTACTGTATGATAATCCCTCACGTAAAAAGGTTAGGAAACACAACTTTGTGTAAAGGAGGTTTCATCTAAGCATGTTATTTCTATAACTTCTTCAACATTGAGGCACAAAGGATGAGGTGATTCAGAGAATTTGCACTATGACCTTTCTCCCATGCTCATGGAAAGCAGACAGATTTAGCAGGGAAAGGCATAAAACTTGCAAGATCAGACTATTTGATTTGTTCAGAGCTGATTTTCAGATTACTATTGGCAAGAAGATAATAAAGCCCAGTGTTCCACCTTCTTATCTTTTAAAATGAAATGCACTAAACTTCAGTATTTTATCCATAAATTCAGAAATGGTGATACTGCAGCTACCAATCAGATACCATTAGCCATTTCAAGGTATAAATATTATTCATGACTGTCATTTATCCTTCCTCTGCCGAGGGAACAAGGAAAAACCAACAAATTCCACTTTCAGACAAAGTCACACATCTGTGTCTAAGCAATGTAGCAAGCAAAGTAACCAACATGCAAAAATAATTAACCTCAACATTCAAACAAACCCCAAAAAACTCAAACCCAAAAACCAAAAACACCTCCCCCCCAAAAAAAATCTTTTTTTTAAAACTATGTAATTTGTCCCAACCTTTTGAGGAATATTACCTAAAATGCTGGGTTTTTGTCTGTATATTTTGTGAGGAAACAGCACTCAAGAAAGAAAACACATGGGACAGTCATTTCCTATCTGAATAAGATCTGCTTGTTACATTCAAGTTTTGGGTCCAGTTACTACTATAGCAGGGACAAAGGGACAAGGCACAGATCATACAATTTCTTTGGAATTTTTTTTTAAGACTTGGTTGCTTCTGTGTGGAAAAATCCAACTATCAACAGACTTTTCTGTGGTACCTGTGGATTTTCAAGGTCTCAGAGCCTTGAGACAATACTGAATAGGAAAAAAAGCAGGTTCCTTGAAGCTTGGAGAAGATGTGGATTAGAATTTTAAGTTAAAGTTCTGATGGAAAACACTTTCATTTAATCTGAGATCTTGCCTAAAGACAAGAAAATAGTCAGCTGGACTGGAAAATACTTTCTCATTCCCCCACAACTATCTGAGCTACCTTTATGATAAATGTTCCATCAAGAGGAAGACTATTTTAAAGAAAAGTCTCTTAAAATTCATACATTTTTACTGAGTGTAGAAGCTGCTTCAGCTACTGCTTAAGTGCATGATAATACTTTTTTTAATATATTTCCAGAACAGGTGAAAATTACCTTGAATACTCCTATGCAGCCATTGTTTCATTTTCTAATGAGAATTATCTTGTGTTTTTCAGGTGTTATATACAATCTGCATGAGGCACAATATCTAGGCTTTATTGGTCTAATACAATACATCACAGAAAAAGTAGAACAATCACCAATCCAACAGAAAATTAATTTATTATTACTGCTAAAGTAGTGTTAGGAATGGATGGAAAGTGGATCACTGACAGTGACAGAAACCTTTCATCAAGGAAGAGTGGCAGCACAGTACAAGAAAGAAGGCTTTACAGTTGACAAGATGCATGGAAATGCAATTTGGCCTGGCTTGGTAAACACAGCATTATTGAAATCAAACTATATCCAGAAAGTTGTACATGCAGAAATATTTTTTTAATTATTTGAAAATTATTTACAATTGTAGGTCTGCATGATAACAGTGTTATTTGAAATAATCCAACTACAGATTCTCAGCATGAAGCACTTCTTTATGCTGATGTTCTTGCAAGTATCTTGGAAAATGTAAAAAATGGCAGAGAAAGAGCCACTGAAACAACAAAAGCTTTGTAGAGTGTTGACCACAGAAATTAAAATATATCCTCTGACTTCTAAAGTAAGATAGTGTCGTTTTCTAAGACTGAGCAATCATTAAATATATGGATCCTCAGCTGAAAAAAACCCTATAACTTTTGATGTTACTGCAAATGTTTCTGTTTCTCTTCAGGAAACAAAGATTCAGTTAAAATGGCATATACTTTCTGTGACTTGCTGCCTCCAGGGGAATATCAACATATCTAATAATTTTTGACTACTCCACAGTTGTAGTAGTAAAGTGAATGATTACATTTAAGACAGGAACTAATTTTCTTTTGGATTATATATGTCTACATAAATGCAAAATATAATTATAATAACGTAATATTTTTGTAATTTTGTAATATGTATCTCTCTTTGTACCTGGTAGTAAAAACTTTCACTTTTAGAGAATGTCAGTGAATCTACAAACTAATAGTGGAAAAAAGATGCCCCAGGTTCTAGCTAATTGTTCAGTTCATACACTACTCAATACTCTGCAAAAAATAAAAAGAGAGCTATTAACACTTGATTATTAAATTTTGTTTAAAAAAGGTTACTGTTGTTTTTATCTCATTTCCAGAAGAATTACAGAGTTAACAGATTTACTTCAGTTTGTGAATGTATACAGAAAAGCCTGAAACTCATGGTATCTTTTTCATGGAAATATTTCCAAAGATTGCATTGTTTGGGAGGGTTTTGTTGTTGGTTTTTTTTGTTTGTTTGTTTGTTTTGGGGGGGGTTGTTTTGTTTTGGTTTTTTGTTCCTTTGCTTTGCAGTTTTGTTGTTTTGGCTTTCTGGGGGGCATTGGTGGTTTACTAGGAGAGTATTATATATAAAGGTATTATTAATTAGGTTCTTTAGGGATTGTTAATGTATTTTGTGTCCTCAATAGTGTATCAGTGAATTTTTTTGGGTTACAGTGTCCTAAATATTGTGGATTTATTTTTATATTCTCTTAGAGATTAATCATGTCTGGTTTAATTTTGCTGAATGTTATGACATGGTACATTTGTTTAAAGAGAAATTACAAAAAAAAAAAAAAAAAAAAAAAAAAAAAAAAAAAAAAAAAAAAAAGGTGTCATTAGTTGATCACAAATGACAGCTTATCTAAAAGCACGCCAAGGCAGAAAAAATGGACAGAATTATCATGGACAGAGTTATCAACTCAATGGTAAAGAGCATTTTCCAAATGTGACTTCTTGTTTTGATTAGTACACATCTAATTAATTATGTCAGACTAGACTCCTTTCTCTTAAAAACAATTACTTTGAAGAGAACCATAAGGATTGTGGAGGTCTGAAGATCTGATAAAAGGTAGATATGGAGTGTTTGTGGGAAAGATATTTTGTCCTCAGAGATTCCAAACAGAATGTCTACAGGCCTCACAGCTTTATCTTACATTGTGCATTAATACCCATTTAAAGTCATGCTTCTATTAATGTCTTAAAACATTTAATGGTCCTTCTGCTCATGATTTTGTAAATGCAGCAGGAAAATTGATATTTTTTTCTTCAGGTAAATTGAAGTGCAGAAATTTTAAATATATTGCTACTGTTGTGACAACCTAAAATGAAAAATAATTTCACTGTATGGGGCTCTAGAAATTACCATATTACATACAATGTCCTATATTATTATAATTTGTTGTTCTTATGTAAAATATTTTATTTTAATATTTATAAAGTAAGCACTACTGGATGATACAAAGGCAACTTATGATAATATAATTGGTGCATGTAACAGAAATTTATATTTTCCTAAAGGAATCTCACAAATTAAACTGTTTAGGTGACTGTCAAATCATTTGGTTCAGGGAATGTGGTCTCTACGCCAGTGCCACACACTTCAAATGGAAAATTTGAACCTCTGTAGCATTTTGAATTTTGAATAGCAAGAAGCAAGAGCTGAAACTTATAACAAAAATCTGGGTAACGTAAGGAGAAGAAAGGGATCTGCATCTCTCTCTCTCAGACAGGTTGCTCACCAGCTGAAAGCTCTCCTCTGTCACAGTGCTCTGCTGGATGCTCCATTTGAACCCCATACTTCTAAAGGGTCAGTAACATGTAAGATCAGCCATGCTGTCTACTAAAGTAAGTACTAAATCTGTGAGTCTCTGCAGTTGAAATGTTACGAATATGCACGTGACAATAAAGCTTGTGGCTGAAGATGTCACTTTTTCACAAGAATGGATAAAAATAGACAAATCCCATAAGAAATTTTCCCTCAGATTCATCTTTTCTGCAAAAATTATTTGATAAAAATTTGCAATATTTTGCAAATATTTCGCATATTTGCATATTTGTAAATATGGCTGTTATATGAACAGATTTTATCTTAAAACTTAAGACAATATTTACCAGCTTGGGTCTATTTTTCTCATTGTTTTCAGGGATATATATATTTCATTTTCATATACTTCAGTATCAGCAGGGAAAGCTTTGTATAAAAAAACCTCTTCCTGCATATGCATGTCTGTTTTCTGCCTATTTACATGGAAGAAGCTTTCTATATTTTTTCTTCCTTGGTGATAGAAGGAGATACATTGTACATACTAAAATTAGGATTTCACAGCTGACTCGAGGTTTTAGGAAGTCTGTGTTCACACTTTGATTCATTTTTTCTCTTCTATCATAAGAGATACTGGGTTTTTCTCTCCAGCTGTGGCTGTCTTCCATTTTCTCATATTTCCACGCTCCTCTGTGAAGTATTTTTGGTCCTGCTTGACCTACTGGCCTAAAGGGCTGATACCCCTTTGACTTTGCGCCATATAATATATTTGTATGCAGACTTTTTCAGACCAGAAACAAAATAAAATGATCCAGAGGGACATTGCTCTCCTAAAGAAATAACTCTAAAGAGTAAATAAATCTTTTATATGATCCCTCTAGGCAGTGCAAACTGTGGTAAGGAGGTTCCGTTTATGTGACCATTTGGGATACTGAGCATCTAAAAAGATATGTTGTGACTATATTATTGGCCTTTATTTTTTTTTTTTTCTAAGATAAATCAGAGAACGAAGAGAAAAAAAAAGATTCTCCAGTGCTGGGAAAAGCCTGCAGGAAAACTTAACATGTATTTCTATAAGTGACAATATTTGACAGACCTTGTTACTTACAAGGTGCCTTTCCCTTTGTGTCTTTCAGTTCTGTTGCACAGCTGAGATAATATGAAGCAAAAATGTCTAACTGTTACAATAGAAATGAGAACTCTGCTTTTTGGGCGATTGCAGGCACTCTTTGTTTTGCCCTCCTGCTCAACCTGCACAGACATCTCAACAATTTTCTTTGCTTCGACTGGCAAATCTAAAGCGTTTGTTACCCACTGCTGTTTCTATTGCCCTCAATGAAACTAAAGATCACCATTTGATCTTTAGGTGCTGTATGCAGCATAATTTTTTGTCATCGTTTTATAACATTCACTAGTCATTAAGTAGATGGCCTACAGGCTGAAATATGTAAATTAGCTAATTATCTGAATGCTGACATAAAAATTTATTATTAACTCATCTTCTCCATAGAAACTGTCTGGCATTGTTAGCTCTGGACCTTCAACACCTTCAATTCAGCTCTATTTCTGTGAATATACACTGCATAAGACCCATATATTTTCTGTACTGTTCTTGTCATCCTTCCTGGCTTTTCTCATCTGGGTCTTTCCAAGCCTTTTTGTTGGTGTTAGACAAAAGTTATTTACGGTGTTTTCAATGCCCTCTAGTGGTACTTCTAGCTTTGATTGTAATGGTTCTTAGCTATGCTATGCTGAGACCTCCACATCGGCATGGGTATGCCTGGGGGCTTTCAGAGGGCGCAGAGCAGCCGATGGCATCACAACCAGCTACTACACTGCCACAGCTGCCTAATCAGTTTGTATCGATGTATGTGCCTGCAAACTTCCCAATCTGAAACCAGCCCTCCTGCCCATGTTCCCCTGCAGGTCCCTCTCACATGAGCTCTCCAATCTGGTATCCCCCACCTCCCAGCCAGTCCTGTCCGCTTGCCTATTGGGGTGCAGGGTGTGCCACAGACCCTTGCAGCTGCTGCCCACCTCACCCCAATGAGCAGAAGAGCGGCCACATCTGGTACATGTGTATGCCTCAGGTCACAGTTCCCAAATCTACTTGTGTGCAGGCTCTTAGGGAAACCAGACATCAACTGAGTCATCAACTGGGCCATTTCACCCATCTTCCAGTGTTTTCCTGATAGAACCTGGGTACATGCCATGAATTGTATGAATGCTTCTGTCTAATGCACTGTATATCTTTGGGGACATCTCAGGAGCTCAGTGCCTGCATTTCTTGTGAGGGCTGCTGTTTTAGTTACAGATTTACTTTCTGGAGTGAAATGCAAAAATGCAGCTCTAGAGCTGAATTCCTACATAGGAACACATACACTCTCAGAAATGCTATACAAAATTATGTATAGAAAAGTAAAAGAAGTGGGCTGGAAGAAAGAAAAAGTTATGGACTCTGAATGTCTGCATCTTCAGTCTTGGCCTTTCTGATGTTCCTGTGCCAAAGAAAAAAAAATGTCTGTTTGTTATCCTGTGGCTTCTGGGCTTCCATGATTTGTGGATTAGGAAAGTTTAGTCCTAGAGATAGGGTTTATGTATACATATTTCCTTTATATTTTGATTTAATTGACCCCCTGAAATATTTTTAAATAAATTGTGGGTTGATTTTTATTTTCAATTTATTTAAAAAAAAAATTACAATCTAGCTGGGAAAAAAAGAATAAAAAAAATATAACCTTTTTTTTGGTCAGAAGGAAAGGTAAAACTTTAATCTTTAAAATTTTGTTGTGATTTATCAAAGGTGTAATAGTGAGTGAAATAATCAATTCTTGTTTAACTTCAAAATTCTTGTGTAACATCAAGATCTGTGAGAGGATGACCTATGAGATTAGGAAAAAAAGGGACAGAAGGACAATGGACACGAAAAGGTATTACTGTGTAAGGTGGAAAATAACATAAAATGAACATTTAGATGGTTTTGGATTAAATATAGAGGCATTAAGTACTGCATAAAAGAGAGATCAAAGAAAAATTCTGCGACAATAAATAAGTAGGCAGATGATGAAATTTCTTTTTTTTTTGTAAGATGTGAGTTGAAAGTTAAGTAGGTCCAAGAGGGGAGATCTAGGAATGAAAGGAGGTCATTTGAAATTTAAATAATCTATCAATGAAGCAAAACATGAAAGGGATATTAGTGTATGGAACACAACAGCTGAAGTGGAGAAAAGGATTAAATTACTGTTGTGATACATTTTTGGATGTAATGAAGTATATTGGTGAACTTTGGCTGATGACTACTTGTTAGAGAAAATTATATGTTAAACATTTGAGTAACTGTTAAAATGTCAGTTTATGGAGTAATGAAATATATTTGTGACAATATAAATTTTTAATATTCTAAAACTTTTTCCAGACCAAAAGGTGAAGTATTAATGAACTGTAACTTTGTCAAACACTAAAATAAACTTTTAATTAATTTATGTAAAAAGCATCTTCTTGACTAAAAATACTGAAGTACTCATCACATTTTTTATAACCATAATAATAATTGTAGGTTTAAAACAATTGCTGTAACAGTACTTCATAATTTGCAAACACTTGCCTACTTTTCATTGCTTTCTTTAATGTCTGTACTGTTTATTATGCAAGATTCTTAGAGTTTCTCTTATAGCTTCTTTATATAGAAATCTAATCATAGACTGACAGCATAATTGCCAAGTATATGGAGGATCTACATTTTACAACTTTATTAGCTTTTTAATCTCACTAGTAAATTTTGACAGGTTTTTTTAGGTAAATTTCACCTAGACAACATCATCTTTCTAGAGCATGATTACAAAAATTTTAAATGAGAGACTGTTTACAGATAGCAAACACAAATGTACAGGTGGGTAAGTGTAGTTCAGCTAACAGGGTGTTCACACAGAAAAAAAAAATAAGATAATAGATGCAGGGAATAAAGACTACTGTCTTTATTCAAGCATCAGGATTTTCAGAGTAACATGACAAACTAATTCTTCATCTTCATGCATTCTCTAAGTTTGAAGTTTTCATAGAAAGAAGAAACCTGAAACATGAACAGAATATAATTGGCAATGTTTGATTTCTTTACATGTGTAGAATAAGGAAAAGAGCAATCTTCAGCTTGAATAAACAATCCTATGCACTGTTACAGATGTTCGATCTACTCATGTAAGAGTCAGGTCAATAGTAACTTGGCAGATATTTGTGTGTTTGAAGAAAAAGTAAGGTTTTCACAAAATGAAAACAGACAATTTCTAGAACACCTGAGTTCTAAACAGAGCTTCAGCATCCACTAGAGCTAGAAACTGAGCAAAAGCTAAGGAGGAATTGTCAAAATACTAGTCTAACATCTGGGCTCCAAAGTAATTGTACAGCTCAGTGATAGATTGGACTCACCCTTCAGTTTCAGGTTGCAGCAACAGTAGAAAAGATTACAGACACATAACAATAAACCACTAAGGTCAAGATGTTTTCAACCAGGAGTTTCAGGAGAGAAAACTGAGACATTGTTGAACTTACAGTTAATTGTGATTGATAATTGTTAATTGTGTACAAAGCAGTGATTTGTAGGTAACTTTTCTAATTAGATTTGGTATTTGGCTAATGAATACTTCAAATATTCAAAACTCCTAGAACTACAGGCAACTTTCATGCTGAGTAAATCTTTTGCAATGCTAGAAAATGATTGCATTAATAAATGCATTGATAAACATGATGCAATGGAGAACAATTTATGTGGCTTTTGTAAAGGGAAGTCACATTTCACATTCATTTGGTGCATGACGAAATCACTTGAGCACTCAGCCAAATTTGATATGGTTGGTACAGTATGCATGCATTTGCAAGAATCTGTTGCAAAATTGTCTCAACAAGGTTCTTGGAGAGATAAAACTGCCATGAGATTACAAGAAAGATACCTTCATAGGATCACTAGTGTCCAAAAGAAGACAAAAAAGATTTTGGTTAACAAAAAATACAGTGTTGTGAAGTCTCTGGTGCTGCACATATTGTTTACTGCATGTTGTTCCACTATAAAACTACAGAAGAGTAAAACTCATTGTTCTACTGAGCTGGGATCACCAGAATTAAAAAGAGTACTGGCAAGGGTAATCTTGATAATGAACCATAGGCAATGACCTCTATACAAGGAGAAGTTTTATAAGCCAGGATATTCAAATTTGGAAACAGGGATGAGTAAGGATGATATAATTGAAATATACAAAGTCATGAATAGCAGGTCAAAAGTGATTTAAGATATGTTATTCACCATTCATGACACAAAAATCAGCAAGTGCCCAAGTAAATTATCAAGCTGAAGTGTAAATTGTTTTTCATATAATACATAATTAAATTGTGTAACTCATTGCTGCAGGATGTTTTTGATGCCAAAATATAAACCAGTTCAAAAAGCAATTAGCTGAATGGATGGAAGTAAGCCCCATTCAAGGCTATTAAATACAAAAATGTGGGTACAGCACTAAAACCTCATAGTTGCAAAAGGAGTCTTCATTGAGAGAAGTGCCTAACTTCTTTTTCTTATGCACTCCTACAAAGTCACTTATGTTGCTCCTGCAAAAATCCAGTCTCGAGCAATATAGGTGATGAGACTCTGGGCATTATGGTGGTTTTTTCTGACAGAATGTGAATAGTATTGTATAATACTGTCTGATTAGCCCTGAGAAGGATTCAGGGCTCTGAATGGAAAAATAGGTATATACGAAGCAGTCCTATGGGAAGACAAGATCACCTGCAACTGCTGCATGAAAAAATAAAGAGAAAATAAGTCAGGCAGTAAAAACTATGGTTATTTTATCAAGGCCTAATCATGTCCCTACCCTGTGCAGTATATATATATATATATATATATATATATATATATATATATGTAAAATTAGTTTGAAGATTAGATTAGATTTCAAATTCTGAGGCATTCAGTTTAATTTTTGATAAATCTTAAGCTCAATGAAATAAATTAGTTATCATAGCTCTTATGGCATACCTGTAAACACTTCATTCCAACTGAGTAATGAAATATGTAACATAAATACTCTAAGGAAGTTATTCTATTCTTCATATAATTCTACATATGGCTGAAATTCATATAAATTCCATGACTGTAATACCCAAGATGGCCTCCAAACATCACAGCACCTACAAGTCCTTCACTGTACACTAAAATCCCCAAGTCCCATGGTAATCTTCCCTAGTTGGCTCCTTTGCCAACTGTGTCAGGAAGTTTTCTTCCACACATACAGAAACTCCTAGACGATTTTCTGTCTATTGCATTGTATTTCCAGCTGATAGCTGTCAAGTTGAAGTGGGGCTAAATATTTCCTTTTTTTTTTTTTTTCCAGGTATAGCGAGAAAGGGGGAAAGCACTTTCTTTTTAAATGCTGTTTTATTTCATATTAAAGAAAGGTCTTTGAATAGATTTCTTGTAATCAGGCATTTTTAAGGGCTACGGCTAGCACTGAGAAAGTGAGGATTCAGAGTAGTGTTCTCATTACACTTTCTTTCCCTTTTCAAGACTGTGCAGAAAGAAACCCTTCTCTTTCTGTCATTTTGTTAATGACCTTTGTCACCAGTCTTTGAACTGATCTGATGACTTTCTGTGAGGGTTTCTGCCATTCTTATACAGAAGTCTCTGATGTAAACACTTAGAAGAAGGTTTAATTGATACGCTTAAAATAATTAGAAAGCAACAGTGCTCAGCAGGGCCATTTAGGACTAAAGGCTAACAAGGAACCAAATCCCCAGACAACTATGTGATCATTAGAAAAACTCAGAGATAAAAACATGACATTTTGGAGAGTTTAGATTCAAGGTATTTAAAAGAAAATAAAACTAAAGACAAAACAAAGTAAAACAAAATTCCCCAAAACTCGCAAAAATAGTGCTGTTGAAAAGAAGCAGAATTTTTACATCTGTGAGTGCATATGCCTTCCATTTAAAGCAAAACATTTTAATATTGCTTGCAGCTGTGAGTCTTCAGAGTTGACACATTCTTGTGAGATTTTTGTATGCAGCACTTAAAAAGCAATACTTTTCTAATGCATGATATTTAATCTTATTTTTCTTTATTCATTGTACTGTATTTTATTATATGTTAATTTTATTTTTTTATTGCTGAGATATATTTCCATTTATCCAATACCAATTTATTCAGCTGAGTAATAGGGTCAAATTTGCTAACTCTTTAAAACAGTTGAAAGTTCATTTAGGGTTAAGACTCTGTGTGTGTTGCCCATGAGTCATCTTCTTAGGACATGAATAGTACTACAGCATGTCCAACTTATGTCACCCACATTATAAAAGAGGATGAGGACCTCTCTAGTTCAGCCTTCCAAATTATAGCTAAAATATGTTAGCTTCAAAGTAGGCTCCAACTTGCAAACAAATTAATATATGTTTTAGGAAGGGCGTGTGTGTATTAAACTGTGAGATGACTATCTGCAGCTATCTGATTTGTACTGCTTGAATCTAGTAGTTTTCATTATTTCCTGAACCCAGGTGGAAACAAAATTATTCTGCACACAAGTCTTTCCTGCCATTTTACTGCATGTCCTATGGAACAGTTAGCAAATCACTCTATCGATAAAGTATTCCACTGCAATTTATTAAAAGCAGTGCATTTCCAGTACAGTAAATTGCTAATGAGTCTCATTAAAGTCTTAAGATAACAATGATTACATGTCCATGACTGGAGGATAAGCTTCACTGGCTTTGGGGCTTTCCTTACAGTTGCAAAGGCTGTACAGACTCCCTGCCCACACCCTCCTTAATGGCATTACCTGGACTGTGCACCATGACCCTACCTGCACATGAACCTACCTGACTGAGCATTCAGCATGTGAATGACAGTGCTGTTTCCATGGCACAGCTGTGGCAGGTGAGACACATCCAGCACTCGAATCTCTGAACATCTGCTGCAGAGTCAAGGCAGAGGCAAAAGCAAAACTTCTGGGCAAGTGTATGAGGGGTAAAACTGGGACATAGAAAAAGGAACTGGCTCTTTGATTTCCACATAACAATACTTCCTTAACTGATGCTGGCACTCATATTCCTATAATGAATACTGGTGTATATCCTTAGTAACCTCTTTTGTTTAGTGAAGGATAATACAGGAATTTTCTTCCCTCATCTGCTTTTTGCAGCAGTAGAAGTGGTAGCCTTGAGTAACCCATACTTTTAAGGATGTGCTTTCTGACTTTCTAAAACTCTCTGAAAAGTTATAATTCAATAGCCTGCTATTGTAAAAATGGGAGAAATAAGACTTAATGTGATTTTCACCAGTATTAACCGATATTATTGTTCTCCTCTGCAGAATAGGGAACTATAACTAAAGTTATTTTATAAGTTTGGGGTATCACCCCAAGAGCTCCATGTTAAGAAAAATCTCCAAACTTTTATTATTTTTTTTAAGAAATGTAGAATTATTATTTCTACTAATTTTTTTTTGTAAATAAATGGAATAAATATAGATCAGCTATTCGTAAGATGAAAGAGATGACAGAGACACAAAGTTTTGAAGGTGAAAAGAGCAAAATTAAAGACTTTGATATATATAACAAAACAGATGTTTAGTGAACTGCATGGATGGGAATGTGGGGAGCTGTAGAACTGTGTACACATTAAATCTAGACCATGTGATGTGGAAATAGAAAATAAAAAGTGAAAAAAACCAAAACCACCAAAAGTCCCCTCAAACAAATCCCAAAGCCTTGAGTAGATGAAAGATGCTTCTAGAATTTACTTGAAAAAAGAAAATACAAGTGTTCTTGTAAAATGAGAGAATTCTCACTTGGTTGAAAATATTTTTTATGTTTTTAGGAGGGCAAAGAGAAAATAATAACAGAACAAAATCTCAGCAAATAAGATAAAAACCACTCAGAAGACAACACGTAGATAAGCAGTATCTGACATGTAAACAAATAATGGCAAACAGTGGAAATTTCTTTCTGAAAAAAATAAACGGGCTTTGTAGATGAGGGGCACAGTATGTACCATATCATCTTGATATTAAATCTAAGAATATTATCTTTCATGATATTTTTCTAAATAAGAGGAAACTATTTTGTACCTGTTTGAGGAGCATGACTCTGATAGAATTTTCCCATTTATTGACTGCTCACAAGTAAAAAGGAAGGAGGTACTGGACAATATATCAGAACAATCGGAAGGTAGCTTCAGTTCTGTTCAGTGTTTTATCAGACAGGATGGTGTAGTGGAAAATCTGTTTATTAAATTGGCAGGATGAATAATAAGGGTACTAGGAAGAGAGGAGGTATTCAAAATGTTCTTTGGATAGAGGAAGTAGCCTTAAATATCTGGATGCAATCCAAAAAAGTCAACATTTATTCAGAAATAATGAAGTGCACAAATGCAAGCTTACAAGAAACTGTTCAGTTTTGTAGAAAGTATTAAAGGATTACAATGAATGAAATCAATCATATAGTCACAAATCACAGAGGCACCGCAGATAATAGTGCCCTTCTCCATTCCCACATAATTTCACAGCAGTGTTGTGTCCACCTTTTGTCACTGGGCTCTGACAGAGGTATGGTTCACCTGGAGTTCATCCACAGTAGGACACTGAAAAAAAGAAATAGTTGAAAAATCAAATCCTGCTTTGTAGCACTAGGCATCTTAGGTCAAAAACGTAAAGCTTATGGGGAAAGGATGAAGGAGGAGTAAGTCTTCAGGTACCTAAGGGTACATGAAGGTAAGGGGTTGTTGCATACCTATTCTACATATAGTCACTTCCTGTGGTATGGTGTGTGCATGTTTTGAGGGACTACATAGAAGGAGGGGGTTATTTACATAAAAATGGGATTAGAAGAGGTAGTTTTTACAGAGTGGTGAGAATACCAGCAGGAGGAGAGACATCAATGACAAACACTTTGTGCACCATGACGGTGCAATGGTCTTATTGCAGTGTTCCAGAAAGTCTTTAAACTATGTTGAAAGGAAAAAGAAAAAAGAAAATAATCAAAATCACTGTGTTAACCCACATTTTATATTCACAAAGACATCAGTTGTACCTTGCTATCTTGCAGTGTCTGTGAATCTTTGTGCATTGCTCTATTCGTCTCAGCTGTCTGGTATGGGGAATGGGTTGTAATAAATAGAAGGTGATAAGAATGGCTTATGTATAAATGACTTAGGAAATGAAGGTGTTTTCTATGGTATAGGGGGTTTCTTTCTGTTGTTGATGTTGTTTATCTACCTATTTTCATTATCTTTAACTATTTATTCAATAACTCATAAATATTTTTAAGTGTTCTTTCTTTTTATTAGGAGTTGATAGCATCCTTCTATATAGAAACTCTTCTCATAAATATGTATGCTATTTTCTTAGCACACTATTTTAGTTGAATATAATAGCAGAAATCTGTTGGCATTTTTAATGACTCATTTTCTTTTGAGAGATGAGATCTTTGAAGTTGACTTAGGTATAATAATTTCAAAACTAAATGGTATGAGCAGCAAATTTTTGGAGTGTCCTGAAGAGGGTCCTGCTGTAATATTAATCACCCTTTTTTTTTCCTGAATTGTCCTCTGAATTACTTTTCATTTCCTTCTTTCCTTTCCTCCTTTTCAGTGTTTCAAGCTACAAAGGGATTTCTTAAATATATTCTTTTATTTATCTATGATATAAAAACGTATGTTACTGTAACTTTTACTTGATGAAGATGTCTTATTATCACAAATAAGTCCCAGATATATCTATTAACATGTATTACAATAGTTTCAAGTAGTGATCTGGAATTCTTAAAGTTAGAGAAATTCTGAAGAAACATGACATATAACTTTAACAAATGTGGCTAAAAAGTTGAAGGTGTTGTACTAGAGTACAGAGTTATATGCCTTTCCCATGCTCTGACCTGCCATAGTACCTCACTGTAAATCTGTCAAACCTCTTTGAACACTTTTTATTTCTCCTAGATATAACCTGGCTGATCCAATGAGGAATTGTGCAACAATAGCTCATGCAAAGTCAGCAGATATAATGCATGTACTAAAAAACAAAAAGTAACTAAAGACCAGTTCCCCATTTTTTCCCTTTTTTTTCCTCCCCTTTTTTTCTTCTATTATTGCTTTGTTTTGTTAAAGCCCAAAACTTAATGAAAACCAAGGCAAAGGAAAAAAAACAACTGAAGGTTAGACAGTTTTTGTTTAATTGCTGCTGGTGACACCTCTTTTCTCTCTGGATGCTGCAACAAGATACAACAGCAGACCAAATGGACCCAGTGAAGAACATCTGGCTGAGTGGGTTTGCTGGATCTAAACTAGTTTCTTTTCTGCTGGCCTGTCTTTTATTTTTCAGGTTGCTTTATTCTTTCTTCTATCCCCCTTTTCTGTCTATCCTTTGCACTAAAGGCTTACACCTACATAAGCTATTCTTAGTATCTGAAGACAGTCATTCAAAGGAAAGGAATTATTGCTGTGTTTGAAAACCTTTAGAACATAGACCATACACACAAGCAGTACAACAGATGAGTCTTGGTTTCCACTCTGAAGTCTCACATTGCCTAATTTAGTGAAATACAGTAGTTTTATTGGATATAAATATTGCAGAAATATTCTTTCATTGTTTCAGAGATGTAATCAACATGTTAAAGTTGTTAAGACCTTTACTTGGCATAATCTTTTATGGAAAACAGATGGAAGCAAGCAGTGTTTTGAATCTTTAAAATGGGTTTTGTTTTTCAGTGTCAGTGCACAGTGCATTGGCAATAAACTCCCACGAGAATTTTAAAGAACGTGATGGCACACTGCTGTGGTCAGACATAGAGGAAGGAAGATGTATACAAGCTAAGAACTGAGGTCTGTAGATGATTTTTTTTACTGAAAATTGCATGGGTTTCTTTTAAGAGAGTTGACTGCTTGACACCTGATTCATCTCACAGTAATTTAAACAGGTAGTTTCAGTTTCCTAGACCCTGCCTAGCATGGCAGTGTTTGTTACAAGACTTAGAATGCAGGCAAGTTAAGGAAAAATGTTGTTGATGGTAAACCTTTTTGTCTTCTAGGTCCAAGATACACTGAACTGAGTTTGCAACTCAATTTGAAGTTTATTAAACTAATTATCATTTTCTTAAACTACTTAAATACTTGAAATATATGAACAATCTTTGCCTAGAATGTCACTAAATGATGGTGACTATCACCTAGTTATTATAACTGAAAGTTCATGAGAAAATATGCAACAATAATACCAACAATATTGATATAGCTGGGTGCAATTTGAACAGGGAAACAAGAGACAAAAAGAAGACAGAAGGCTAATATTTTTGAGATTAAAATTTTAGAGTAAAATGCCTGTTTGTTAAATATTTTAGTTACATTACAGAAAATGAGCAATTGCTGTGGTTTGTGCCTCAAGCTTTCAAGGGCAGAAAACAATAACAATCACAGACCACCTGAAGAAGTCAAAACGAAGTCAGATTACCATGGAAAACATCAGATTTTTAATCACATGTAGGTAACAGCCATGCATAATGATCCCAGTCCTATGATGAGCCAGATAGCATTTCCAATTCCATGTGTGATCACTTGGTAGTCAAAGAAAGTGAAAATCACACCTAAAATAAAAACCTAACTACCAATGAGAAGTGATAGGCTTAAATAAGGAATAAACAGTTGCTGTGTATTTGTCCTTGTACTCAGTGACAGATGATAATCCCACTTTTCCTGGCTACATAGAATTTTATAGGTATAATGTGCATTATTAATGTGATATGAAATTGATCTATCCTGCCTGTGATGAGTGCTTTTATTTGTCACATTCTGGAAGCAAGTGCTAGTAGTACAACAACAGCTGATGTTAATAGTGCAAGACAAGGACACTGTCCAGCTGCATGTCCCTTCCTGTAGAAAGTGGCATCTCTGTTTCTAATAGTTTCCTTTCCTGGTCTGAGTTTGATTTGTAGACAAATTCTTGTCCAATTTCCACGTTTAAGCCTAGTAACTCAGCAGATAACACATTTTCTGTCTTGTTTTAAGTGAGAAAATATTTTTTTAAATATTTGAGAAACTGAGACCTCAGAGTGCCTATAATATTTACACATTGATTGGAGTAGAAAGTGCATTCTATGAGTGTTTTAAAGATCTGTGCAAACAGTGTAATTGATTAATTTGAGTAGAATTAACATCATTCTGCTGAAATATGCATTGCTATCCCCAGTGAAGAAATGTTATGGTCACCAGTCAGGATACTGACAGACAAAAGCAATAGAAAATCCATCCTGGAGAAAAGTGGACTAGTGTATCTGAAGACTGGTAATAAAATTCAGCTCCTCAGTGGAAATAACGTCGTCACTATCAGTGAAATATAGTGGGCAGCAAATGAAATGCTTGCTTCCAGCTGTGCTGGCTTAGACTTGACATTCATCAGGACAAAATCCGGGAAGGTATCTCCTTCTCCTCGGCTGGAAAGTATGAAAAAAAAATATTGCATTTAATAATGGATGTTGAATATCCTAATTCATGAGCCAATTTACTACCCCTGCCTACTAAACTACTAGATACTATCAAAATCAAATTAGGAGAATATTCCAGTTAACAGATAGGAGCCTATGTCTTCCTGTTCTAGTACTAAAACTAAATCTAACTTTGAGGACATGAGCTAAGAATGTTCTGAACTCAGATATGCATTATATTATGGACATGTTTTTATTCTGTCAGGCGGCTGATATGATAGAGGTCTGTAGGGTACAAACATTTCCAATCCCTTCGAAAGGGTTGGAAGAAAGTTCTCAGAAAATTAGTTTCTTCCTTGCCTATCTAATTAATGTAAAATAAAATGAAACCAAGTAAACTAAGTACCTTTAAGTACCTGCAAAGTAACTACTATATATGTTATACATATATATATTAATATAATGGCAATATTCCCCACACTAGTTCTACTTCAGGAAAACAAATCTTTCTTTTCTTTACTCAAACTCATGTGCCTGCACAGCTAAAAAAACGACCAAAGGAACTTCTGCAGTGCATGCATTGGCAGAAAGCTGTAGCTTCAGGTATTCAAAAATGTATGTATTCTGGACTACATGTATACAAAAATCTTAGACGTACTTTGGAACATTTATACACTCATATTATGTGCTGGCATGGTCTTCACAGTATTTTTTGGTAGAGACTTAAACTCCCTGAGAGAGTCTTAGTCTCTCTTAGAGACTTACAAGAACCCTTTAGATTACCTCTAAAGAAACAAATGAAAAAAGTAAAGTGGATGTGATGGTTTGACCTTGGCTGGCCACCAGCTGCCCACCAAGCTGCTACACTGCTTCTCTTCCTCAACAATACAAGGAGAGAAAGTACTGCAACAAGCTTATGGATCAAGATAAGGCTAGAAAAATCACTTACCATTTACTCTCATGGCCAAAACAGACTCAGCTTCAGGAAAGAAATGCACCTTACCTTCAATCAAACACAGTAGGATAATGAGAAACAAGAACAAGTCTAAAAACACCTCTCCCCCACGTCTCCCTTTCTTGCAGGTTAAACTTTACTCCCAGCTGCTCCCCACACACAAGCCCCAGGAGAATGTAAGTTACAGTAAGTTCATTACATGTCTCTAATACTCTTTCCTCCTTACACCCTTTCCCTGCTCTAATGTGAGGACCCACCCAAGGGACACAGTTATTCAGGAACTTCTACAACACAGATAGTTCCCTCAGGGGCTGCAGTGCTTCACAAACTGCTCCAGCATGTTCCCTATTCCATAGGGTGCAGGCCCTCAGGAACAAACTTCCTCAGGATGTGTGTCTCCTGAGATCACAAGTTCTGCCAGAAAACCTTCAGTGTGGACTTCTCTTTCTTTGAAGCCACAGGTCCTGCCAGGAGCCTGCTCACAGTGTCACAGCCAGCATGAGCTTCACACAGTGTCACAGCCTCCCTCGGGCATTCACCTGCTCCAGCAGAAGGTTTTCCACAGGCTGCAGGGGGATCTCTGCATCTCCATGGACTTCCATGGGCTGCATGGGCAAACCTTTCTTACCGTGGGCTGCAGGGGAGTCTCAGTTACTGACCTTCCTTCTCCAGCAACCTTGTTATCTGCAGGAATGTTTCTTCCAGATATTCTCTCCTCTCTCCCAGCTGCCATTTAATACTTTTCCTCCTTCCTAAACATCTTAAATCCCAATGTTTCCAATGAGCTCAGCTGTGGCCAGAGACAGAACGGTCTTGGAGTTGGATGAAAATGGCTCTGTCAAGGTATGGGGGGTGCTTCTCATGTCTGGTCACAAAGGCCACCCTTTGCAGTACCTCCAGTACCAAAATTTTGCCATGTAAACCCAATGAAGTGGATAAGGAAAGAAGGACTTCTATTTAGGCTATGAACTGTAATGAACTCTGTTGTGGTGAGATTATCATATAGTGTATTTTCATGCCATATAAAACTGTATGTTCCAATCCTAGTAAAAGAAATTAATAAAGAAGGTGAATATTCATGCAAACAACTCAATAGCTTAAGACTGCAAAAGGTACCAAATGACTTTTATAAAGAAGTGCAAGTTACTCTGACCACATATAAAACACTGAAAAATTGAAGGACTTCCGAGGAAAAGAAAAAATGAAAATTACCACGTGAAGTGATTAAGTTTTAATAATTCTAGTTGTATCAATAGGCTATTTTATTAGGGACGAAAATGTAAAAAAAGTAAACTCTCCAGCACAATCTTCTAGTCATAATCCTCCTGAGTCATTGTACAGATGAATAATACAGTATGAAATGCACTGATTAATTGAGATTATGTAATAGTATAAGGTGAACTTGTAAACTATTAACCTAAATAATGTGGTTACCAACTTCATCTAGCTATAGCTATTGTTAGAACATTAAGGTTAATATGATATAAAAAATAATACATGGGAAAAATAGAAAGACCCTTCGTATTTTTTAAATTGAATTAATAGGTTTTACCATCCTAGAATGGCTACTGGCTCCTGAATATCTGTGTGTGCTTTCATTGTTTTGCCAAGTAGCAAGTAAAAATTATGTTTGCTAAATCTTTCTTTAAAAATACCTCATTACTGCAATAACTATCCTATGCAAAAATTTATCTTTGAATAGAGATGTTTCTCTTTCTATTTTTAAGCAAGTCTGTGGAAAGAAATACGGTGTTTAAAACCATTTGGGTTTTTAATTGCTTATATGTAATGACACTTAGTACATGATTTAGAGGAAAACATGGTGGGGTTTAAAAGCGTATATTTCCCTATGACAAGAAAAAAAAGAATATTCTGGAAAAAAGCAATACTTAGAAAATTTGCAACTGGCAAACTATGAGGTCGTTCCAACTCTCATTGAATTTAATGGCCATGGATTGGCCCCAGAATGAAACGAATCAAAATGAAAGCAAAATTAATTACAATGGACTATAATGATATTTTGGTATTAATTTGGGGGGACATTTTAGACAATTAAACAATAATGCTCAGAGTAAAATTAAAAATTTTAGAGATTTTGTATATATGATTTTGTATATATGATTTTGTATATATGATTTTGAGACGAAGTTACCGAAACCTAATTTACATTCCTTGCAGACTAAATTGCACTGAAATACATTCTCCTTCATTTTCTCTCCAACCACATGTATATTTGCTGCAGGAGAAAATACCCTTTTCATGAAAATCAGATGGAAAAGTTTTCTGCTATTATTTTGGAGTTTGGTGGGTTTGTTTTCTTTGTTTTGCTTTTGGAGGGACTTTTATTTTAAACCACATAAAAAGCTCAAGTCAGCAATACCTGACATGTCCAGCCAAGATTAAATTACATTTATTAGAGCAGGTTTTTTCTCTTGGAAGAACCGTGAGTTTGTTGGCATGATGTACATATCTAGCATGAATATGGCATATCAATTTCTCTGTCCCTCTGGTTCTGGTGCACATATCTGTCCTTCTCTTAGAGCACTTGGAGTCTCCCATATGGCTGATCTCTCCATGGCAGCCAGTCACATACTTGAAGGCCAGCCTTGTACAGCCCTACAGCCTTAGAACTTCTGCTTATGCCTCATTTTGTCTGCTCCTTTTACAAAAGCTGAAAGAAGTTTCTTGAGAGACTACAAAGCCAGTTGCATGTTCTCGGTTCCTTTTTCTCCTCGTTTGACTGGTGAATTGCATTGCCTATGATTGGTTGTAGACTTTATCAAGTTATAAACCCCACATCTCATTGCCTGCAGCTGCATTAAATTAGAGGACTAAATGTATAGCTAATATAGACTTGGTCCACAAAATAGCTAAGGATTTTCAGAAAATGTGAATTTTTATGTGCTAATACACTGGAAAGAAGATTTTGAATTTGTTTTTCTTTCTTCCTATAAAAAACACATTTTCCTTTACCTCATTTCTTTAGCCCATTCAGCCATGAATGAAGCTGGACCTTGATCCAGCATAAAATAAATGTAATCTGATAAAATAAAATTTAAAGATAGAAAATATGAATCTGAAAATTTTATTCTCTCATGAAAGTAAGAAACAGCAACCTGAACCTCTGCCTGACCAGGAGTTGCACCTCTTTAAAGGATCTGCTTTTTACAAGTTGTCTATTTTGGCCCTTTTGTTTTTTTACAAGTCAGAAAAGACTTAACGATTTTTGAAGGCATCAGGACAGGCTGTGGCATAAACAATCAGTCTTCTGGACAAGATACATAAAGTCCAGGCTTCATGATGAAAAGAAGTTGAAACTATTGTTATTTCTATCAGTCACAGATGGTTTTGAGTAAGACTAATTAAAAGAGAATCATTTGAAACTGTGACTGTGGGGGAATATGTTTTGTCACTAACAGCCAATCATGGAGTAAGAGGGTGACAGAGCAAGTGTGTTCTCAGAATGCTTCAAATCCTTGACAGTTGCTATTAAACTAATTGGGAGCAGGGTAAGACACCTTCCAAGGGTAACTGTTTTCAACTTGATTCAGCAAAACAACGAAGCACATATTTAAAGGAAAAGTAAGATGTAATTCTAATTTCATTCAATAAAACAGGAGACTATTTCCCCTTGATGTGTTTTCTCCATGCTGAATGTACATTTAAAATCATAGCTGGGCAAAAAACTTTTATCTAACAGAAGAAAGCTCCCTTAAGGTAAAAAAGATTTTTTAAAAAATCTGTGATATTTCTTTTTAGATACATTTATCAAGCACAATATACAATGTCTGCAATCAACAGCATTTCAGATGTGGAATTTTTTCTTTTTTTTTTCAGACATTTTATTTTATAACTTAAGCAAATTAAAATCCCATTTAAAAAAAAAAACATAAAGGTTGTGGAAGAGCTACGGTTCAATGAGTTTTGGGTAGTTTGCAGAGTTCAGTGAGAAAAGGGAAATTATTTTCATGATTCTTTCAAAAAGGAATATCTTTAATTTTGATGAGAACATTTGATCCTATAAAGCTTTTACTAATTAGTCCAATAAAGCACATAATCTATTTTTTTCATTATTTACTGAACTAGCATGTTTATTACCATTTTTATTACAAGAGTTTATCGATTTTTTCATAAAAGCAGCTCACTGCAAATTCCTTGCATGTTAATTTGTTTTATCAAATTCACCTAGAAATTACAGTAGTCTAATTTTAAACTTCCAATTTCATGCAGCCACTCCTGCTTCCAATATTCATGAACACGTGAGCATAAGCAGTAATTGTTAAAGTGGTTCCTACAAAGAAATCATTTCAGATATGTGAATTGAGATCATGATCACATTTAAAGCAAGTAAATTCTGAACAAGGCATAGCAAGATTTAATGTGGTCTAGGCACAGAGTTAAACTATCCACTACAGCTTTCCAGTGTTATGTAGTTTCACAGAGATGCAATGTAATTTTGAAGCAGCAATGCTTATTTTATACAGCACGTACATGTGTAAAAACATACTGCATAGACCAGAGTGTTGAATATATTGAATCACTATAGAATAAAAATTGTCTATGCTTCTAAAATACATTAAAAGGATTATGGGGAGGATTGTAGGAAGAATTGTAAAAGGATACATCAAAAGAAGCACAGCCAGTAGGTCAAGGGGTGTGGTTCTTCCTCTCAGCTCTGCTTGCATGAGACCTCACCTGGAGTATTGCATGAAGTTCCAATGCCCACCACATAAGAATGACATGGAACTATTGGAACAAGTCCAGGTGAGGGCCATAGAGTTGAAAAGAGGACTAGGGAAGTTCTACTATGAAGATAAGCTAAGGGATTTGGGACTACTCAGCACATAGAAGAGAAGGCTTCATGGAGAACTCACAGCAACATTCCTGTACCTGAAGAGGGCCTGCAGGGAAGCCAGAATGGGACTTTTCATCATGAACTGCAGTGATAGGACAAGGTGTAATGGGTTCAAACTGAAAGCAGGGAAATTTAGGTGAAATTATGGGAAGAAATTTTTTACTGTGAGGGTGGTGAGGCACTGGAAGAGGTTGTCCAGAGACATTGTGGATGGCCCAACTCTGTCAGGATTCAATGCCTGGTTGGATGGGGCATTGAGAAACTGGTCTACTGGGAAGTGTCCCTGTCCCTGGCAGGGACATTGGAACCTTAAGTTCCCTTCCAGCCAAACTATTCTATGGTTCTAGGATTTGAAATCAAAATGGGATTGTGGAAACCAACTTTGTTTACTGAACAAACACTAATTGACATTGAAGTATCTCAATACCTACCTTCAATTAATTCTTTGAAAGTGAGTAAATGCATGCAGTAGAATAACATTCACCTCCTCCCTTATGAAGGAGTTTTTTCTCGGTCCTGACTATGGACAGATTCTTTTAGCAAGCAGTATGGAAAAGACAGAGCATCCGCTTCATTTGGAAATAGTAATAGTAAGAGAATTATTTGAAAAAGGAGAAACATTCTAATTAGATATGGAAATAAAGTTATATCTGAAAAGTAGTATTTGAACATTGAAAGTTATAATTTCAACTCCTTCTGAGTTACAGTACTCTTTTTTCTTGAAATTATGGTTTAAAATGTTTCACAAAGTAACTAATCCAAAAAGTCATCTCTCCCTGTTTGACTATTTATAACTGGAATATCCTGTGAGAGAAAAAATACAAGTGTATATAAGCTAAATTTGTGTGAAAATCAAAATCCTTTTTGTAAACCCAAGTTTTGAAAGGTTGCAAAAGGTCTCTGATTTGCAGTGAACATCTGGTCAATAACTCAAAATGAAAAAATTCTCACATGAAATCCTGAGACTTACAAAGACCAGGGGATGGAAGAATGCAAATAATTTCTATCAATTTCTGAGGATTTAGGTTTAGCCAGTATTTATATTTAGGGCGGAAAAAAGATTTTTTTTAATTTTGCATGAATTACAATAAGTTTTCTTTGCCGAGATCTTCTGTCTATTATCATCCAATAAATTGTTCTTTTGCTAGGCACCTGTGAGGACATGCATCAACATTTCATTGTAGTGTGTTCTAAAAGCATTGGGGGTCATGTAAGACCAAGGAGGAACATATTTGGGAATTAATTTTTGCTTTTAAATTGTAAGGATTTTGAAGAATAGTTTTAGCATTCTCTTCCAAAGCTCATAAGCAGCAGTACTCAGAAGTTCATGATTGCAGACAGCTCAAATTGAACATTCAGTTTTCAGATGCTTAAAACTCTATTCTCTGGTAAATAATTGATTAACAAGTCATTTTAAAAAATTAAGACTTCCTTTCTTCCGTTATACTCAATTGACAGAAAGAAAATTGTTTATTTATTGATAAATGTCCTTGAATCACGGGCTGACAATTTCCCAAATGTTAATTTCTCTGCTGACATTGTTGATGCGTGAAGAAAGCCTGCCTTAATATAATGACACGGGAAGATCTCTTAGTTAAATATATTTTTGGTGTGTTCCCACTAGTATTCCTGATACAGGCATTAAACATTTTAGTGATGTCCAGATCTTTTAGCCTAAGGGAACTAGAATAAACCTCTTCTTTTTTCCATCTTCTGTCTTCTGGTAATTCAACACTGAGGAAGATGCTCTGTTTTACCATATACGTTTGTGGTAAATGTAGTGTCTATTCATTATTTCAGATGGTGTATTTGCAGGGTGGTCTATATTTCCGTTTCACCTAACCATTGCTACTGCACAAACACGTGGTTTCACTACAGAAATACTTTTTTCACTTTTAACTACTGCTGCATCTGACCTATGCAAGAAAAGTTGTCTCTCTGTTCCAGGTACTTAAAAGGTGCCAAATATGTAATGATCATAAACACAATTTTACGCTTGGATTTAGACCAATATCTTCTGTTTCTAAAGCTTTTCTACATTGCGACTTTTAGTAAGCCAGTTAAGGTTCTTTTTAAAAAGTTCTGCACAAAAGTAAACTTAGGTCTTTGGGGTTGGTCCTGGGCAGCAAGGGACAGGAGTTGGACTCAAAGATCCTTGTGGGTCCCTTCCAACTCAGCATATCCTGTGATTCTGAGAAAAGCCATATGTGGACCTTGACTAAGGTCCTATTTGCATCAAAAATTAGGAAGATGATATCTTTGGAATAAGTAATTTGAGGATTAAATACTGCATAGAAAATCCTGTGATTATTAGGTGTCATGTAAGTATAAAATATTATGTATTTATTTGCATGTGTATATGCCATTTTCTAGTCTCACTGCAGGAAAAAAAACCACTTGCTGATATAAATGGAGACTTGGACTAGAGTTGGGTTGTTTCTGGATTTTAGCTGTTCAGGCAGAGCTTCCCTCCACAATCATTCTCTGTGAGTTTGTGACAGTGAGGTGAAGGACTGTAGAGCAAGAAGAATTTTAATGGCACTCAGAATTAAAGCTAAGTAACGTCAAGCAGTGAGGAGCTGCCAGGTCAACCACGTCTCTAAAACAGAACTTGAAAAAGATAAATTCAAAGGAGTGGAATTTAAGCATAGATGTATGTGCTGCAATTTGGAAATAGCTCAGGAACTGCCATATAGCCCAGGAACTAAGATGTCCAATTAACTAATGCTGCAGGAATGATTCAGGACTCAGGGTAAGCATTGAAAAATGTTTGTTTGTATGAAATGCTTTTTATATGAAACATTGCTGAAGTGTCTAGCTCTTTGCACTTTGATAAGGTGGTATTGAATTTCTTTGAAAACTTTGGGGGTTCTTATTATTTTTGTTCATGTATAGACAGTTTTTAATGAAAGTGTGATTAGACCAAGTAAACAATAGCATTTTGCTTGTCAGCTTCATGTCCAGGTCAGAACTGTGTCATATAGATTCAAACTACTCTCTGTGGAAGTTATGCATCTTTTGCTGTCTGATTCCTTGCCCTTTTGTAACTTTCTCTTTCAACTATATGTTTTTTTCAGGAACTTTTACTTATCATGTTTATTTTTTAACTTACTTTACTGTCTTTTGGTCCTTACATTCAGGAAGCCTAAAGATACACTCTGATCTAACACTTGCAAGGATTTCAGAAAATTTTAGGGTAGAAAAATTGTAGATTGAAAATTGTCCTTGGTAGATAATGGAAGCATCAGACATAATTCTTCAAGTCTATATGGTGAAAGACACTACAATTAAAAAGGCACTGAAAACGCCAGACACCAGCCCTATCCTCTGGTTTGTGGTTTATTCATAGTCCTCTAGGGCAAACTTGCTGGTTATTTTATTCTTTTTTTAGTGGCAGCCCCTCTAGTCATCTCTTTCTAATCAAAGTCTAATTGAAATTTAATTCATCCAGGTAGGTGTCATTAAAATAGATTGATTAATCTCTTTGAATGCCAGAAAATGAAAATAAATTACAGTATTGTTCTTTTCTATTTAAAAAAAATCTGTTTCATCCAGAGTGAGACTGTAACTGCAGTCACAACCCATTGTTTACATGCTGGCATATGTATTCACACACACAATATATGTGGACATGCACACATGCACACTCAGAACTGGAAGTAATAATTAATTTTTCTGCAAATGGAAATGTCTGCCTGATGTATGGATAGGTAAAAGCAAACAACTGAGAAACATTATTTGTTTGCTTTCTTGCTTCTATATATTTTCTTTCTGACTTACATTCATCTTAAAAATGTGGGTTTACTAGAAGATGGAAAAGGTCCATTCATCTCAGTATTCCATATCTGGCATTGGCAAAAAACAGATTCTTGGGAAAGAGCCTATGCTGGAGTCACCTGACCAGAGCTGCTCCAAGTATCTCCCAGTAATTACTTCTGATAGACACAAACAGTGGGTATTAAAGCTCGAATTCTTGAAACAAGATTTTTGGGGTATTTCAAGCCAAGGGAAAGGTAAATCATATTTCATATTCTCCCACTATAGTATTACATTTTTTTAGCTGCAGCAAAAAAATGCTACCATTAGCAATAATTTCAGAATATTTTGTCTTGAAAACTGACATAAGACTGGTGAATTTGAGAGGTATGGATTGCAAAAACAAATTTTGCCATTTTTCTAGTTGCAAAATTAGTCTTTGTGTACTGTCAAAGGCTAGAAAACTCTGCTCTGAAATTCTGTGGAAATATATCCATTTGCTAAATCTAAGAAAGTAAATCCTACTCTACTGGAATCAAGCTAAATGAACTTTATTGATTTTGAGAGGGCTAATCTATTTAGAACATTGAAATATAGTTGGGAATTTTACTCTGTATTTTATGAGAAAATTTTTAGCAGAAAGTTAGCAAATATTCATGCCTATAAATATAATTCAAGAATGTATTTCTTTTCAGAGAAACCTCTCTTGTCTTGAATCAGCAGTAGAAGTAAAATTTTTACTTTTTTAAAAAAAAATTCATTATTAACTATAGGAATTTCAAATTCAAATCAATAATAAACTGTCAGTGGGGCAATAGCAGAGTCATGCAAGTTTTGCTTTCTTAATTGTATGTACAAGTTTGATGAACTTAAATTTTGCAATATATCAGTGTGAAAGAAAAGCATAATTTAAAATCCTGGAAAGTGTAGATAATTCTAAAATATGTATAATGTTGAAAAATTTCATTAATGGACTTTGTGATAAGAACAGATTTGATTTTTTTGCAGCACAATCAAATCTAATACTTCAGATCTATGAGTTCGTATTTTACACAAAATTCAGCCTTATTGTTTCCTGGCACAGGTTTTTCTTGATGTGTAAATATATAACCACGTTTTGGATCATATGAATTTTAGTTTTTGTAAAAAAGCATCAAGAAGGAAAATAGCCTCGGCCATATGAGAGACCAACCTTACCTGCCATAATATAGAAATATCTTCTGGTTATACTCAGTTTTATAAAACACATTTAGGTTTTCATTTAAAATGAATGGTGCTGAGAGTGAGCTTAGGAATGGAATTTTAAGCGGACAGCTGTAGAGCTTGCTGATGATATAGACAGAGTTACTACTTGATTTCTTTTAAAACCCTTTTTTCTATGAATTTGAAGCTTGTGTTAATGGGTAAGCCTAGCATGGGATATGAAAGATTCTTACTAGTTCATGGTCTACTACTGTATTAGATACCCATGTTAGAAATCAAATGTCCTCTAGATTATATGTTTCAATCAATTTAATAAATAAAAATTATTTTCTTATTATCTTATTTTAAATTAAGTCCTAACTTTCCTTCAAAAAATCATAGTCAAAATAGACAGGAATATTAAACAATGCCTATGCAGATGGGCCCTGAAACATTAAAGACTAACACACACAGGTGTTACTTAGCTTTACTTAAATCAGTTCATAATGAATTAAAAATAAAAAAGATAATATTGAAACACAATTATTGTTAGGAAAATAAGAATAAGAAAAAGGTAGAATGAAACACTTCTTTGAAAAAAAAAGTCAGTATTTAGGATGTCATGGTTTTTACCTCAGAACTCATGTTAGATTCCTGACCTGGAATGATTTTGACAGGAATTTATTAGACAAGAAATCTGTCATCAGTTAATAACCAGGTTACAGTGACTGGAAGAACTTAGTTTAAGTTCTAGATTAAATGGACAAGATTTTACATGTTTCTTATTGGAAATGATTTGATTATGTATTATAGGTTGATCTGATTAAAACATACCTGTGAGTGAAGGGGATAGGCACAAATTTTTAGGAAGTTAGATGCTTTCAAATTTATTTCTGTAAATGCACTATATTTATATACATGTATTCTAATATTAAATATGGAATAGCCAAGTTTGTGTAATCCCTAGGTTTTCATTCATTACAAAGAAAGATGTTTGAGTTCATATTACATTACATTTGCCCCAAGTTCCACTGTGGGTTGTGAAAGAGTAATGAAAAAAATTATTTTTTTGTGTACTACTTCCTTTGGGCTACAAGGTGATTTTTTTGCTTGTTTAGCTCTTTATAATCCTTTGTCTCATTGTACAGTACCATTTCTGGGCCTCATTATTTAATGTCTTTGCTCAGATGTAAATTCGTAAAGGAAGAAGAAAGATGGTACCTAATAAAGAAATTACAAATAGCACTAATTTTACATGTAAATACCCATTGTGGAACTTCTTAAACAGAATTTCTTGTTCTGTATTTGCCACAATGTAAATGTGACCAGTAAAACTAAGATATTTGCCAAAGTTTCATCTTAGCATGGAAAAAATGTGAGCCATCATATTTCTGTTTAAAATGTATCGTGTGCTATTCTCTGCCCTGAAATGTTCTTTATGCTTCCATGCAGCTGTGTGCTTTAATACATCATACTGTTTGGTCATGTTGCACAAAGTATTTCCCTGTGCAGAAGAAATTTTTCAGACTGTTCCACTCAAGCCTGTTTCGTGCTCTTCAAATCCTTTAGCAGCTGTTGGTTCTATATCCAATAAATACAAGAAAGTCTTTAACTTTTTTTTTTTTTTTTTTGGGGGGGGTGTCTAGGGGAGATAAAAGTGACATAATCTTAATTAATGTCAAGTTTCTTTTTTGAATTCAGTTCTGTGAACTTCTCACTTGTCCTTAAACTGAGTCAATGATCCACTGCAGCTCATCCACGTTCAAAACCAGCAGCAGTTCTTGCCTCAGGGGCCCTTATGGACAGAGGCCCATGGGGTATTGGCTGCTGCTTCCCATTGTTGCTAAATGAGAGGCAGCTCACCAAGTTTCTGTAATCACATGGGGTGGTTTGGAACAGGTTTCATTTCAGTTTGAAATTTCAGTAAGTGTGATGCAAATATCAAGTAAATTACAAGAAATTTTAAAAGCTGATACAAAGTACAGGGCAGAGGTTTTCATTTGAGGGAGAGAGAACAAGCTGCTGCTGTTAATGGAAAACACCTGTTCAAAAATAGTCTTTTTGTTTGCTCTGTCTCATTTACCTCTGTCATCAAACTCCTTTATGATATCAGATTGTGTTTGCACGCTTGCCATGCATGGAGTGTGACTGACTGCTAATACTGTTTTAGTAGCCTCACAGTGGTTTACCTTCTGTCCATCTCCTTGCATTCTCGCTGCTTGGATTGTGCTACATTATTTCTCAGGCAGTCAAAAAAGTCCTTTACCTGGATTGATTTTAAAGGGTAAATATCTCTTTCCCAGGGAGCTTCCCCTCACCCCAGCCCTGAAGAACACAATTAACTGTTCAATGTGATCTTTGTTGCAAAAACTTGTTGTCACTATGGTCACTTCAAGAGGTTTTTTTCACTTGACACCGAAGGTGTTAATTTAAGATTAGAAAAAAAAAAGAAATATATATATATATATTTGTCCCAACTAGATTTATGCTCAGTTTTTTATCTTGTAGAAATATTGAAGTTATAGATCTCTGTCCATAATAACTAAGCTTGTTTCAGTGAGATACTACTGTGTAAGATCTTTTTTAATATGGACATAGCTGGCTTTAAGTAAATTGGCAATGGTAATTCTATGCAATCATCATTCTTTTTGTCAATAAAATATTATTCCCTGCTTTTTTTTTCTTTTTTTTTTTTTTTAATAATAGGATTTACTTTACTTCTGATGTTACATTTTTTTTTATTGTATTGCAACAAGAGAATATGGAGTGAACACATTGGAGTGGTGAGTTTTCTTCCACTGCTTTATAAGACTGCACTATAGCTGAATGTATTTCAAGGCTGGGAAACTATACATTGTCTTGCAATTTCCCTTTTATTGTATTTATGCCCCCTTGTATGAATTTAAGTAATTTTTCTCATGGCTGTATATTCACATTTTTCAAAGTTTTTTCTCTCTGACATATATTAGGCAGGCTATATGAAATTTTTGCCCTACTTTGGTTCCTTCATCAAAGGTCAGATTGTACAGAATCTCAGTTTGTGTTTTTCTATTCTGAATTCTTCACATTTTGTAAATATTGAGGTGCCCGTGGCTCAACATTATGGGGCAAAGCCACAACTTTGTCATTTAGGTAGGTCTTAATACGTGTCTGGTCTATGATTGATGAACCTCTGCTTGCACCTAAAATCATATCAAAGTAATTTTTGGTTTTTTTCTTGCTGGCATAGTCTTTGAAATATAGCTTACTTCCTATTAAGTGTTGCCTCAAGACTTTTATAGCACTTTTGCTTTTTGTATATTTCTGTATTCCAAAACAATTTTTTCCTTACAGTCACAGGTTGGAATTTTTCCTGGTGTCCTCTTCCCTTTTATTTTTCCCATTCTTTCCCCTTTTTTTCCTCCTTTTTCTTTACCTCATCTATCCTCTTCCGGCTTGATATGTCCCCAAAAGAGGAAAACCATCAGTCTTTCAGCATAGTAACAGCAGCTAGTGTGAAGCAGAGAGAGACTGCAAGTTTTCAACCTAGCCTGGTCTGAAATACTTGTTTGTCTCTATTTGTATCTAGTCTCCTAAGGCAAGAAAGTAAAAAAAAAAAAAAAAAAAAAAGTGTTAATTTTCCAGACCTATATCCATAAAATACACGCCCCCTCCCCCCCTCCCCCCCCCCAGCTTTAGTACTTGTTGACAGACTTATGTGACTGTTGCTTTTCTCTGAGAGGCAGTGCAGTTCTCCTGAATTTATCACCACATCTGTAGGAGTACGCTGAAGCAGGAGCACAAGAGGATCATGGTGTAGGGCTGGATTTCCAAAGAGTGTCACTGCCTGCACTGTAACCCTTGTCACCCACAGACCCTCAGGCTGGCTCAATAAGCACTCACAAATGTCAGCATGAAATCTGTCTCAGGCAACCCTATAGAGGTGGTTGTAACTTCCTTGTGCCCAAAGTATGGTGGGAAAGGAGACCTTCCTTCTTCCACCACAAAGGCACCTCATCATATTTTTCTTTACTTTCATTGTGGATATTGATTTTTTTGTTTCAGGAGCTGAATGCCAAGCAGCTACCAACTGTGGTGCCAATTTGTAGATTCATAAAGCTAACCTCAAATGTTGAAGTTATTTTTATATTAGGCAATCATCTTTCAAAAAGTTTACCTGTGTGTTCAAGCACATCCTAAGGATCATCACTAGAATTTGACATGAGATCAGGCATACTGCAGCCTGTTGTGATGGCTTGACGAAGTCTTTGTCATTTCTTGTTGATAATGTTCATGCTCAACAAGGACACATCTTTTCTTGCCCCTGTAATCTGTAGGGAGGTTTATGGCATTATATCAAATACCTCTCTGGACACCCACTACAGCAGAACCTCAACTTCCCTTTTATAACATGTTCTTATATATTAATTGAAAATAGTCATTGCTTTAATTGTAATCCTGTTATTATTTCCATATTTCTTTCCTTGCTAGTTTTTCTATTTTATCAGGAGGATAAAATATTTGAACGATACTCTTTGTCCTCTTTTATAACACATACAGTCATAAGAGCAAGTTGCAGAAATGGCATCTAGGTTTTCACAGGTGATTTTATGTGTACACACAAGTGTGTGCAGATTTAGATAATGTGTTTCATTGTAAAACAAACATACCTTACAATGGTCAATAATGTGATTTAGCACCTGCATGCAGAAAGATCAGAAGTATCAGTGTGATAGCACTATAAATTATGATATACTCTTAATAGTCAAGTTCTACTTGATTTAAACAATTGCTAATTATTCAGTAAAATGATTGTCTAACTGATTTAAGATTTTTTGCATTTAGAGATTATTCTGTTATTGATTGCATATGATTTCAAATTTTCTTTCTGTTTTCTTAGAAGTTTATCATACATGGATAATTTTGATTACCTAATTTCTGCATTGTCCAGTATTTTTAAATTTCCCCCCCTCTTCTGATAATCTTAATTGGTACTGTCAATTCTATGTAATTTCCTCTTGTATTCTACACTTACTACATAAGGGTTTTTTTTTGCTTCAGATGTCTGAGAAATTCCTTTAAGGGCCACTGCAAGATCAAGTACAATAAGCAGATGGGCTGTAATATTTTCTTCTTCGCAATCTATGTCTAGTTTTTGATAGGAAAACAAACAAACAATCAAACAAAGAAACAAAAACCCAAACAAACAAAACCCCCTCCCACCCCCCAAAAAAAAAAAAAAAAAAAAAAAAAAGGGAAAAAAAAAACCCCTAAAATTCTGGCTGGTCATGATTAAATCTCCAGGTCACCTAATGTCAGATTTCAACATCAGCTTCTCAAAAGAACCAAGAAATCAGTTTTCTTAATGGTCAAAGGTTTCAGACATCCCTGGCAGATAGCACAGGACTGATAGGAAATCTCCTAGACTATCACCAGATTTTTGGTGGAAGACTGGTAATAGATGAGAGGGGCAGTCTTTATCTGAAAATTTTCATAGATAGCTTCATTCAAGGATGATTGAAAGCTTCATATGAGTTTCAAGTGACTTTCATTTAATTTATCCACACCTGGATAAACCTGGAATTCTGGGTCTAGTTTTGGGCTACCAAGTACAAGGGAGAGTCCAAAAAAGGGTCACTAAGATGATTTAGGGGCATCTCTCTCCTTAGCTGAGAGTGCTGGGATGGTTCATTCTGGAGATCTCAGGGAGTTGTGCACATTACCGATGTGCACAAACAGCTGAAAGGAGAGCATAAAGAACATCCAGACCCAGGCACTGTTCAGTGTCCAGGGATGGGAGGCAGCAGGCACAAAGTAAAACACAGCATCTTCTGTCTGAACATCTGGAAGCAGTTTTTTGCTGTGATGGTGACTGAGCACTGGCAGAGGTTGCCCAGAAATATTGTGGTCCCTTTTTGGAAATACTCCAAAGCAGTCTGGACATGGTCCCATCAACCTGGTGTACATGGCCCTGCTTCAACAGGGCAGTTGGATCAGATGTTCTCCTAAAGGTCCCTTTCTATCTAAACCTGTACACCTGTGTTTATTTTTTGCCTTGTATAAAGGCAGTGAATCTGACAATAAATATGGTAAAGTCACTTTGTCAAAACATGTATGTTTAAATAATAAATTTCAAATGCACTCAAAAATCTTGTAAAAATTCCAAATTAATATCACCTAGTTCTAAATTAGGCATCTACTTTAAACCAGCTGCTTAGTCTCTCTCATCCAAGAAGAATGGAGAGAAATGGGCAATGTCAGAAGATGACTTCAGTATGTTTTTGTAAAATATATTGAATTGTTTTCTGGAAGTGTTTACCCTGACTGACCATACAGAGAGAGCAGAAGACAAACTTAGTCAGACATGAATGGAGCAGCACATATCTGGAGAAATTGGGATTAAAGTTCATTTGTCTTACTGGGATTGTTTTTTTTATTATTTTTTATTTTTTTTTTAATTTAGCTACCTTCTTGGCCTTTTGGAAATAGGACTACTGTCTTAAGAAAAAGCTCCAATCCACTGAGTGTCATGTACTCCAATATCTTTTTCTTAATAGCTTTGACTTTCATTACAATTAAAAACCCTATAAAACAACCTGGCTGTGTATTTCTCATAGGTTAACTTCTCATTGTTGAATGCAATTGGTTTAACCAGATTCTATCTTCTCATGATAACCATTATATAATTTATATCACAGTCCATAAACAATTTTTTTATGGTCCTAGTAATATTTCACTTAACTTCCCATGTCAGAACTGACTGAGATTGAATCTGACTATCTGCAAGACTTCCTTTCGTCTTCAGTGGCTCTTTGAGGTATTGGATTGACATTTTGCCAGTGAGTCCTAGAGCAATAGTTTCAAAACTGAGTAGCTGACCAGTGTGGGACAAAGCAGATGTGGTTATTATGAGGGCCAGATAGTGAAAAGAAGGCGTCAGTTCTCTATCTAGGCATCCCTAGGAGGATGGTGTAACCAAGATTTTTACTGCACTTCTTGAGAGTACCCATCAGGAGTTTCCTCTCTCTGCCTTATCCTCAGCTGTTCTCAGGACTGAGATACATCTCTGATACATCTTGAATACAGTTCTCAGGCTAAATACATCTCTGACACTGTTCTCTTCACTGTCTTATTATTCAAATAGAAAATAATATTTCTTTCCAAAACAAAAGCAATCTTCCTTGGAGATGTTGGTATTTTCTGTTTATTATTGCAAGCAACTGTCTTAGTCTGTCATCACAGCAAATTTTTGAAGTCTCAGGTATAGGTATTACTCAAATGATAACGTTGATGTCCTTCAACATCTAATTCTGGCTGTAACTTAAGTTACTTTAACTTGGATTTTAATTCCTTATTCTTCAGGGAGCAATGTATTTTTCAAGATATAAAACAGACAGTTGATCTGAAATAGCCAGCTGACCTCTTTCCTGTCAATCCAAGTATGTATTTTCAACATTCAGAGAATTACACATGAGTAGGTACTATCCAATTTAAGACTGCAATAGAAATAAAAAAAAATTGCCTTGAAATAATTTGTTCTTGTGGACATTCACAGGCTAGGGCAATAATGATGTAAGTATATCATATGGTTGAAGAAAAAACAACAAAAATATATAAATTCCATGATAGTTCAATGGAACCACAATCTAGCAAAGGGAATGGAAATTATATCTTCTCAGCAGTACAACAGTGCTAAAGGTTAATAATTTTCTTATTTATTTAAGAGGACAGATGAGGGATTAAAAATACACACACAATGTGTATATAAGTCTTGTTTTAATTCCATCTTTTATTTCCAATCAGCCAATCCTGTAAATTAGAAATGTCAGTATTTGGGAAATGATATAAGTTTCATACTGCAGAGGAAATTATTTTTCTTACATTTCTTGGAGGAATACCAAATAAACTCTTTTTATTCTGTAGGTGCTTGTTGATTATGTCTCCTTGTAACTCAAGACCACAACTCTGCCTCTCAATTCAGGATGAGATGCAAACACTGCCCGATGAATTCAGGAGGCTATGGGGGGTTGAAGAAGGACATGAACAGAGAAGAATGGATGGCAAGAAGATTTGGAAAGCAAGAAAAAAGCCAGAAGAAGTACTGGCCATGCACTCTGTCCCAATCAGGGCATTCATCTTCTCTGTGCATCTGGACCTCCACACTCTCAGCACACACCATTGATGACCCTACACCAGTGGCTGCCTCTCTTCAAGGATGGGCTTTATCATATCAGCTGTGTTATGTCTTTCCTACAAAACTCCTGACATTCAAAAGTGTTTTCCAACATACATCAATCTGGTTTTAGGTTTCTGTGAACTAACCACTTTTCCACAAGGACTTTACTGGCATATTCTCAAGTGTCTTGAGTTTTCCAGAGGTCTGGCAACTGTGGTAACAAAACATTCTCTATCACTTGCTATGCAATAGACACAAGGCAAAATACAGACAGATCAAAAATGTTTCTGCTGGTTTTATTTTAAACTTTGATTTCACAGTTCTCTCTTTTTCCGTATCAAATCTAGCATATTGCTACCTAACATGAAAAATTTGTTTACTTCCTTTTGGTTGTTGGAAGGTCTTGTTTTCCTTTCTCAGTTTTCTCCTTATTTATATTTATGATCTTAGTAAAACTTTGTGTTTCTAAGTCTTTTCTGCTGTCCACTCTATTTTGAGGAAATGGTAAATCATAGATATACCAAAAATATCTTACAAGCACAAGGAAAGAGCAAGAAATTGCCACAGTACGATAATGGTATGCCATGATGTCGGATGAGCAATCAGTGACTGTTACATTTGATTATATAATTGCCTGAGCAAAGAAATAATCTCTCACATAATGCAATCCATAAAACTGACCAGGCAAAATTATACACCTTGCCATAACAAGAAATCATCTAAGTAAATAAAATGAAAATGAGAAATCCTAAGTAAGTCAGCTATTTTGGGTGTCCAGAACAATCAATATTTTATAAAAGGCATGATGTTCTACATCTCAAATCATATGCAGTGTTGCTTAGTGATCTTGCATTCTTGGACTCTGCAGTGTTTGAATGCTCCTGTGCATAGGCACTTGAAACAATCAGAGGACTCAGATTCAACAGATATTGGCTCTGATCATCTAAACAGATCCTTAGTAAAAAGGCTACCTGAGAAAGCTGGAAGTGATAAGAAGTCCTAACATCACCCAATTTACGAAAGCAAAGAATGGATTTAGGTAACCTGAGTTAGACAGTTAAAACATGATTCTTGATGGCTGTAGGAATGGTAGGTGCACATGAAGTGGAAATGAGCCCATAGCAGTGCTGACACCTGCTTGGCCTGTACCTCCTACTAAAGAGCTTTAAGTTAAACTCTGCGTCTACAGCATTAAGTCTGTGTCTAGAAAACAGTAGAAGTCAGAAAAGCTCTTTTTTTAGAAAACAAAATAATATTTATTGACCTAGTTAGAAAGTAATCAGATAAAAAAGTTAAAACAATTAATATTTTTAATGTCAGTCTTTCATAAACCATGTTTTCTGGAATGTAGTGTTAAATTTGGCTCTTCTAAGCAAACTGCTTTCTTTAACGTCTGTTTGTCATGGATGGAATGACACACGTCACTTGTAGGACAGAAGTAGCAATAAATTTATGAATATAAAACAGCAATATGAAAAAGTTTAATAGTGAATGTGACAGTGGTTTAGTACACTCAAGGCCACAGTCAGACCAGTTCCTTTTCAAGCATGTCTTTTGAAGAAACTGGTTCCTCTCCTTAGGCACTCATGTGTCAGGCCACATCCATGAGCTGCCACACCCCTTGGACCCAGGTTGCCCTTCCTCTCTCCCCTCATTCTTAAAAAATACCTGACACTTCTGTGAGCTTGGTGATTACCAAACAAGATAATCCACTGTTCCTCTATGGGCACAGGGTGTTTTTCTAGTCAGTATGTTATTGGTAACCACAATTTAATCATACCAGAGGACTTTTTGATTTAATCCAGAAAGTCAAACAAAAGAATAGCCAGCAGGTAATATGAACATTAATTAAAAAACTAATATAAGTTACTCTCATTCTCCACATCAACAATATAATTTAAAAACATCATAAATGACTATAGACCCTCTGAGCATAGTAAGAGATCATGCATGGTTCTCTCATTTGTTCCCCTGATCAGAAAGGAGAGCCATATGGCAATAATTAATTATAATATTACTACGACTACCACACTTATTATTTATTTAAAAGTCTTGAGGGGGAAATGCATTTTATTTTGAAATTATTAAACTTCAGTATTATAATGAGATGTGAGGAAACCAAGCTTGTGGGTGTTTTTATGGGTTTGGTTTGCTGGTTTGTTGTTTTTTCTCCGCCGTTTTTCATTCTTTGGGACTGCAGTATAAATTATTCTTGGGGGGAAAAAAAAACAAACCAGAAATAACAGAGTAAGCAATAGCCTACGGGTGCTTGGGACCAAATTATCCTGGTCTTTGATGATAAAGCCCCAGACCTTGACTATAATCTACTATTTATATAGAGGTATGATATTGTCCAGAAAACCAAGATAATTTTCCCTTAGGTTTCGCTTTTCTACAATTTATGCGCAATTTCGGTTTTCGGACGTTTTTTTGTTCTGTTTTGAAATTTATTTTTTATTTTAATAGGCATCTCAACCTTATTTACTAGTTCAATTCACTTTTCAAGTCATAGTTGTCTGGTTTGGGGTTGGTTTTGTTTTGTTGTTTGTTTTCCATTTTGTGAGGGGGTTTCACTTGGTTTGGTTTGGTTGTTTGTTTTGTTTTTTTCTGGCCAATTCAGGACCAAAAAAGCTATATTTGATATCCAAGGCTACTGTTGATGGAAAATTTTTCTCACTTATTATTGATAAGCCAAATGATTTGAATAAATCTAATAGTCGTTAGGGTTTAAAAGAAGTCATTTTTTTGGAAGTTTTCCTCACTTTGTGTGTATATACTTTGTTCCTTTTCAATCATGTCATTGAGTTTTAGCTAGGTTTTACATCAAGTCTGCTTTTCATCTGAATATAACAGAGATAATGCTTAAATGACAAAGAGAACTGGCAGATAGCAACAATGACCCTTGTCGAAGTTAGATACCGTATAACAATACTTAAAATTTAGCCTCTTGTTTTTTCATTATCTGTCCTTTACTCATTTACCTATAAACCAATTACTTCAGCTAACTAAGAAACAGATCCAAATCCTTGCCAATCTTCTGACTTTTGAGCACCTTCATGCAGAGGTTAATTTTTAACCTCAAGCTAGCATTATAAGAAGTTCACAGCTGAACTGGACATGGTTGGATATTTTTAAATTTAAAAGCTCTAATTGGTCTGAAGTAGAAAGAAAAGAAAAAAAAATCTTTCTGTTTTTTACATTTCCTCATTCGCATAAGTTAGAAATGATGGTCAAAGACAAAGATAAAAATGCACATCTGTAAAGCTTTTTATTAACAGTATTTGTTAATCCCTTCCATGTGGTGCTTTGAAAATGTAGCAAATGAAGTTGGTCAATTTTATTTGAAATATCTCCACTGTTGAATTTCATGTCCATTTACTGTAGAATATAATTCTCTCCAACGGGGATGAAGAGAAGAATGCTAATCTTTATTCATAAGGCAAATAATTTTTTTCAAAGCACACATCTGCTATAGGCTGAAATGGCTATGAATGAGATGAATTGTGACTTTGTTTAGATATGCAATGGTATTTATTTGGGAAAAGAGATATAAGCTTTTTGTTGTTTTATTCATTCTTTTGATCTTTGATGAAGTTTCTGATATAGAAGGTGAAATATAAAACAAATTAATCCATATATAGAGGATTTTTTAAATAATATATGCTCAAAAAAAGAAATAAAATAATAAAAATGTCCATTACACATTTTGATATTTTCATTTAATTTTTACTTAGGCCATGTTTCAAAGCTTATGTGAATTCTTCTGCACATTGCAGAAAAATAAAATTATGAATTTAGACTAGATATTAACTCTCCCAGAAGGCTGATTCTTTTAATCGCCTTTAATACCATTTAATATAATTTAGTACTTTTGTGATATCTTAAAATAGTTCAATTTCACTTGAAACTGGTTGCAGTGTATGAATTTGGACTTACATCTTTTGATGGCCATTCCATGGTGTTTCAGCAATACTGGACTCTTTATGCCTCTCCATGTTAGCAGTGGCATTAACTGACAATGTGGTTGCCAATGTGCTTAGCACAAAAGCAAAGCAGAAAGTACCTTGCAATAGTTTTAATTGCTAACTCCGTAAAAAGTCCATGCACAACAGAGATTTGTAGCTTTTTGGTGATCCTCTCCCAAAAGGGGGGCAAACACACTTGGTGCAATCAAGGAACACAAAATCTCAGTTATCTAATCAAGCATGACAGTACTCCTATAAAAAACATGATTCAGTTTTTGTCAGCAACAATATTGCTTACAAAGCATACAGCAGAATAACTGAGTGTGTGATATCTGTGACCACCCTTTGTGTTTTGCTCTTAGTTTGCAACTAAACAGAATGTAGATAAAAAGCTTCTATGAAGGATTTATATAAATAATAATATTTGCTATTAGAACTCTGAGTAATATCTGCTTCTGTTGCAATGAATGCTTATTTCTGTCTCCCTCCTTATATAATTATTTTCATTTGTGTTTTAGATCATCTCTCATGATGCAGAATAAAGATTCACAACATATTAAAAGCATCAAGATTTTTGAAGAAAAAACCCTCATCTTGCATTAATAGTCCTCATTTCAAGATGTGCTTCTTCTTAATTTTAGTTAATAAGGACTAATGGCATTTCCCAAGAAAGGATGTAATCGGTTAATGCGCTTTTTAGAAATATTTATTATATTTCTTCAGGACTACAGAAACAGTGCTCAGTCATAAAGGTTTCCACAGTCACAATAGGATTTATGGCAAGGACAGGATTCTTATGAACGCACAAGTAGACAAAGGGATAAAGCTATGCCTTATTCAGGATTATCCTTCTATATTCTCTTTCCTAGCTGATCCTTTTACCAGTTGCTGCAGTTGCTTTTTCTTTCCAAGAAGGAGTATCCTCATCTGTTCATGATCACAGCCACATTTTCTTTGCAGGACCACAGATATTGTGAAGAAGATGGTATGAATAAGATGACTGTGGAGGAAAAAAAAAAAAAAGAGACAACCATTTGTAACTCAGGCTTTAAGCTGAAATCAAAACTAGATTTTTTAATCCTTCCTGGGACTGCTACAGACTTCCTATGTGTTGCTGAAAAAAACTGTCACAATGCCTATGCACAACAGGGTTAATTTAGTCTGTGTTCCCAAACCAAGACAGTCTGTCATTCCCTAACTTCTGAATGTTTGATTTCTCAACCTTAATGTTCTTTTAATGTCTTTTGTATGCAGTGAACATATATACGGTTTCCATTTATTATTAAAAATTGATAAAGCGCTAGCTTTTAATGATATACATGCTTAACTATGAATCCCTGATTATAGGGATTGCATGATTTTTGTCCTAGGTATCAGGAGCCATAATCTTGACTGAATAATTTGTGTTATGCATCAGTTGCAGCTTTTTTGGCCTGACAGAGTTGTGACTGCCTTGGTCCAACAAGTAGTCACATATCTTGCTGTTCATTGCAGGAATAGACCTGTTACTGAGATGACACTTATGCACTGCCCTTGTGAAAGGAGATTTTAATTTTCCGTGAATAAATCCGTAAGGTGCAGATGGTACCAAATAAAACATAATGAATTAGGCTGATACCTAGATACTTGCAGGGTTAAAATATGGACAGACAAGCAATGAATAAGAATGAACACAACATAAGATTTTATGTGCTGTTTGAGGAGTATAAAATCTCCAGAGGTGCTCTGTTGCACAGCCATATGTTGTTTTCTCACTTAAAGCTTGTGAAAGTTTAAAAAATTAATAAGATTACTAATATTAAAGTCTAAGCCCAGAAGTCTCCCTAGAATTTTAAGAGAAAGAACTGACAGACAAATATGTGGAAAATATAAGTTGGGAATGGGGAAGGCGGAGGCAGGGAGAGGGGGAGAAGGAGAACGTCAGGCTTTGTCTTAGCTTTAAAAAGAATTTCATTATTTGCCAATCGAATGGACTTTTATCTGCACTAGATTTTTCAACTTTATATGCTTCTATTACTCCAATATAGGTCATACTGAGGCTACTAAGTAGTGAAATGAGTTTTAAAAAGAGCTGTATTTTTTTTCCTTCTCTGCAAAATTTGAAACAGTTGAAGGCACCATGAGGAATTTTTGCAATAGCAAATATTTTTAGGATGAATGAGTATCTCAGTTAAACACTTTTTGTCTTTGAGAACTGTATCATAGAACTAGGCTATATGTCAACATTCCTGACCTCCAGGTTTGGAAGTGCATTTTAGCAAAATCTGTAAAACAGGTACACTTATCTTCCTTTAAACTGGTGTAAAACACCTGAAGGCCTGTAGAAATCGATATGTCAACACAAATACTCCTAGGAGTACTCTTGCATTCAGTGCTACAATGCTGAGACATTCAAGGATTAAATAATCGTTGTTGAGACTCCACCATTCACTTCCAGACACACTGAGGTTCCAGGCTGCATTTTCCTTGTTAAGATTTTTTGGGATTTTTTTCAGTGATGGCATCTGGTTTTTTGCCCATTTCCCCAGAGTAGCACAGAAACAAGTTGCCTCTGTTTCTGTCAGATGGCAAAACTACAGATGGGCTGGTTTGTCCTCCTTGGGCATCACTTTAAGGGTAAAAATCTGAGTCCTCCTCCGCTTTATGACAATCTGATTGCTTTTCCCTACTCTCCTACTTTTTATATGATTAATGAGAAGCATGGTGAGGTTGTTTGTCTTTTAATCGACATCTAAAGCTGTTGTATACACAGAGTCTAAAACTATTTGATTTATAATGCCAGTTCCCCTTCCAAAACAGTCTGAAAAATAGAGTCCATGCTTAAACTCTAGATGTCTCCTTATATGCCATATATTCTCTTCCCAAGTGAGACTTCTGGTAGAAAACTCTCATCCATTGGTAGGAGAAAAGATTTTCTACTGTCAATAATTGTGCAGTAAGTATATGTACACACTACATATAGTACACTACTATTAGTGTTACTTAAAAATGTATCTCAGATAACTGGAATTCTAGGTGAGCAACCAAAAAACATTTTAATAGGAAAACCTGATAGGAATGTCCCCAATTCTGAAGTCTGTTCCACATTGGCAGGCTGCAGTGCTAACACAGTGGACTTTCACTGTGTCTTTCCCAAAGGAGAATGTCACCTGCATGGAAGAGAAGCACAAGGCTGGAGACCGAGACCAGGTTCTATGTGGAAGTCATTGCCTCCACAGTGAAACTGCAAACACATCTCAGCAGAACAAGTGTCTTGCGTGAAATGCCAGCCCCTTTATATAAACACTTCCATCCCTGTAAGTAGATGCATTTGTTAAAATATAATTTGTTTGTATAACTTATGAATGTTTGGGGCTATTCTTATTTATACAGACAAATTTATCTCTGTCGGCTTATGAATTTTTAGTAGTTAAGCTTTATCAAATCTCTGACTCTGTAAGAGCTTCTAAAATAAAGACTAAAGCTTTCCTGTTTCAGTTGTTATCTTTTAAATAATACATTAGATTATATATATGCAATATATAGAATAAAAAACAAATTTATTAGGAAAAAATCAAACAGGAGAAAAGCTGAAGAAAATGGATTTCATATTTGGTAAGACTTTGTAAGAAAAAAAGTTTGGTCAGTTTTAAACAACATCACATGAGTGACAGTGGATTTTTTTTTGGTTTTGCATATATTGTACTTTTTATTTTTGTAGTGATAAAAAGTGTGTACATATGTGTAGGAAGATTTACATAAATGTTTTCACTTAAACCAATATGAAAATTTAGTTTTGGTCAGGAAAAAAAAAACATGTTTCCACATAATTTAGATTTCAATGACTACTTTTAAGACAACATAATTAAATAAAGTTTCTTGAAATATGTGAATAGTCTATCTGACAAATCTACTTTATCACTTTTGGCAGAAAGACTGGAAAATTAATATTGTGTATTCAGAATACAGTATTTACCCAAAATAGAGTATTAAAACCAGAATATATTCTTAGCTGCTGTAGATTACAGTTTAGTTAATAAGATTGGATTCCTGACACTTAAATTCATATTTTTATTTAGTAATCTATAAAGTTTTGTTTGCTTTGATAATTCTCAATAAATAAATAGTGTAGAGCTAAATATTAAAAGCATTGAATTGTTGATTGTATTCAGTGTTGCTGATGTTAAATTCATGGAGAAAAGCATCATATTGAAAGGCAGAGTTTTCATCCCTCAAGGAACCCAAGAGTTTCATTGACAGAAAACTTCATGGATGTTAGCAAGGAGAAGTGCAAAGTGGAAGCAAGCAGCCTCCATGTGGTCTCGGAGGCTTCACTGCTGAAGAGGCCTGAGGGTCATGGTGGATTACAGGATTGCATCACTGGAGGTCTTCTCTATGAGACAAAAACATGACTAAATCAATCCTTTTCTTGTGATACTTCTTTGATCTAGAGCTTGGATTAAATAAATCTCATAAGTCCCATGAATACTAAGGTTTCATGGGGCAGAAGAAAGGGAGGGGAAGTAGTCTTTAATTTAAATATCACAAACTGATGTTCTTGTAGCAGTGGACAGCTGAGTAGTTTACCATTCGTCCTGAACACAAGGGCCAATTTGAAGGATTGTAAGAGTGCAATATTAGGAAACCTGGGCAATTTACATTAGTTATTTTGAATGTGTTCAGGTCCCATAAAACTCTGAAATTCCTTTAATTAACATGGTAAAAATATATTGTTAAAAGACCACATTACCTATGACACTGTTGAGCAGATGCAGGTTAATAAAATACTTTGATAAATCCCTTTTCACACTTTTGCAGTATGTAGACTTCACATTACTGCAGTTTATTAGCCTGCCATAAAAACCTAAGAAATAAAATTTCCCAACTTTGTTACAAAGGCCACATATGCTACAACAGTTTCTGATTTAAGAGCTTTCATAGTATTTGTGATTTATGCAACAGGAAAGAAAGCTAAAAATAAGATGCTTAAATGACATGGTGTTTTACTTAACACCTAATACATTTGTTTCACAATTAAATAACATGTTAAATATGGTGCTGCAGTCCAAAACTTGTGCAGGGAAGAGTACTTTGTGTTATATCAGTTTATTCTGGGATTTTAAGGACTCTTTTTTAAATTCATAGGCTCACAGAATTGTTTAGGTTGGGAAAAACCCTGTAAGATCTTTGAGGCCAACCTTCTAAACCATATCCTTAAGAGCCGCAACAGCACACCTTTAAATACATCCGGGGTGGTGACTCCACTACTTCACTGGGAATCCTGTTCTAATGCTTAACAGTGTTTCATATGAAGAAATCTTACTTAAAATCCATTCTAAACAACTCCAACTTCCTCAGTTGCTCCTCATAAGCCTCATGTTCCTAACTTTTCACCACATTTGTTGCCTTTTCCTGGACATGCTCCGGCACCTCAATGTCATTCTTGTAGTGTGGGGGCCAAAACTTAACAGGATTTGAACTCCCATTTGGGGCCATAATCTTGTGTGTGTCTAAGAGGTGTAACAGCTGATCATCTCCCTTTGGATTATCAGGACTTCATTCTGTTTCCGATCCCTGTCTTCCAAATCCTCTTTTGCTCATTCAAGTTGTCTGTAAAAAACAAAAATATAGATGTTTCATTGTTTGCTTGGTTTTTAAAAGTGCTGCAAAGCTGAGAAAGAGGTAATAAAAAGTGCAATAAACTGAATTTTAAATTTCCATCTGTTTTGTGGCAAGGTGAACTAATTTTAGGCTATTATCTTTCAATCATTATATCTTTCAATTAAATCACAGATATACCAGCAGTGTAGAAATGTCTTTCGGGATATTAGCTTTATACAGTGTTAACATTACTGCTAATTCTGTCTTAATACCAAGTAACTAAAAATATATGGCTTCTGACATTGTGTGTGCATCTAACTGTTCTGCTATAAAAAAAGATTCAAAAACTACCTTCATAAAGGGATTTACTGAGTGGTCAAATCCAAAGAACATTGCTGTTGTCTGCAACATATTTGTTGCAGACTTAAATTAACATTTTATTTAGTTCTTTCTTTCTTGGAGATGTATCTGACTCCTTATTCTGCCTTTTTAAATAACTGGAATGATGTAGGGATCTTGTCTTCATAACCAGAGCTTATTAGAAACTTTATTGTCAAAAATTGTCCTATCTGCTAGAAATAAGCCAAATAGGCCTAACGCTGTACAAAGGATTATTTCTCTTTCCAGCTTTCGAATGGACTGTTACTGCTACCAACACCTCCATTTTGTAGACAGAAAAGACTCAGTCTATAGTGATTTAGCCCCAGATGGCAACCACTTACCATGCAGCCAATTTCTCCCCAGCCATCTTCCCTTCTCCCTGCCCTATGGTCAGGGGGAGAATTGGAAAGAGAAGATAAGCCTCAGAACTTGAGAGAAGTATGGGTTAAATAGCTGAAACAAATGAAAATATGCTACTACTACTGCTACTACTACTACTTGTTACTATTGTTGTTTTGCTTTTGGTTATGGTTATGATGCCTTAAGTTTTAGCTTTCATATTTTTCAGATTCTGTGCTGCTTAGGTGTGTAGTTCTGAGCCTCATATGAAGTGCTAGTAAGCTCTCTTCATAGACTGTGTAGACAAAACAAATCCTTTTCCTGCTCAAGACCAAGGACAATTTTCAGCCCCAACAGCATACGCAACAGTGGACTGAAGGGAGAAACAAGAAGGATGGGACCTCACAACCTGAAGCTGTAATTGGACAAATAAACTCCAATATGCAAATGGACCAAAACTTATAAAAATGTAAGATCTTTTGGCTAGTCGTCCATTTTGGGACCATTTTGGGTCCATCTTGGGTCAGGCTCCTGTCCTGTCCAAAGTGTATCCTAGAGGCCTTTCAATAAGTACCTACTTTATTCTCTAGCTCTGTCCAGTCTCTGTTTCAGGTTAGCCTTCCTAAGGCATTGGTTATGATTATGGTTATGGTCATGAAAAGGGGAGGAGAGAGGAATAAGACCCAAGAAAACCAAATGGTGCACAATAGAATTGTTCTCACTGCCTGCTGACCAATGCCCAGCCCATCCCCAAACATTGATCAGCGCCTTCCAGCCAATTCCCCCAGTTTATATACTAGGCATGGTGTTCTGTGGTGTGGAATATCCCACTGGCCAGTTTGGGCCAGCTGCCCTCATTATGCTTCCCCATAGCTTCCTGTGCATCTGTTCAATGGCAGAGTATAGGAAGGAAAAGTCCTTGGAGTAAGCACTGCTAAACAACTAAAATATCAGTGTTTTATCAACATTATTCTCATATTAAATCCAAAATATAGCATTTTACCAGTTACTTGGGAAAATTAACTATATGCCATCCAAAACCAGGACAGGGTCTCATGATGTCAAGTTGTCCAATTCTGAAAAGGTTCTTTCCAATGTTGCAGAACGAATGAGAATATGAAGGTTGGTTTTTTTTTTTTTGTTTTTTTTTTTTTTTTCTTAAGCAATCTTTCTTGCAAGTCTAAATTCTGGATTAAATTGATGGTGTTATTGAAAATTTTATTCCTGGAGGTGTTCAGCCATCTCCTTTAATTTTTTTTTGACTATGAACTGACATTTTGGATCTAACCTGGCTTCTTAGTAAAGTATAGAGATGTCTTGATCATATTACAGATGTACTTCAAATGCAATGTATTCTGGTAACACAAACTCTGGCATGTGAAAACATTGTTTCTGAACATTGCCATGGAGTCCTTTTGCAGCCTTGTGTAGTGGTTTGAAAGCAAAACAAATGAGAGGCTCCAAGTCAGAGATACAATTTCATAGGAAAAAAGGAAAGAAAGTAAAATAAAATAGATGCAATAATACAAAAGACCACTGACAGAGTCAGAATACAGCCTGAGCGGGGTGATGGAAGCAGTCCAGATGAGGTGGTCTTCCTGAAGCAGTGATCCTGTAGAAAGGTCTGGTAGCTCGGGTCCTCTGGGAATCCAGTGGGTAAGCACCCCTCTGGTGTTCAGAGTCTCAGCTTATATCCAGGTTGGAATGCTTGGTTCCTCCCTCTGGGCGGAACATCTCACAATGGGATGGTGAGTCATGTGATAAGGCCTGATGGGCCCATTAACAGGAGGTAGTCCAGGAGGGGGTTATCTGTGAGCTGTGTAGCAAAGGTGCTGATGGGCCCATTAACAGAAGATAAGCCAGAGTGGAGGAGACAGGGAGCACTGCCTCACCTGATTTCAACAGTTCATGAAGATGGTGATAGAATATACTTCAACCCAGGACACCTTGAGACTGTAATTATAATGTTACAAAGCTATGCACACAAAGTAACAGCTGTTTACGTTTTCATTACTGACATTCTGTTATTCAGGCGAAAAGTCTGTAGATAAAACCCTTTTTCCTTCTTCTTGTATCTATCCTGATGGATATTCAGGGGTTGTTGGACTCTTACTTCCAACTTGGGGAATGATCTCTAACCACAAAATGCAATTAACTTCAAAATATGATTAAAGTATAAGCCAAACTTACACACTGGATAGCACTAGAGCAGCTCAAAACAAAGGCCGTAATATGAGACATCATGACTGAAAATATAAAACACAGTGTTTAGCTCTTGTGTTTATCCTGTAGTCATATTTGTCTATGAAGCTATGTCTAAACCTAAATGCTATTCAAGCACCCAGTGTCTAGATTCCTATCCTTTTCTGCTAATGAAATTGTTTTACTGACTGGTGTATGGACATTTCATATATGTAACATTTCTCTCTTTTCTCTCATCCACACAATCCTACAGCAGGTTTTTTTTTTCATGAAAAGCTGCTAATGCAAGAGAAATGTGACTGAGCCAGATGGATTCTGGCCATCTCTCTTTGCTGGCTGCTGCACAAGTCTTATTTGCAGCTGTACTTTCTCCTGCTGCCTTGTCCTTGAGTGCTGATGGTTGGAGGTAGCCAATGGCTGACTTGAATCACTTCATCTTCCCTATTTCCTAGTGAGAGATTGAACTAGGTACTTCACAGGACCTTCAGAAGTAGGCTGCCATGAAGAGAAATTTGTGGTACTTTTCCTTCTTTCAGGCTTCTTCCTTTCAAACTGAGAGTCTTCCCAGTGAATTATTTAAACTGACACAAATTCTTTTTTTTTTTTTTTTTTTTTTTTTTAAAGGGGAATAAAAATACTTGTGCTTATATATCTTACCCTTTTTCTCTTTTCTTCAAAACTTTTGCTTTTGGCCACTTTCAGAGATGATGTTCAGGGATAAATGGACCTCTAGTCTCATCCACAGCAGTTTTTCTACTGCTCTTACTAAAATGCCAGCAGCAGAGTCAGGCCTTAAAAATAGTAAAAAAAAAAAAAAAAAAAAAAAAAAAAAATATTTTAGACAAGTTTTACTTTTACTGTTACTTCACAGACACAACAAAACATTACGTAAACTTCCCGGGTAGAAGGCCTAATTTAGATCTATTTTGGGGAAAATGTAATGAATTTTGACGTATGGCAGAGGTTCTCACTGAGATTTGGCTTCCTCTTAACAATGTTACAATCTTTGTGCAGTCTTAGGTTTCGTAGTAAAGCTTATAATTGATTTGAAATACAAAATTTGCTACATTTTAAATTTCTAGGTACTCTCAGAGGACTGTAAATGTGATCTTTTTCATACCCAAGTGATTAAAGACTAATAACATCTATGTAACTAATAAAAATTAAATTGAGATTTAGAAAAAAAACACACATAAAATCAGTAAGTTGTTTATTACTGTGAATGATATGTTTCTTCATTAGACTTACTAGTCTATGATCTTTTGAGATTCATTTTAAGGCTGTGTCTCCCTTTTAATTTAATATTTATTTAGAAAAGAAGCACCAAGTTGGAGAGTACTTTCTCCTCCTGGATGTACAGTAAAACAAAATACAAGGTTGATTTTCCCCATTTCATACAGTTCCATTTCTAGTCTTTATACCGCTGTAAATATCTTGATAAAAACAACCTCAAAAAGCAAGTAGGGCTTCACATTGAGTTTTTTTAGCAAGTATTTGTGCACAACACGGATACAGATCTCATGACAGGACCATGCTTCTCTTTTAGAGAATTAATGTAAGTAAGGAAAATCAGTTTCTGTTTCAATGTTTACTATTTTAATACAGTTAAAGTACTTAGCTCTCATTTCAAATGTAGGAGTTTTTATAATGGCTGAACATTAAAAAAATAAGTTTTAGGAATGTTGCTAATGTAACTAATGGACATTCATTACTCACAGTGCACGTATTCAGAAAATGAATTCTGTACAAGCTGAGATCATAATGAACCTAATAAACTGTCCTGATATAGTAGTTGAACCTCTGAGCTACATCAATAGGCAGTGGAAACATTATAACTATATACTTTCTATTTCATATAGCAAAGAATTAAGCCACAGAATCCTGACAAAAAGTCACAGAGCATATTTACCAGAGAATGCTACTTAGGTGCTGGATCTTGTCTTGTTGGATTACTTACAGTTTAAGTTGATCTGCCAAGACAAGTGGGAAAAGCCCATAAAAACCCAGAAATTTGCAAGTCAAAACCAATTTATTTTCCTTTCAGTATTTTTCCAAGAAAAATGAAGACCAACAAAACTGGTGAAAGGGTTTGGAGGAACATCCTGTGATTAATCACTGAGGGCTTTGGGTTTCTCTGCTTTGGAGAAAAGGAGGTTCAGGGGTAACCTTATCCATCTTTTCAGATGCACTTTTCTCCTTGTCTTTTTACAAGACACATTGGAATGAGTCAAAGCTGTGCCAGGGAATGTTCAGTCTTTACATGAGGAAGAATTTCTTTACTAAGAGGCTGGTGGACCCCTGGAACAGGCTTCCCAGAGAGGTGATCAGTGTCTCAAGCCTGTCAGTGTACAAGAGGCATTTGGACAGCAAACTTAAGAACATGCTTTAACTGTTGATCAGGTCTGAAGTAGTTAGGCAATTGAAACAGGTATTTGTTGCAGTTCCTTTCCACTGAACTGTTCTCTCCTCTTCTGAATCAGTCATTACAATTTGAATGCAGCTTTCACATTGATGAGTTTTTCTTTGCTAGCAAGAATTTCCCTGACTCTAATTATTTGTGCTAAAATTTTTAACTGATAAGTGAACTAAGAACATTTTACCCCTAAATAGTTGATTAAAAAAAAATCTGTAAGCAAAAGAATCTTTTGTCTGTTGAGATGATCCAGAATGCTTTGCAATAATTGAATATTAGAGTTATCCATTCTCTGAAACAATGATTTTCATGTGTATATATACATATATATAAAATGCATGTCTGTGTATAAAAATAATTTCAAATCACTAAGTCAGCTAGGGCCCCAATTTTTTTTTTTTTTTTATTTTTTTTCCCAAGGATTTGTGTTTGAGTTTATTTGATCTTGAACTTGCTTAAATACTTATAGTTCCTAAGATTTTAGTACACTCCAGTTGTTCAAAATATGAACATATTCAAAATATGATTCCGTATGGCACTTTTTACAGAGACAACACTACATTACAATTTCATTTTATTTGTGACTTGGTTCTTTACCCTGTCTTTAGGAATGCTTTTGGAAGAGTCTTAGTGTTGGAAATTAGTAGGAATATTGGTCATCCTGAAATTATACATCAAGATGATGTAAACTGTTCCATGGACCATGCTAAGAACCCTGCAGGTTTCATTTAATATTCAAGTAAAATATTTACATATAAAACAAGAGCATATTTCGGGTTAGTCAAAGCACATCTGTATTATTTGATCAGCATATATTTAGATCCTTTTTACTGGATTCAGTGTGCAGCACAAGCTCCTGCCTTGGTGATAGAGAGGCTTAAACAAAAGTAGCCTTTGTGTACTTTCGCATTTCATTGATGGTGCCATTTTTGGTCATTTCTAAGTCAACAAACCAGGTTGGATTCACTGGTGTACAATTTTCTCGTTTGTGATTAATTTGGATCCTTTCTTCAGTCTCAGTTACTCCATACTTTTAATAATATGTATTTGGTAGAGCCACTGAACCATTGATTTTTTTTATTCAAAGTGGACCTCCAGTTACAGCTTCAGGTTATGAAGTCCCATCCTCCCAGATTGCTCTCCTCAATTCACTGGTTTTTATACTTATTGGGCCTGAAGTTGCAATGGTGTCCTTGGTTCTCAGGCTGGAAAAGGATAGTTTTGTCTAACTACCCAGTGAGGAGAATCTGCTAACACTTTGTACGAAGTTCAGAGTTATATACCAATACAGTACAGAAACTGGAATATATGAAAGCTTAAACTTAAGGCATCACACTGACTTTCAACCCTCATTCAGATGGCATTTGAAGGACATTAAAGTCAAAAAGTGGAAGATATTCTTCCAGCTGTTGCATCTGACAAAGTCAGAGGCAAGTTTCTGCATAAGCTCACCAGGCAGTGATGCTGACAAGTCCAGAGATGCCTTTGAGTCTACAACATAGTTTTGCTCCTGCCTGGTGTCTCTTTATTTCTTATTATTTTATCTTTTTTTTTTTTTTTTTTTAATTCTTTTTTTACTTTGGAAATATTTAACTCTCTTCTTCATTTTAGGGATAGATTCTGTGGTGTTTATCCTGACTTCCAGAGAGAATACTTTTATGCTCACATTCTGCCTGTATAAAGCTTTGCTTACTTTTTCTGAGTTATAGCCTGATGTGTTCCTCTGCCATCCCAGCACTCTTTGAGAATCATGAGTAGTTGTTTAAGGGCTATTTTTCTGTGAAACATCCAAAGTCTCATCAAAAAATAAAAACAAATAGTGACAAAAAAGTAGCAGAAACCAGTGTCCATAAAAAAAAAAAAAAAAAAAAAAAAAAAAAGAAGGCAGAGAATATGTTGTATTAATTTCCCTTCAAATTATATGTATTTAATTACATACATGAATATAAGTATGAAGGTAGCGTATTAATGTACGAAAAATATTTTTATTCATCTTAGCCACTCATAAGCCATTAACATATCAGTCTGATTGCTCTGTGTCCTTTACAGTGTACCTAGTCAAAGTGTAACTCCTGGTGTATGCTTCACTGCTTGACTGTAAACAAATTAATCAAGTATGTTCCTGCTATCCTTTTAAGACATTCTCTTAGCTACAGAAAGGAAATGAAAACATGCAAGAATGAGATGCTTTGTAATTAACAACCATACCTTTGTTTGGTTTCGATATCTTATTCATTTCAAACACAAAAAAACTTATACAATATTTAAGAGTTTCTGAATTACTTGACTTTGCAAGACAAGGAAACCTTGCCAAATACTGCAACAATACTTACCCAATCCAAGTATTGCATGACCTTCAGTATCATGTTATTTCAAAAAAATCCCATAAGATAAGGACATATGAAATTATCTTTATAAGGTGTCAATTAAAGCTAAGTAATCTATACATTTAATAGCTTTAAAAGCAAAGTAATTTAGAAAAGTCCATGTCACTGAGATTGTGGAAGATTAGTTTTACATAACAATTTACCTGTTCCTTTTGATAGTGTTCTCTTTATTTTTATTTCAAAGAACAGAAAAGATGAAATCCTTTTTCATTGAAGACAGTGTCAAAACCCCACATGCTTCTAATTAGCTAGATTTTCATTGGAGTTTTCTTTTTTCTCCCTTTTTCTAAAATTACTTAGCATCTAAAAAACGTGTGCCACTACACTCTATTTAGCCCCTTAAACATTCTCGGTCAGTGTGTTTGTCATATTTGTCATACCATTGTCATATCAATGCATAAATAAAGATGGAATTTGTTAAAAAAAACCCCCTTTATTTTATGTCAGTATCTCTGCTAATTTGTACCTTTGTTTCCTTCTTATTTTGATCATACTTGCATATAAATTGCACATAAAGTCCAAATGGTATTGCAGTGTGAACACATTAATATTTTGCAATATATAATTAACCACTGCATAAAACATTGATTTCATGAAAACATTAGATACGAAATTTTGCTCTATTTATTCTTCAGGCGGAAAAATCGTCCAAAAGAGGGTGCCAAGATAAATATTTTTTTTCAAAATCTCTAAAACCAAACCAGAAAACTTCTTAAATTAAGATTTTAAAAATATTTTAAATTGAATAAATTACCAAGAAAAGAAAGAAACTCTCACAAAAACTAGGACCCAGAGTTAGTTAGTTAGTTAGTTAGTTAGTTAGTTAGTTAGCTAGTTAGTTAGTTAGCTAGTTAGTTTTTTAGTTAGTTAGTTCCTGCATAATATTATTGAATGTTTCTGGACAATCATCAAACATTCTCTTTTTAACAAAGCAAAAAATTATCAGGCACATATCCTGGGATATAATATAGGATTTCCTATGTCTTTTCTGAGTCCTTCTCTAGTTAAAAAAATTGTGTGGACAGTCTTTCCACAGCATATGCTTTCCAGAATTCTTAGCTCAGCTCTAGCACCCTCCAGACTGTCCTCCATAGTTCATTTGTGAACTCTTGGCTTTGAAATGTCATTGTTCATATGAATCTCTTGTGGTGATGCCACAAAACTGAGAGTGGTGGCTGATACAGCAGTGGGATGTGCTGCTGTCCAGAGGGACCTCACCAGGATGGAGAAGAAGAGTGACAGGAACCAGTCAATGCTGAGGTCACTGAGCTGGAAAGCAACAAGAAAAAGGATCTGGGACAGGTGGACAGTAGTTGAACATGAGCCAGCAACATATTTTTTCTTCTGTTAAAGAGCTGTAATTGTATCTTGAGCTGCACCAAGAGGAGCATTGTCAGCAGGCTGCTGGAGATTATTCTTGTCCTCTACTCAGCACTGGTGAGGTCACACCTGGCATACTCTATCCAGTTTGGGCTCCTCAGTAAAAGAGACACATGGATATACCTCACAGAGCTCAACAAACTATCACAAAGAAGGCATTGCAGCAACTCTCTTATAAGGAAAGATTGAGAGGCCTGGGAATTTTTAGGCTGGGGAAGAGAGAGTGCTCAGTATATGGACATCTGAAAGGAGAGTGTAAAGAAGACAGTACCAAACTGTTTCCACTAGTGCCCAGTGACAGGAATACTAGCAATGGGCAACATATGGAAACACAGGACCTCCAATGGAACATCAAGAAACACATTTCTACTGTGAGGGCTTCAGGATCCTCCACCCTGAAGGTACCCAAAAGCTGGATGTGGTCTTGAGCATGTGGGTCTAGATGATCTTGTGCACTAGGGTTGGTTTTGGCTCAAGACAGCTTATTTATTTCTGTGTGTTTTGTTTGTTTTGGGTTTTGTTCCTATCTACTCTAACCTCTGTATGCCATGGTGACCTCTAATTTACATTTTCAGGTAGGCCAATAAACGACTGTTCCAAACCACATAATGAATAGCCCTGTGTATGGTGAGCCTAGAATTTCCCTCTGTATACAGTTTGCATGTCCATCCTTAGAGAAACCTTTAAAATAGGTTTGTGAAGCTCCAAATTTTCTTCAAAAAGTTATTTATCTTTTGCCTAGTCCTTAGCAATGTTTCAAGTAAAACTTCTCCTGTAGCAATTAGAAAGTTTTAGTTGTCATATCTAACAACCTTATCTTAAGTTTACAGGAGAGAAATACATTTCAATTCAAGATAGTATAAAATTTATAAATGTTTTACTTTTTTCAGAGCATAAAATGTCTCTCTTTTAATCTTTTTCTTGGTGTATATTAGAGGACAACAGTTAGCTTAACAGAATTCTTATTTTAAAACTCTTCTGAAACATGCATGTTGAAATACTCATTAATATTCAAGCAATGTTTTCAACACTGACAGGAGGTATACACAATATTTAGTTTCTTTGCAGTAGTTGTGTAAAATACTAAAGTACCTGTCATGAATGTATACTAAATAATTAATTTCTCTGTAAAATTCCAGCAAGAGAGAATTTCTTTCTGCCTTTAGAACCTCTTCTATGTAGACAGGTTTATCCCACGCTGATATTGAGATAAATTACTGTTTGTGTCACTTACCACAAGAAAAAAAATAAAAGGAAAAAAAAAGAATGTTTACTAGTTGTGTTATTGTCATCTATCCCCCCATCTGAGTATGAGGGTTGTCATTCTCATTCCTCTCCTCCTGGTTTTCATTCAACTTTTTGGGGTTACAAGTTCCTACAATAAGAATCTTTTTTAAGGTATTCAACTAAAATATCTTCAAAAGAATGTAGAAAAAAATCATCCATCCTCTACAACCTTTTTTGCATGTATATGTACATAAACATAATTCTTATGGATGAAGTTATATTCAATGGTAATCATACTTGGAAATACCCTGTGGTATTTTCGAAGGAAAAAGAAAAGTGAAAGCGTATGTTTACTCTCTGCTTTTCACTCTTCCTCTGTTCCAAGTTTTGAGTTGTTCCTTATTTGTCATGAGGATCAAAGAACTGGAATGTCAGAAAAGTAAATCAGTCCACATTTCTCAAAGGGCTCTGAGTGCACCAGGGGAGTAAGAGAATGAATATCATGAGCAGAGAAGAAAGTTCTGAAAATGGACAAGTTTTCTTACGACAGAAAGAAGTAAGTTAGAGGGACAATATTTTGTGGATGAAAGATGGAAAGAGAGGAAGAACCGAGGTATTACAAATTTATTTTTCCTGATTCTTGCTCTCTCTGGTTGGTTTGCTTTAAATGTGGTATGAATAATCAAAGGTCTGTTAAACTTTTTGCATCTAAACTTCAATTTGGGATGAGAAATCAAGTAAACCAGGATGCAAAACATGTTTTCCAGAGTCCATAAGACACAAAATCACCACTTTCTAAAGAATGTTCAATTCACATGTACATACCCTATGAACAGACCTATATATACACACACTCCCTCATTTTCTGGTACTAAATGGAAGAAATGGTCTAACGGAAGAGGCCAAAGCACATATCAGGAAAGAATATGTTGTTTCTCATAACCTCATCAGAAAAAGGCAGTCCCAGGTTTTAAAATGAAAACAAGAAAATCCTGCTTTCACTGCAGGGTGCAGAAGGATGGTGAGAAAGAAAAGGTTCTAAGAGAACAGTGACTGTGATCGACCATTATGCTACTGCAAATACAGCATTTACAGGAGAGAGTCACAGTAATTTTGATTTTGCACAAAAATGAAGCAAAATACTTTTGCTACTGAATGTTGCTGGCTGAATCACGGTTACAACTGACCTTTATCATCTCAGGGTGCTCGTAGATACATCCATGAACTCATTAATACTTCTGAATGTTTCATGGACAGCTTACATTGAAGTATAAAAGTAACTGGGGAAAAAATTTCTCTCCACTTATATTTCCCTATACACCTTCTCATATAGCACAACACTGAATTCAGGTCTTGAGTGCCTGGATAAGTCAAATACTTCCAGCAGGAAAATTTCAATCAGAAGAAATCCACCCATTTATTGACTTCTACATCCTGCTTTGACCATTGACTCATTATATATATGTATTTATATATATATATATATATATATAACATTATACATGTACACTTATATGGCACAGTCTGTGCTCTAGATTTTATCTGAATAGCAAAGAAAGATGCCTTGCAACTTGCAATCTGTGATAAAGAATGAGAAATATGGAGGATCCTATCTTCTAATCTTGCTGAGCCAATCTCTGTTGCAAGCTTCTATACTGACATTGCTTTGCCAAGCAAGAAAATTGAGTAGAAGAACAAGAAGAAATAGAATAACAGCATAGACCTACATTTCCTAACTAAATAAAGGAGTGTAAAACCACCCATAAACTAGTCCTATATGATATCTCTTCATACCATCATTGAACAGAATATTGTTAATTAAAATGCGAAGAGAACATCTCTAAATCTATTGCGTGTTTTTGAATTTCGGCACTGACAAATGCCATAGTAAAACTGGACTAAGTTAGAGATAGTTTAGCTGTTTGAGAAAACTTGTACCAGAAAAAAAAATATGATATAAATCACGAATAACTCAGTTTTTATTATTATTGTTTTGCATAGTGCTTGTATTTTTATTTCCTCTTTTTTTAAAAATTTTAATAGTAATTTTTATCTCTTTAGTTCCAGGACATCATTATCATATTTGTATATTCTATAATTATATACCATGCCACCAAAATTTTAAGGGCACCCATATCAGTCTTGGAGAAGCTCACGGTCCATTCAAACAGGTGTTGGATGTCCTGTTGGGAAAACAGACATTTTGGCAGGTCTAGCTCCTTCCACTAGTGAATGGGAAGGGAAGACTCACCTGCAAAAAGGTCACAGATTTAAAGTCTTTGCTCAGCAATCTGCTGCTTTTGAGTTTCCGGAATGCAGTCTGAGGAACATTACCAGGAGAGATCTTGCGTCCCAATGGCTTTGGCTCTAGGCAAATGCATTAAAAGAATCATCAACTTTACTGAGAAAGAAAAGATTTTTAGACCTAGAATATATTCACTAACAAAGTTTCAAGACACCCTCAAAGGCATATGGAGACAGTTATTTCCATTGTGGCATGGATTCCATTCGTCTTTGTAAAAACATTTGCGGGATTTATTTGGGTAGTACTGACTGTGCCTCTGAATACCTAAAGTGCATTCTTGGATCTTAGACAGAATGTCCATTTCAGTTGTCAAAATCTCCAGCATTCCTTGACAATGCCTGCATGAATTTTGAATTAAAAAACTGCAGGAATTATTTTTTGATAATTTTAGGTCACAGTGCAACTATAAAAAGTAATGAGATTTTCTACTGCTACTGCAGGTAGCAACTGCAACAATACGAGGTCTAGTGAGGAAATTATTCTTTTATTTTTAATATTGGACAATTTAATTTCTCTTGTTCAATCTCTGTTTTTTTCCTTTTAGTTGCCTATATTAAAGACAGCACTGTTTTTTGAGCAATACAATTTAGTCCATCATTCTTGCCTCAAAAAGTTTTTTACCTAAGACCATGTTCATTGTTTTCTAGTTTCATCTAAATTTTCAAGGCAAGTTAAAAAGGTGTTTCTGAAAGAAAAACTGAGAGCTGTTAAGTTGTCTGGTACACTGGCCAGGGGAGAAGACCACAAAAAATGTGATTGTATGCACAACTTCAGGTACATTACTGATGTACTGGACATAGAAACAATTTAGTTGTTTGTCTAAAAGGCACAAGTGCATGTTCTATGTGGCACTGAAATAATGAGACCTGATTAAAAAAAAAAATAAAATAAATTAAGCCAAGATGGCATTAAAGAATTCTGGAAGATCAGATTTGCATGTTGATTAAATAACACTACTTCACCCTTCTTGCCCTTGCTTTTCATTCCTTGCCATCTATCATTTGGCAGCTCTTTCCATTCAGTGACAGCTGAATCTTCTTCATATGATAAAACAGATTATGTGAGACAGAAGTCAAGTTTTCATAACTAGCATGGAACTAGCACCATTTTTTTTGTGGAAAGTTCAAGGCATGGGGCCTTCCAGCCCCTAGAAGTGCATCTCCACTGCCTGCTGGGGGCAGCCCCATGGGCAGATAAGTGTGCTTATATTGCTCCAAACAATATTTCGTGTGAGGTCAGTCTGGATCTTCTGAAGCCTCAGAGACCCTTGATATTTGAGCATGGCATTGGGCATAGCTTTCTAGTTTAATTTTTGTAACCATATTTTATTTGTAAATTCTAGATTACCTAATATTCATTGGGTTTGTTTTTTTTTTCTTCTCTAAATGTTATGGTTTCACCTATAGTTTCTATTTTCATATAATGAATATGTGTAGTTAAGATTGGTAGTTATATATTAATTAAAATAAATAATTAGATAAAATCTAAATTAAATATATTACTTGCTTTTATTTGCAATTATTGTTAGCTTATTAACTTCTGTGTTGGTTAGTGTTTATCCAGTGAGTCTCTATGAGAAATGCAAAGATTGGGTTATCGTGGTATGACTAAGTTTTTATTAGCAGGATCCCTTTGGCATTCCTCTTTGGCTTTTGGCTGCTTTCACTGTTTAAGTAGCACTCTGCTCCATTACCTGCTTTGGCGCTCAACAAATGCTCCCTCTCCTTTGGGTCTATCTAGACAGATTTTTATTTTGGTGACAACTTCTCATCTTTGATATGATATACTGGTCCTTTATCATTGAGACTTCCCATTAGATCTCCTTACTGCCAGCCTCCTTCTCAGTCTGCCAAGTGCAACACTCCTCATAAATTTGAAAAACTGGTTGGAGCTGCTGCAGCAGTGTCTTCATGAGGGTTCCTAGAAATGTGCCTAAACTGGCAACTTGTCCCATATGGGTATAGCTTCTGTATTGTACATTTTTTAAAGTCCAGTGTTAACACTAGATAGATCTCAGATACATGAACTGCTTTGCTTCCTGCTTGTGAATTTTAGTGTTGTTACTTCATGGTAATAAATGCTGAGATAACACTAGGGCTGTCTGTGATAGTGTCAAGTCTGTGGGCAAATAAGTGATGCACAGAAAACAGGCATGGCTGAAAAATGCATTGTCTTTTGCATATATTTATTGATTCTCCCTCTCTCTCTGTCTTGCCTGTCTTCTTTTTCTTTCTTTGTCCTTCATCAGTAGCTGCTGATGGTTATATGCCCCTAGTCTGAGTCCTAATTGCTATAAAATGAGCAAGTGCAAGGCAGCTGAAGTAGTAGGAAAAGAAGGTAAACTGATATATTTTGTGTAAAACTGACTAAGCTTTTGGCAGGGAAGCGTCCAAACTGTTAAACTACTGAGTCATCAGCACACCTGTGCTCTTTCTAGGGCTTCAGGTTTCAATGGTGACTGGTGGATCAGGAGTTTGACTGAGACCACATTGCACTTCTTGGGTGCTACGTCATCACAACACCCTCATCTGTCTCCAGTTCTTCCCATTGGCAGTGTTATGCAGCTCACCAGGCAGCTCATGGGACACACAGTAGATCCACACTGTAATTAGGACGCAAGTGGAAAACTCGGTTTGGACCACAGTGAACATTTGGCCATGTCCATAAAACATTTGCTCTACTTGGAGCTTCTGGGCTAATTCTGATGAAGAGACTGGAGCTGGGGTTACAAGGCCACAGCCAAAGACAGTGCACTTGTAGTTATGCAGATATGACTGCACTTCATCTTCCCAAATGATGCCCAGAGGCTGCCAGAACAGTAATTCTTTCACTTTTATGAGCTGTGAATTTACATTAAAAGGCATTTAAATAAAGGCTGTAGAGTACGCTTAAATTATGTTGTTCCAATTTGAGACTTTATTATGGTGCTGTGGCATGGTGAAGTGACCCCACACATGATTGAGCTGAGGTGCCAACCTGCCCTAGAGTTCTGTTAATAAGGATTGGTGAGCCTGGAGGCAGCAATGTTGGCAGGAATGCTGATGAGCCTTTTTAGCAGTGTGCAGCTCATTTGGAGAAAGGTACACGCCTGTGGGGAAGAGCTGGTAGTGAAGTCAGTCAAAGAGCTCTGCACAGAATAATTTATTTGGCTTGCTTGGTCTACCATTGTAAACAAGTCTTGCTTTCTGTGAATAAACTCATTAGTCCCCTATTTTTAAATAATTATGTTACATATACACATTGGAGCCAATATTTTGTCCACAATTTTCTCTGTAACTTCATACACAGAAATCTGTTCCTTAACTGACGTTATTTGCTCCACTAAAAGGATATAAGTCATTTATATAATTTATACATTTTTATACATTTTAGAAGATTCCTGACACAAATGAGGTACAATGTCCACGCTTCTTGTTACGGAAGTCATGTAAGCCTTGCACAGGTAGTCCTGCTACTACTGCCCAGTGGTGTGAAGCCAACATGTTCTCCCGTACTTGCAGCAGTGAAATGACTGTAAAGTGCATTCGGGAAGAACATATTCACCTACTTAAATCTCTGTCTTTATCTAAGAATCTACAAGGACAGAAAACAGCTGTTACAATTAGGCAAATACAGACAGACTGCTCTGCTTGCCCAGGGCTCCTCAGATGCAGGCTGGAAATGGCAGTGAGTTGGATCAGTTGCTCGATGGTCTTTTATCCAACAGCCCCACTTTTGTCTTGTTGCCCTGCTGGAGCACTTCAGTCCTGAGGAGGGGAGCACTGCATCAGTATATTTTCCTGAGGGTTTTTAAGTCTGGGTGCTGCTGATCTAGGCTACACAAAGAAGCCAAGTATCTGAAGAAATTCACACAAATGAAGGAGTTTGAACACGTTCACATGAAAAAGTCCGTTTCAATGGATTGATTTATTTAGGAGCTCTAGACAAAGACTGAAGTGACCTGAATATTTCTGTGTAAATAGTTGGTTTCTTAACATGGTAGATGAACTGAAAAAAAAATGGAATAAAAATATTTGGATGTTAAATTAAAAATTTCATTTCTGAGTTCTTTTTTTTTTTTTTCCACTTTCTTGCATGCAGTTGGAATGTATTTAATTTTAAAATATTCCAAAGAGAAACCTCTGAAAGCTATTTATTTAAACCAAGAAAGAGTTTGGCATATACATGAATTTTTTAATGTAATATGTTAGTCCAGGGCTACTTAATTGTTAAAAATAATTAGAATAAAATCTCATATTTTCACCAGAAATTTTCCCTATACCTCTTGCATTCCCTTTTATTTTTACCACAAAATACCTGCTACCAATTATGCTAAACAGGGTAGAGTTTGCGTGTGGCCTCCCTTTCATCACCTGTGGGCTTAACACCTACTCTGGTTACACAGATACAAGGTAGATACATCTGTCCAAAGTGAGCCAAGCTACTAAATGTATTCCAGTAGTGATGGAGACAACCATAAAAGGGATAAAAAGCTAATTTTTCAGTGCAAATACAGTCTAAAACTGCATCTTCATCAGGATTTTTTGACCAGCTGTATTTATACTGTGCTAGTCTAGGTTTTATAGAAAAAACACCAAACACTTTAAACAAGAATAGAACCTAACAGTTCTCCTACTGAATTCATTTATAAAACTGGAACTGACTGGCCATCTCTTAGTCTCTATTTCTCAAACTCATAAAAGGACCTCATTTTACCAAGGTCCTTTTAACTGACTCCCCTCCCAGGCTGGTAATCTCCATCCATTTGATGATCCTGCTGTAGAGGCAGCATTTTGGGGGACTAGTTCTTTAAAGCAGTATCAGTGCAATTTTAGGCAGAGGCCTTTCTTTCCAAAAAAAGGGGTATTATTATTTGGGCTAAAACTTTTTATATTTGCAAGTGTAGCCTCACTAATTTAAACAGCTTTTCCCCCCTTTTTTTGCTCCTCTAAAAAATTTCACTCTATATTAATTTTTAGAGCTGGCTTGATATATTTTTTCCTCTTTGTTGTTCATCTGTTGTTAGTAGCTGATAATACTAATAACACTACTACTTATAATGCTGTTCTTATGCAACTCCCCATATATTTAGCTAGATCTGGTTTTGCAAGTTCAGCTTCAAGTGTAAACATTACTGATGATCTGTGCCAACATATTTTATCAACTTTTCCTTTCTTATGATTATATTTGAGATAAAATTTGGAGGGAAACTTATTTACATAATTCTATTTCCACCTGCACTTCATTAATAGCTAAGTTATTTCCAAAAGCAATTTCCTAGTCAGTGGTCAACTATAATGAAATATTCCATGTCTTAAATACTTCCAGCGAAGTAAATAAGTCTGTAGTCACAGGAAGAGATTGACACTACAGAAAATCTGTTACACTAATATTACATTTTCTATGTGATCTTATTCCTGTATTGTTTGCATTTATTTTCTTTTCAATGATTTTCCATATCAGAAATCTCTTGTATTCACATTTCAGCGTGCCACATTATTAACTTCAATGTATTTGGGATCAGAGTGACTTAGCTGGCAGGTAACTGTCCTGAGTGCTCCTCAGCCTCTCAGCTATACAAACCATGTCCAGATCTCCAAACTCTTGTGCTGTTCAAGGCATGGTGCATAACAGGGTGGACCTCTTGAACACTGGACTTTGCATCCCCACTACTTTTTGCAGGCGAGAAAAAAATTCTTCCCATCAGGACAAGCTGTTCTTTTATTCTCCAAAATTGTAATCTGTGTTTCTAGCTTGGGAAAATTGCAAAATATATCTTCTTCTAAGAAGAGTTTCATGTTTCCCAAGCTTTCTTCTGTAGGCAGAAAAGCAAGTCATGGGAACCATCTTTTCTGCCGTTTTGGACAAGCAGAGTAATAGGACAGAATGAAAATGGATAGTTTAGTTCTACTGTGTTGCAGACAATGAACTCTACAGTAAATTGACCGTGAAGAAAACACCAAAATAACAGGAGGGAGTAAAACATTACTTGGAAATATTTGCTATAATTTTACAAAAAAAAAAAAAAACAACAACAAAACAAACAAACAACAAAACCAAACCCACAAAAAAAAAAACCCACAAAAAGAAACCAAAAACCCCACAAAAAACCCCACCAATCAGCTTAACAAAACTGCCCTCAAATCAAAATATGTATGTCAAAGTTTTTATTAAAATGGATGTCAACTAAATTATTTTTTAAAAATTCTCTATTAATTAATAGAAGCCGAAATAGTAAGTAGAGAGAATACCAGTATGCTAAATGTTAATTGTTTAATTTACAGAATGATTTAAAAAAGAAAAAGTGAAAACTTTTTCACTTTCATTCTATGTAGCAAAATTAATGTTACTGTACTATTCTTTCAAACCTCCAGTATGCTTTTTTTCCTCCAAGTTTCCTCTGAAATCTTTATGATAGACTCACTTTTTTTTTTTTTTTTTTTTAACAACAGAATATAAGGGGAAAAACCTGCTTAATGCATTCACCTTACAGATAAACCATTACTTAAACATTAGAGCATTAGGCAAAGCTCTTCTGTTTCCTCATCATGTCCTGCCACTGCCATGCCATCCCTGATGTGATTTTTGGGGTTTTCCAGTGCTGGGTCAGTTGATGGAGTTGATGATCCTTGCAGGTCACTTCCAACTCAAGATATTCTATGATTCTTTGGCATAAAAAATTCACATCAGCAGTGAACCATTTTCCAGCATGTCTTGTCTTCTAAACATCAAACCAGTAAGGCAGTTCATGTATGCAGCTATACAAACCAAAGGTTTTGCCTACAATGAAAGACTTACTCATTCCAGGATCAGGAAAATTTTCTTGAATAAAGAAAATTAAATGTCTTTACATGATAATAATACTATATTTTAAAAAATTCTTTCTTGATCTCATTTTGTGACACTCTTGCAGATGCCAATCATTATTTACTCTTCAAGTCATGGTATTACCAAAAGAGTTCACTGGGAGAAGTAGTGGTTTAGTTACTGTCATGAGTGAGAAGGTCAGATTCAGACTGCTAGGCTGGAGTATGCAAAAGAAATTCTAATAACAACATTTAAAAATGCTTCAAGCACAGAAATTATGCAGCTGGGATTAAATAAATTAAATAATAGTAATATTAATAGTATCTATAATTACAATAATGATAATATTTGGAATGTTTTTTTAGTTGTGGGGTTTTTTTGGTTGGTTGGTTTTTTGGGGGGTATTTTGGTTGGGTTTTTTTTGTTTTTGTTTTTTGTTTGTTTGTTTGTTTGTTTGGGGTTTTTTGCTTGTTTGTTGGGCTTTTTTTAAGTGAGCCAAAACTAGGTAGGTTTCTGCCCCTCATTTTAGAGAATTCAGCCTTTAGGTCTTAAAAGGCTGAATATATCTGCTAGCTAAGACCTAGCAGATATAATTAAGGATACTATAGGTTAGAGCAATATTCAAATTTAACCAAGATTTGTTAGTTTTATTGCTTTTTATACTTTAACAAAAACCTTAAAATTCCACAGTAGTTCAGTTCATACTTCTTAGGCAAAACAGTTAATTCTTTCAAGTTGTTCTGATATTGATATTGTGTGAAATCAAAAATTGTTTTTTCCTCCTTTATTGACCACTATGATTTGGACATTAGAAGACCAAATAGGTCTTCTAATTAGGCTTTTAATCTAAGTTTTTAAAATGCGAAAAATTAGCATTCACAGAGGAAAATATACATAGGTTCCCTAACATAATATAATGGGGAACCATCATTTATTCTATTGTTTTAAAATAAAATTTCTAATAGGTTTTTCCTTCATTGTAATTCAGGGTTTTTAAAGTACCTCTTAGCCTACAAAGGATGCTAGTATGGCTATATTTGCTGTTTTAGCAGAAGAATTTTAATAAATTCAATCAGTGATGTAAAATGAAGCCCAGTGAGGGGTCTGAGAGGCTCAGCTCTGCTTCTTTTAGTTAATACAGTTTCTTTCTCTAACTGTAAAGAAATCTTGTCCAGCATTAACAGAATCAGACTTGAAAACGGTGTAGACATCTGTTTAATTTCAAAGCACACAACACATTTCTTATGCTATTGCATAAATTTCAGAACAGCTGAATGGTCTATTTTATTTGTTTACTGTATCCTGTATTTTGAATTAATATATCTGTAAAATCTTCTGTACATTGTCAGCATATCTGTTGAAGAGTGTTGTCAGGTCAGGATTTCCTAATCAAATTTATGGCATCTGTCAACATAGGTTATTATGGATAGAGAATTGCACTCGCTAGCTGAATCCAGGTATCCTAGAAAAGTTTAGTATTTTCTGAACCTGACTGAAACTGAACTTTAGAAATTGAGGACACTCAGCAGCTTTCTGAACTAGGCCCTCTATTTGTGAGGAGATAATGAGAATGTGCTGGAATATTTCAGGCAGAAATAAACTGACATCAAGACATGGGGAGACAGAAGTCATGACATAGGGCAGTGCTAACATCTGCCTCCTCTAACATACTGTAAACAGCGTCAGGAAGCTCCTCAAAGCTCCTGACATTGTAATATTTGCCAAATCCCCCAGAATGTGGAGTTAGCCATACAATGTATCAAATGTCAAGGTGACTGACATCATCTACTGTCACACAGGTCCTGCAAGCCAACCTTCAGGGTGGATAACAGCAGAGAGGCTGCATGGAGCTCCTGTTCTCATGCTGGAGCTGGAATCCCAGCCTAAACAGCCAGCAGGGGCTGAAAATATGGCCAAAAGCCCAAATGATCAGATTGCTTTAGGCTGATGTGAACGGAACTTGTTTGTAGTAATTTGAATTTCTATTATAGATGTTTATTCAACACTAATTGAGGTCTTGTGCAGAGTTTTGTAAAATGGAGTAATGCCCACGAGCCTCATCTTTTGCAGACAAGCTTAGCTTCAACCAGCATTATCCTTGATATATCAAACAACATAAAAAGTGATAAGCCCGGAAGCCTAATATAGAGTTTCCACATGTTTATGTGGACAGAGGGCTAAAAGCACCATGGTTTGGGAGAGTGCAAAAACCCTGACAAAAGCAGTATGTATACGTTCATTACACCTTTTGCCTAAGATTATCTAAGCACACTAGTTTGTTTCATTTGTTACAGACAGCTTGTGGCAACAAAATTTTTATCTAGTTACCAAGGTAAAAAACAGAAACAAATTAATTAAAATGTAACATTGACAACAATGCTATACTGTCAAAGTAGCTAGACTTGAGACCATACTTGAATAATCATTGATGATAAAAACATATTTGTTTCCCTTAATAATACGTTACTCCGCAAAAAGAAACATTATTATATTGTGAATTAGTTAACTTACTTGCTAAAGATTTGGTATATCCTCAAAGTGTTAATTAGTGCTTCTCAGGCATGCATTATCACTTATGCTCATCAATATGTTGACAGAGACGCTTGAGTTTTTGGCAAAGATCTATTAGTAGGATGTGTGTACAGAAAAAATATTTCCAAGTGAACACTGGAGAATAAATAAAAGAAAACCCTTAAAAATGAAATAATTTTTAAGACTTCTGGCAGAAAAAGACAACAAAACCTAAAGAAAATATTCAGAACTATTTCTGTCCTTTGTCTTCATTTCTTCTTGTACTCAGAGGACCCAGGCTTTACTTTGCTGTTTATCACAGAAGACAAGTCATTTAGAATTTTCCAGGCACTTTGTAAAAGGATTATGATTCCAGTAATAAATGGATATTTTCTAGTTCTTCTCTACGCTTTCCTCTATTATAAGAATTGAATTATGCTACTAATACATAGATCTTAAAAAAGCGTAGAGGTTGAAAACAATAATTTTCACAGTGATGGCAAAAAAAGCCTGAGAATTAGTGCATATTTTATGATTTGACCTTTCAGATTTTTTCCATGCTTAAATCTAACAGAAGGTCATTATCTTCAGGTAAGGTGCCATAGCTCCTAATTTTTAAGCTCCTGGTCTCTTGTTGGAATGTAAGCCCCAGCATTAGATGCCTTTAAGTTCTTCTCCACAGGATCTAGAGAGGATTAGGCACCTTACAAAGGTCACTAATTTCTGCTTTTATGGCAATAGGAAATACTGTGATTTCTCATTCTGATTCAGAACATGCTTATCCAAGACTGAGCTATGGGCAGGTGCCTTCAGTGCAGTACTTAAATGAGGATACTGAGGTTCTCTTCTGAATCTAGCAATTCGTAGAAATTGTGCAGAATCACTTTTTTCTTTCCAAATACAGGCAGGGAAGAAATCATCCAAGTGTACAGTTGTTTCTGATTTTTACATGTGTGTTGTTAATAATGTTTATCTAGAAAGTTGAAGACTTTCTCACGTATTATATTAAGTTACTGATTGTAATATTGAATTGTAATATGTTTTGTATTTGACCTTTCATATGTGTAGGGAGGGATGCGAAATAGAAAGAAAGAAAGAAAGAAAGAAAGAAAGAAAGAAAGAAAGAAAGAAAGAAAGAAAGAAAGAAAGAAAGAAGAAAGAAAGAAAGAAAGAAAGAAAGAAAGAAAGAAAGAAAGAAAGACTCCAGATAGTTTTAGTTCTGCACTTTTTTTATTTCTCTCTTATGTATTATTGCTTTCAATTAGGATTTTGTTGTTATTGTTGTTGTTAGTTTGCTTTGATTTCAATAACAAATATAAACTGAATGAAAAGTTAAAATGCATAAATCAGAGCATATACTTCAAGATAAATTTTCTTTGTTGAATAATTATAATTTTTTGTATGTGCTTTATTTTGACCTCCCAAACTCCTCATGCCTCTTAAGCAGCTTGAATAACTAGAAAGCCTCGAGACAATTTTTTCTTATAGATATACATTATAATGGCTTGATGCTTTTGTGAAAAGGGAACCTGGTCTAATATTTATTGCAGGATGGGAAAGAAAACATAGAATCATGGAACTATATAATAGTTTGTGTTGGAAGGGGCCTTTAGAGGTCATCTGGTTCCAACCCTCCTGCGATGGGCATAGATACCTTCCACTAGTTCATATTGCTCAAAGCGCAATCCAGCCTGGCCTTGACCGCTTCCAGTCATAGGGGACCCACAACAGATATGTTTATTAATGGCCATAGAAAAAATTACTGTCTTCATCTTTCTTTCAAGCCCTATTTAGGTACTGAAAGGCCACAATAAGGTCTCTCTGGAGTCTTCTCCATGCTTAACAATCCCAATTGTCTCAGCCTGTCTTCAAAGAACAGGTGTTCCAGTCGTCTATTTTCATGACCTTCCTTCTGGACCTGTTTTCTTGGGTCATTGTCTTTCTTGGGCTGTGAGTGCTACTGCTCCAGTTGTGGTTCCACAAGAGCAGAGTAAGGAAGAAAATCCATAGGTTATCCTTATTACCCTGCTTTCTGGAAAGAGGATGTGTAAATATTAGACTGAGATAATCAGACATAGATAAGAAGTTGACACCAGGAGAGAGAGCAAGAAGTGATATGAAAAGAGTTATACTATATTGTGCTATGATGTAGTCTGGGTTAAGTATAGGAACAGTTCTTGTTAAATGTCATCATTTTTGTTGGCACTAGTAGAGGAATACCGTTCATAATATTGTTCCCTGATACATCAAAATTAAATGTTCTAAGGAAAGTATGTCAGACTACCCAAAAGAAAAGGATTAAAATAAATAGCATGAAATCCACAACACAAATTTCCAGGATGTTGAGGACTAAAACACTTTTGCTGTACACTGAAATGTTATGATGTGGAAGCCCCACTCAGCTTTCAGGAGCTTTTAAATTAACCAGGAATTAACATATGGCTGGTGAGAGCACATAGTACCTACTCAGCTCTCTTGGACTACAAAGTATGAAGAACCTAATGGATGTTTAAATATTTACAACTGAAAAAACACCCCAACCAGACACAGATGTATGGCTCTTTCTGTGAGACACAGATCCTCTGTATTAAAGATGGAAAATGAATAAATATCTCCTTCTTCAGATAATATGTTCCTTTCACACTCCATTCTGTGGTAAGAATTAAGCAATACACATACCAATAACATCTTATAAAACTGAAGATTTGAATCTGAGCTGTTTTCTGGTATAAAAATCCTCTGTCATAGGTTTGTGGCATGGGACATGGAAATTAGAACATCTTGTTAAAATCTGATATCATAGCTTTATAGTTTTGACAAAAAACAGCTCTAAATCTGGACCAATATTTTGCAGATTGGCCCTCATTATGATCCCAAGCTCATCTCAGTTTGCAGTTTGCAGTTTGCAGCCTAAGTTAACCACACTGGTGTATTCTCAATAGATTTAGAGTTTGAAATTCCCATAAAGGAAAAGAAAACATTAAGTTGACACTGGTAATTCCAAATAAAGTAAGATGTGGAAATGCCCTTAACAGCTTTTTAAAGTTCTTCCCTTTCAAGATTTTAGTAAATGTGGGATCAGAGCTTGCCTGCATATGAAGTTGTTGTTGCCATGCAATTCTGAATTAGAAACATTTCCTCTAAGTTTTAGCTATGTATTCTGTTGTTTTCTTATTCTCCAATAGATTTGATATTTATGAAATGACAGACTAAAAGTCATAAAGATAAATTTCATCAAAGACTAGAGGAAGGTCTAAACATGGTTGATCAGCTTTATTTACTTAAAAATAACTTAATTTTTTTCCAGTTTCAGATAGTAACAAGAATTCTATTTGAGAAGTGAAAAAAATTAGAATTCAAAACGTGTCTATTTCTGCAGTTTAAGCACAGTAATTTTGTCTAATCATGTCTTATTTTTATTCTCTTTGACATTATGAGTTTTTCACTGAGGAAAAAAAAATGACAAAGGTGCAAAATGTTTCAGAACAGTAATACTGAAAGCTGTCATTCATAGTTTTCCTTTTCAAAGCTTTTTCACTAAAAAACTCCAGACTGGAAACCTATGGTGCTGAAATTTTCATCATTAAATTTTAATGATAATCTCCAGCAGTTCTGGTATACCTTTATTTTGACAGGGATAACAAAATATATGTTCATTTAGATGAACTTAGAAAGTAGCATATCAGTTTTAATGCACATTTTCTTGTCCCTGATTTTTGCTTTACTTGCAGAAGATCACTGTTTGGGATGATTTACATTTGTTTCCTTCTGTAGAATATTTTGAATGACGTTTGATTTTCATCAGTTAAAATATATGATTAGAATAATGGACATGTTATTAGCAGTCTTAAATTAAGGGCTGGTGTGGTCTCCTGTAAGAGAAGGCAACTATCATAGATGCTGTCATTCCCTATTTATTTATGTATTCATTAATTTATTACTGTGTTTATGTAACAGGCACTGGTGGTATAAAGAACTTGTGATTTACTTTTCATTGTGAGACTATGATAGGAACAAATAACCTCAGTTAAGGATAACCGTATAGACATTTAGAAATTTCTTCTGAAAAGACCGTTTTCTGAGCCAGTGCCAAGCCTACCTAACACCTAAGCAGTTAATGCTCTCTCTTCTCTATACAGATAGATCATTTTGCAGTCTTTGCAGAGGCTTCGGACAGGGAGAGTCACCTGCAATTTTTGTCTGCAATCAGGAGACCGGTTTAATTGGGCAATGGCAGAGCCTTGCAGGATATCCTAATGAGCCTAATTGGTAGCAGAAATCTGACTCCTGGGAGAACAGAGAAAGAAACCAGACAGTCAAAGAGACAGGTAAAGGCTGTGGAGTAAGAGAAATAAGATGGAAGGGCTCTGTCAGGGCTCAATACTGGTATAATACACTTCCTTGGCTCGTTCTTCTCTTAGTATCTCTTGTTACTTTGTTTACCAGCTGTGTGCCCATGGCACTATTGTCTGTCTTTTCTGTTGTTGAGTGGTCCTGCGGATCTTTTTGTGCTTATCATGGCTTTTGTTCCAGAGTGATCTGAATATGCAGGGAGTCCTAGCTTGAAAAGCTGTCCAGTCTAATCACAAATCTGCTTTTGCAACACTCGATGCAATGGGGGGTGGGAAGAAGAAGAAAAGTCCCATCAAACTGTGTTTCTGAGAGGAAGAATCTTCAGTGTAGCTTCGACCACCTCACTAACAGTATCCCCGTCGTCAGCTGTCACAGTTCTGTCACTGAAATACCTGGCAACAACTGAATTTTAATGAATGTCTGCTGTGCCCTAGAATTTAAATGAGATATTTGATAAAAGAGAGAAAATCTTCTGCATATCTACCTTATTCTCTAATGCATTTATCCTGGTAAAAATAAATAAATTCAGGATAATTTCACTTCTAGTTTTCTACAGAGATTTCCCTGCAAAGCTGTACTGAATTGTTTTCATGCAGATTTCCCCCTGCTCTGATAGAACCCAATTGATGTATATGCAGTTCCTGTTGTTTTCCAGCTTCCTTAGCTTCCCAGACTGGTAGTGGAATTCATCTCTGATAGTCTGAATCAGTGTCAAAGTGTGTGAAGCCAGCAGCAAATAATTTACTGGGGACATACTCATCTGAGCAGAGTTATGGCAATGCTTATTATCAGGATCTTCGCAGGTGGGCTACTTATTAGTCCCTAATAAGTGATGCTTTACTGCGTACTGAAGACCTAAATGACACATTTGCTATCTTTTATCTTCCTAAAACTAATTTTTTTTTTAGAGTAGATTCTATTTTGTTCAGTGATACTGGTGTGCGTATCAAAAGAGTGCTTATTGCAAAATCCTCAGTTTGCTGAATGTCTCTGGTCACAAAAGTGAGTTTTCAAGCTCAAACGGAGCCATGAATTGGTTGTGGGGGAAAAGTAAAAGTTAAGTATTCCTAGCATGCAGTGTGCTTTTCTCCTATGCAGTATGTGACACTACCTAGGTGTAAACACTGCCTCACACAGATGTGTTAGTTGAATTCCTGCTTGTATGCAACTGCTTTTTGGGAAGTGAAGGGAGATTATAGCTCTTTGTTCTAATTAAACCTTTTCGGTTGCAAACAGTGGGGGTAAACATATGTTGAGCATATTTGTGTGAAACAAAGAATTGTCTTGCAAATGTTTCTGATCAATGGTAACAAAATGAAAATATAATGAACGGCAATCTTGTTGCAGAAACCCAGGATATGAACTCTTTTTCTTTTTTTCTTTTTTTTTTCTCTTTTTTTTTACGTAGTGAAGATAATATATATATTCCAAATAAACTCAGGGTGTAGAAGGCTATTTTCCCATGCTCACTGCTCTTAAAGAGATCCTAGATTAAAAAAAAAATAGTACTGGAAGCAGTATACAAAATGTCTCTATAAGTGTAGCACTGGAAACAGAAGGTGTATCTAAAACACAAAGAAAGGAGCAGCTGGTACTTCTGACTACAGGCTGAAGTATCAGTTGTGAGATTACCTGCTCTAATTATTACTGAAATTCGTTGAAATCTGCATGAAGTATGCCCCAGTGAGAAACCTGAATTCCACCATGCCCTCCTGATATCTCATAAATTATCTCTTGCTACCTGTGTAAGCACAGTTATTAGTACTGGCTACCTTTGAGAGGTATTTGTGCTTTTTTTGGGGGTGGTTTTTGTTTTTGTCTTCCCTTGAATGAAGAAATGAATAGTAGGTTTAGGGAAGGTTTCACACAGATATTTTAGTTCATTAAAAGAGATTACCCTCCACCCCATTTTAGTATCTGTGTACTATCATAGGATATGTTCAATTTCCTATGCAAACAGCCTGAAGTGTGGAATGAAAATTGGGAAGAGTCTAGAGGAAAGCCAGGGATGCCTAGCTGACAACAATACAAACTGGCAGTGAAACACAGAGCAGGGTGCACACCAGGGGAAAAATTTGCCACAGTAATCAGTGACTGAATTTATTACAATGTTATAGCATAGAATGGGAATGAGATTATCTTCATTCACTTATCAGTGCTGACATTGATGATGAACAGTTAACAGCTACCAGCCCTTTACCTTGAGCCCATGAAATTGAACCAAGAATAATTTGGTGTGGGCTGAAGAAGTGCACAATCATTTATTGTGCTTGGTCGCAATTAGTTATCACTCTGGATACAGAAGTGAAATCACAGAAGGGATAGGCTTCACATATTTTATAATAGTATTGAGGGAAAAAATGCTGCTTTTGTGCTGCTAAAAAAATGATAATATACATTTTAATGTACCACTATAATTCTTCTAGCACTTACCTCCATACCAAAACCTAACTGCCCTGTGTATTTCCTAAGCTCAGGCAGTCTCTTTCCCTTTTCACCTTTCATCATATTAATGTCAATAATTATGAAACAATATAAAGCAATATAAACTTTTCCACAAGCTTCACATGTAGACCCAGGCTGAGAACCTGGAGGTTTTGTAAAAACAGCTGCTTGCCTTCTGGGTGGAGCTCAGTACAGATCAGGTGTTTCTGATAACCAACACTGGCCTCCTATTTTGAACTGCATGCCTCTGTTAAGCCTTGTGCTGGTAGCTGTCAGCACCAAGATGATATCCATCCTCTTGGATTGTTGGGGGATGATCTTCTTGGTCAATGAGTAATTTATGTAGGGAAAAACACTGTCTTCTACTGTGATTCCAATTAGTCTGTCCTTGTCCTTGCATCCCTCTGACTTGCAGAATGTGCTGTGTGGGCTGCTCGAGTAGCAGGATTTCAGTGGTGACATGCTCATCTGCACAGGACAATGCTCAAGTGAACATGAGAGCCATTCCTGCACTGCTGAGAGGGGGTCTTGACTGAAGCAGAGAGGAAAGAATCCATGTTTTCTGTAGGGTATAAAGTCTGAAGTAGACTCCTCTGGTTTCCAATTCCAATTTCATTTTTCAGAAGGAGCAAGCTGGCTTTCATCTATTGTAGATCCCAGAAGCCAGCTGTCGTGGTTATTGTGGGATAACGGAAGAGCAGCAGGCATGCAAGATGTCAGGGAATGAACCAACTTCATATAGTTACCAAAATGTCTGGGCATAAGAAAATACACATAACCCTTATTTGATAAAAGACAACATCCTACCATTGGTAGCTAATTAGATCAAGAGAACACTTTTCAGACTTTTTGAAATGGCTGAAAATAACTAGTAGGTATCCATAGGGGTTTGTGTTAGGGCACAGTTGGTCTGGTCTGGAAAGGGAAGTGGAGAGTGAGATGACAAGGTTTGATGATAATGTTAAATTTATGCAAAATATTAAGGAAGGAATCTGAATGAAGAACACTGGGTACATTTTGTGAAGCTGATTGACTGCTGATAAAAGGGTAAGTGAGGTTCACTTTTGACAAATGCAGTGTAGTGCTGGTTGGAAAAACAATCCATCTCTACATACACAGTGAAGAACTTTAAATCAGTTATTACTATTCAGGAAAGAGATTTTGGAGTCATTATGTAATCACACCCTGAAAACATCAGCTCAATGTTAAGTGGTGGTCAGAAAAAAAAATATAGTTTTGAGAACTGAGAAAAGAATTGAGAGGAAAGCAGAAAGTATAATTATGCTGCTGTATAAATCCATGCTGTCCTCACATCTTGAATGCTATTTGCAGTTCTGTTTATAATAATAAAATATTAGATATGGAAAAGGTACCGAAAAGGGCAAAAAAGTATGACAAATAGGGTGAAATGGTTTCTGCAAGAGAAAAAGTGAAATATATTTGGGTATTTTTGTCTAGAGAAGAAATGGATAATGAGCACCATGGCAGTGAGTGAATAGAAGAATATTTTTTCATTCGTTCTCTGAATACAGAAACAAGGCAGAGACAAATTAAATTTTAAAGAGATTTAAGTGAAAGAATAAAAAATAGGTACATTTTTTTCCCACAGAAGGTCTTCTTAAATGGTATGAGTTTCTGATGTGGAATAATATGCACAGTAAAAGTTTTGATGAGTTAAAAATAAATTACTGAAATCTGAGGAGAAACATTCATGAAGTGCTGATAAACATAAGGATAAAACCTGTGACTTGAAAGTCCTCAAGGCGCAGATTATTGTTGTCTCAGAGGAAACGTAGGGGTTCAGTGTCACAGAATCTCTGCCCTTTTCCATTTCTTCCCCTGAGATATGTGCTCTCAGAGACGGGATATGTTGGTAGGTGGACCTGTTTCTGACCCAGTGCTGCTGTACACAATGTCGAGGCTTAATCACCCAAGTCTATATCTCAAAACACACAAAAGTATAACCACTTATTAAACCTGTTTTCAGAGCAGAATTTAGACTGAAGTAACCCAGTCTTTCAACAGAGACTAACCACTGGGCACAAAAAAGACAAAATAGTTTTATGATGTCCTAAGACTACAATGGATTGTGAATCTGCAGTAAAAATCAAAGCTGTGCTTTAATGTGTAAAGCTTTTCCTGTTGAGCTGTAGTCCTGCCTCTCTCTCTTTTTTTTTTTTTTTTTTTTTAAAATCTTATTTTTTTCCTTTAGCTTCTGACCAGGACAAAGAAATGGCATATAAACATATAGGATTACTTGATAGTAGTTATGTAAATACCACATATAAGGAAGAAATTCTTGTGACAAGAAGAAATGAGCTTTTTTTTTTTGCTTTTGTAGCAGTTCCATGAATGTTATATATAGAGTAGTGCTAAGAAAAAATATATTCAGGTGGAAAAGGTCTAACCGGGAATATTCAGACATTTCTCTCTAAGCTCAGGAACCCACAGTGGAACCACCACAGAGGTGATTTTTTGTTCTTATTTATTCTTTGCAGCTGCCATATAATGTACTAGAACTAGGAAGAGGAATTAATTTCTTTTTAGTTTGGTACTAGATAACAGTTTCAAAGAAGGAAGATGGGAATTTCCACTTTGAGTCCAGAGATGAAGAAACTGGCCTCCAGGAATAAAGCAAGTAGCTGGATCAACTAAAAGAAGCAAGGAGTGTATGGTCTTCAGAAGGATTTAAGAGTGAATCTCTGTCAATCTGCTAAAGGACGTTTCACAATCCAGTGTCAGTTTCACTTTAACAAATGTTTTATTTAGATGTGTCCTTAAAAACTAAAGGCTCCTAAATTTCTTTCCAAACTCTCTAAGTCAGGGAGAGCAACTTTTTAAATGGTCAGATAGAGACAGGACACAGGGGAACAGTTTTGAACAAAAAAGATTTAGATTACATCTGAGAAAGAAATCCTTTATGCAGAGGGTGGTGAGGCACTGGAACTGGCTACCCAGGAAAATTTTGGATGACCCATCTCTGGCAATCTTGAAGGCCAGGATGCCCTGAACAAGCTGATCTATTAGGTGGCATCCCTGCCCAAACAAGGAGGATTGGATCTTGGTGATCCTAAAGTCTCTTCCAACCCAAAAAATTCTATGACAGCAGAGAAGGTGTTTGAGCATATAACAATAGAGTTACCCTAGACATCCTCTTGAGCTCCAGATGGCCTCCAGCTCTTACTCCTGGACTCAGGCTTATGGCAACACATCATGTGCCTTCTCTGCTGCCTCTGGTTCCCTGAAGTTTCAGGTGCCTTAATCCCAGCTTTCATGTTTCTGTGTGATACAGGAAAGGCTTTTGGGACTATGAAGGAGTTTTGTCTGAATGCATTTACCTCACAGCTTTTAACTGTGAAGTCAGTTTTCATATAGGCTAAACTTCAACCTGAATTGTGGAATTTTTACCCAAGACTGCCTGCATCAATAGTGGAATAGTTTTAGCATGATCCTTTAGGATTTGTAACAGCATGACTTGGAAATCTACACATTGAGGTACTTTTATACCTACAGAGTTCCTAATGGCCTAGGAAGGTCTTAAGCAATGCTGAGAAGGTAAAGTATATCAAGGTATTTTTCTGGAGTCAAAGTGAATTAAGCAGTCTCACTGCTGGACTCATAGAAAGAGGGAAGAATTTGTTGAAAGGGATAATTTATCCCTCCCCACCCTTCTTTCCCCAAAATGGAGTATTGTCCTCTTCTCTTTTCTTTCACATGCCTTTGGCCAATGTGCACAAACATTCTGTTGGTGGATGTTTTTGTAACATTTTTGAAATTTGAAAATTAACACTTCCATAGTGTCAGTAACTTTCTTCTTTTCAGTGGTATGTGCAGAAAGTAACAAAGTATCACAAAAAACTCCTAAATTATATTTTTTATTAAAATATGTACTTCCCTACTAGGGATCATAAGTGTAAATTTAACAAATAGAATAAAAAATAGAACATAAGATTTCAGGATGATTTCTGGATTTTCCCATAAGGCTTCACAGAGCCTATTTTAAAATGACAGCAAATCAACCATAACCCAGCAGAACGCATTAACTTCAAGATGTTGAAATTAAAATGTGTATTGGGGAATCAGCAGAGACTAAGGCAATGGTACTTGGAATGCTCTATTAAGGTACACCAGGTATTAAATTTTGTTAAATTTTCGTCTCCAATTGCATTTTTTCAATTTCAGCTCTTGTAACACTTGAAAGTTCAGACATTTCAACTTAAATTTTTTAAATGAAACAAAAATTACTAAAAACATATCATGGAATTTGCTAAAAATAATTGTAATAATGTTCAATTGATGTATTTTCAATTCACTAGGCCATCTTTTCAAAATGAAATACAAAAGTGGCTTTTAACTCTGAAGATCTCAGAAGATTATGTTGGTTTTTCATTTGTTTAAATTGTTTTTGGGTTTTTTTTATGTGCACCTGAAGAGGAAACAAGAAAGAACCACTCATCCAGACCAGACAGCTACATAACATGAGCACACATTGAGAGTGAGAAAAATGTGGAAAAATAAGTGGAGAGATAATTGTTGAGGCATCAACTGAATGGTAGGATCATGAATCCTATATTGATCTTCTCTCCCCTGCTTCAAGACATGCTTGTGCCAGAGGGGAATCACAGTCAAATTGCAATCACACTTGACAATGTAATCCTGCTTCATGTCTTATGAAAAAGTGAATTCTGTAATAAATAACCTGTATTAATATGAACCAAAGATTTTGCTATTACATACACTAACTTACTAAGTGGATAAAGTTGAAAATCTTCCAACTTACTATAGTCATGCTTCATTTTGTTCTTTTTTATGAAAGGGCTTTCATCATTTTACTTACTGATATTTCAGTATGAAACACTTTTCCCTCTATTCTTATCTTGTATGACATTTATACTGTTACTAGAGAAATACATTTATTTTCTCCAGCCTTGATTTTTTTCAGCCAATTTCTAGTTGCTTTTATTTATCTGACATACTACTATTGAATAATTAGGAGTGCAACAGATTTTTTTAAATCTCTTCCAATTTGCTTCTCATTGCAAGGCTAAATTATGGATAGGTGAGGTTGTTTGCAGCTATTCTTAATTTTTATTTTACTCTACTTCTCTAAAAAGGTTCTTGCTCCTCTCTTCTGTCTATTACACAGAAGGTACACAATTTTCTTCTTGGAGAGCTTCATGGGGTTCCTGTCAGACTACTGAGATCCTTATGATTCATTTTACAACTCTTCATCCCAGTTTTAGTGGTCATGACCAACTTTTGAACCCAGTTTTCATGGTCATGACAGGCCAGTCAGCCTTTATTGGGTCGTTAGTCAGGTCTGAAGGCAAATCCTGTTCAAAACTGTTTCTGGGCACTGAAGAAGAATGTGAATGAGATCAGCCAGAAAGGATTTGTCAAGAGCAAATTGGACCTGACCAACCTAACAGTCTTGTAAGATGAAAAAGAAGCATGGCCAGCACATCGAGGGAGATGATTCTCACCCTCTGCTCTGTCCTTGTGAGACCCCACCTGAAGTGCTGTGTCTGACACTGGACTCATCAGAACAAGAAGGGCATGGACATGTTACAGGGAGTCCAGGGAAGGGTCACAATGATGTTCAGAAGGCTGGACAATATTTTCTATGACAACAGGCTGAGAGCGTTGGGTCTGCTCAGCCTGGAGAAGAGAAGGCACTGGGGAGACCTCACAGCAGCCTTTCAGTACCTAACAGGACCAGGATAGTTGTAGAGGGACTTTTTACAAGAATATATAGTGTTAAGATATGGAGAAATGGCTTTGAACTGGAGGAGAGTGGGTTTAAATTAGATATTAGGAAGAGATACTTTACGGAGAGGGTGGTCAGACACTGGAACTGGTTGCCCAGAGAGGTGGTGCCCATATAACTCTACTGTTATATGCTCAAACCATGGGGGTTTCCCCATCCATGGAGACATGTGCGGTCATTTTGGACAGGGCTCTAAGGAACTTGATCTAGTTTAATCTGTCAATTAAATGACCTTTAAATAGTCCTTTCCAACACAAACTTTTTATACAATTTTGTCATTTTCTCATTCTGAGATGACTAGATTTGGAGATGAGGAGATGACAGTAGTTGCCATCTACTTTGACTTTAGCAAAATTTTCAACATGGTCTCCTGTAAGATCTCTTCTCTCTCTTTTAGGACCTTGCACTGCTATACTCCAGATAGATTCACTACCAGAGAAGTGAAAAACTGTCGCATTGATTTCAACATCTAGCAGTTAGTGGCCACGTTGTACCTGAAGGACACTTAGAAGTGGAGTTTTCCAGGGGGTCTATTCTGAGGCCTATCCTGTTTGATATCTTTATTAGTGGTGTTGAGGAGGAGACACAATGCCCCCTTGCAGCCCTGTTTTTGTGCCTGAGATGTTTTGGTTTTCTGAAATTCTTTTCCCAGGAAATTTTCTGTGAACAAGAGACATGTTTTAGTAATTGTAACTTCGCTTTTCATTCCTTTTCCTGGGAGGGACTTCTTCTTGATGTCCCTCTGGTCTGACCAACGTGGTCGAAAAGGTTTGTTTTTTGTCACCAACCAGATTGGTCTGTGTAAAATAGTATATAAGGGAGACACATCCCAAAAATAAAGGAGTCATTTTCAGCTTTCTGAAGTTTGGAGTCAGTGTCATTGTGGTGTAAAACAGTGTCACCTCCTGGTTAATTGTTTCAGTGACAGAAAACCAGCAAATGGAAAAGATAAGGTTCAAGAGCAGATCTGCTATTCAGGTGACTTTAGTCAGGCTAGTGTGATGGAACAACAGGAACTTCATGAAAATCAGCAAAGACTAATGCAAAGTCCTGTACTTGGGAATGAAACTCCTACAGCAGCATGAAGAGGGTCTGGCTGACTGGATGGGGAGAAGCTCTGCCTGGGGCCCTGAAGAGCAAAAAACTGACACGGGTCAGTTGTGTTCCTGGCAAGAAAATGGTCAACAGCACTCTGGGCTGTGGGAATAGGAGTCCTGGGTATGGAGTAAGTCTGATGGCCCCATAATTTCCTGGATCCTCCTATAAGCCATTCTTGTAGATGGGGGGACATTGGAATTCTTCCAGCCTTCTGGGTTGTCCCCTGACCTTCATAACTTCTCAGTGATAATGGAGAGCAGTCTTGCAACGACATCAGCCAGCTCTCCTGACACCCTCAGGTGCATTCTATCAGGGTCCATTTATTTGTAGATGTTCTTCTAACTGGATATTGGGAGGTGGGAGGAAAAACACTGTTAGGACTTCAAGCACTGGGACATGTAGTCCAGAGAGGTTGCTCATCATCTGGCTTGGGAGATATTTGATACCAAATCAAATAAACCCTGAGCAACTGCTCTGCATTCAGAGCAGACTCTGCTTTTAGCAGGGTGCTGGGCTAGAGATCTCCTGACATTCTTCCAGCCTGAGTGATTCTGTGATACTAGTCCAGGTATCCTGAGTCCTGGATACCAAAGTCTTGTTTTTCAAGCTTACCTGTCTTGTATACAGGAGGAAATCCCTAAAGCTATGATTACCAGTGTCTTTTCTCTTCCAGTTCTGTCTTGTAAATATATCCTGTTACCAAATAAACCCCCAATAAAAAAACCTAAAAATAATCTTGAAAATGAGTGGCACGACTGTAGCACATAGGCTCCCATTTTGCTTCATGCTGCCAGTGTTGTGTCACTTTCTCCTTTTATTCCTGTCTCTCTGCACCTTAACTGCCAACACCCCAAATTTGTAGCTTACCGAGTAAACGTGGTTCCTTTTTCCAGTGTTAGTGTTGTTAGGCAGTTCTATTTTAATAAAAACCAAATAGCAGCTGAAATGAAACCTCTTCAGTATAACTGGAATAAATTCCTAATGCAGGATAACAGTTTATGTGTTTGAATTAGATTAACAGGATCACAAGGGATGCTGGCAAAGTGCAATGCTGAAAGAAATGTTTTATCATGTTACAAATAGTTACATGTGTATTAATTTGAAGTCCACTACAGTTCAACCATTGTAAAGCTCAGTTTATGACATAAGATTTTTTGAGGGAAGTCATAAAGAAAGGCAAAGCTTCTGAACAATTTACAGCAAGCAACAAAAAGCATCTAGTATAATTCAGAGTTTTGTCTTTCAAATATTAAATCTTACAGATACGCTGCTCTTTCCTTCCAGAATCTGAGAAAGATTGAGATGATGGGTATGGAGAAGTCGGCACCGGGCCCATGAAGGTTACTTAAATTCCTGATAGAAGGATTGTAATGTCTGGGCTCAGATCTGATCTCCCAGATATAGGGAGGAAGGCATGATTCCAGCTTTGGATATAGCCAAGTATGCCAGAGGTGTGCTAGCAAATGCTGTGTCATCATAGCTGTAGAGCTGTGTTAAGGAGAAAAAAAGAACAGTGGTATAAATTTAGTTGAGGAAATAACTGCCACTGCACAAAACAGGTCACCCAAAACAGGTGTTGCAGCACATCTGTATGTATAAATATTTTGTTCATGTTTGCTTGTCACCATAAATTTGTTCGTGGGTTCTTCTTAAAAATATAATTTTTTTTCTACTGTTAGATCTTTGCCATCTACTAGCAGATTTATCAGCTCTAGAGGTCAGCACATTATTTGGGTCAGAAATTATGGATGCAGAGTAGATTTTTTTATTGGTTTAATTTCCATATTTACATATCTATGACCTATTTTTCTGAACATATGTGCTGACATACTCCATATGGGCAAGTGATTTTTAAAGGGAAACCTCAGGTGACATATTTTTGACTTGCACCAAGACAGAAGCACCTGCTAAATCAACTAAACTAAAATATATCCTGCTATTTTAATATAGTCTTTACCACATTTACCACCTCTACTTCACTGTAGCTCCTCTTCGGACAAGTTCATCAGGCAGAGCGGTTTGGAAAAAACGATGGACTTCTCCTGATGGTCAATATATCAAACTGTAAATAAATATGAAAAAGAAGGCACAGACTGGAAAAGGAAGTTCTATCTTGTGGAGTACCAAATGATGCTCCCTTAAAAATAAGATTATTTTACTTTAAATGACGTGTGCATTTGGCCAAATGCTTACTATTCTTTCAGTTCTTTCAGGAATGGAATTTACACAAGTAAAGCATAATTGCACCTTTGCGAGCAACAAAGAGCATATACGTATATATATATACCCCAAACTGCGTTTGAAATAGATGGGTTGCATATTTTGGCCACTGCAGTGCAGAAATTAGCCAAAAACCTAGTTTTTTTATGCTGAGGTGAATCAGAACTACTTCTAAATTACCTCTGCCATGTTGCAGTCATTGTATCTACTTTACAGAAATGTGATGATCCCCTATTCTGCTGGGTAACATTGCCCCATTCTGTAGCCCTGTTTCCTCCTCTATCAGTCAGATTAACTTTTGCCTTGTGGCTGAATGTTGTTGGAGTGTTGTGTTTGGATGGCACTTAGAAAAAAAGGATTACTGACAGATGTATAAGTGAAGATAAATGAGCCTTTGAAGACATGAAATGCTAGAAGTTGATACTGTTGAGTTGGTGCTATTATTGGGACTAAGAGTGCTTTGGAAGTTAACTGGGAAGGACAGTTCAGCAAAGTCATCTTGTTTTTCCCTTCAGTTTCCCCTTAAGTTTTGTGAAACTGATTGATCTATCAGAATAACATGTATGGTCTTGTTTTTACACCATTTGGTGTACTTTCTATGTGTCTGCTCTGCCTAAAACATTTATAAAATGCAAACATTTAATTTCAGTAAAATAATCATATGATATTGTCTGCAGTGATACTCTTTTTTGCACTTGTTTATGAACTCTTTTGACTTTGGTTATTTCCTGTCTGAAGGAAAAAACAAATGTTTGGGGTGTTTTTGTTTTTGTTTTTTTACTAGAAGCCTATTGTTTTGGATTTTTTGACACACTACATATGCTGGAGTTCTGTTGCACCACCAGACTAGGTGTGTTTTCCAAATTGTTCATTACATTTCACTCTATGGTAAATAATCTCCAAGGGTTGTGGTAGGCTGGATAATATCAGGTCTTTCTAGGTCACCCTTGCTTTGAAGCTAACTATTTTTAACAATAGTTAACAATATAGATAATGAAATTTTTTAGATATATGGTTAGGATTAGATTATCCTTTATGAAGAGATAAAGCCTGAAAAAACTCTGGGGTTTTAAGGAGGATAGGAAAGAGTAAAGAGGATTGTCTGTTAATATATTGACACATGTCAATACTAATACTGATAATTAAATATCTCATAAATATCTCATGATTAGTTGTTTAGTCAACAGAGTACTTTCATTTCTCTATGAAAAATGTTTTTTTCTAATATATCAGAAGAATACTGGCAGAACAGTGACAGTCAAAAATTTACTGAGTTGGTCTTGGTCAGATCAAGAACAGTTTTGGAGTGTTTTTGGCTAGAAAGAGACAAGACATTTTGTTTAAAGAAGAGATACTTATTTTATCAAATATGATTCATATATACAAATCAATAACAGCTTCTGAAAACCTATTTTTCATTTTTAACCTTAGGGCAAGTACTTAAAGTACTTTTTATTTTTCCCATAGAATAAAGTCTTCTCCTGTGTCCAGATATATTACACCATACTTCCACCTGCAACTGCCCTCCCTTTAGTGGGAGTTCAGAATTTACAAATGGAGGCTGGGGTTTCTTGCCAGGCATGAACCTCTGCTTTCTCTTGACTGCAGAAAAGATTAATGGTCAATCCTTTGTGGTTCCTACTGAGGAATGGTTCTTAGGCTCCTTCTTAGAAGCTTTCACAAAACTGAGAGCTTAGGCTGTGCAACAATCTGTTTCTGTTACTCTTCATCAAAATTGTTCTTTGCCAGAAATTTAAAAAAAAAAAAAATATATGATAGTTTAAGAAGAATTTTTCCATAAACTTTTAGTTATTAAGAAAGGATATTTACTTTGGAAATATTGTCAGTAAGGTTACAACATCCCTTAATTATTGAGCCTATGACATTTCACTGTTTTATGCAGGGGTGTTTGTGTTGTCTGCATTTCATTTTCCCATTGTAACTACAGAAAATCTGAAAGTAAGCAAAAGTTTAAATGTAAATGCCATGGTCTTAGCTGTAATATTAAATGTTCCCCATGGTTTTACGATTACCCTTTACAAAATCTGTTGATGCATTTTGGCAAGTACAATATTAAAAGTTTGCTTGCAAAAATCCCCTTAGTAGGACCTGACAGACAGTAAGGTCAATAAAGTTTTAATCAACAAAGGAGAAAATACGTTTCTTCCAGATGGGTGCCACAGAGCAATACTTGCATGAAATATTTATGATTCACTTTAGAATCTCAAAGTCTGCAACATACGGAAAGGTTGGTGATTATTTCTGAAGTAGAATGTGCTCATCCTTGGAATTTCTGAGCATTAGACTGCTGTGAAATAAATGCTAGCCTTGTTACTATAAGTATACAATTTAGTATTTGACAGAGCACCAAGTTTGTTATTGAGCTTTCTTGTGTTCCTAACCTACTACCACTTTATAAAAAATTCCAGTTACTTATATTGTATGTGATGGTCCTTCAGGTGTTCCTGTCACTTTAAATGGTAGATTTTGTTTGGGTGATAAGCAACTATGTATTTCATATTGATAAAGATATCATATTGTCACTAAGGTTTTGTTGTGCTAGAATGGTACAACCCACAGAGCGATGCTTTAAGAGGAAGAGGTTTTTTTGTCTCAAAATATACTCTGTGCTTGGGCAACTAAAAATAAATCTGTAATGAAGAGAACCACTAATACAGGTGAATTTTTCTCCTGAGTCCTAATCCTAATACCCCACCCTGTCTCAGACTCAGACCCAAGAAGGAGAAAACCCAGGAAAAATTTGACATGGTGGTTGGATTCATGGCATCCCTTACATATTCCCAGCACAGTGCAGAAACTCTGCTTCCTAATGTGACTTAAGTGGTCTAGTCACAGGAACTGGAGCATTAGAATGGATTGCCTTGATGCTTCTCTATTCCCAGCAGAGAACTAAGTGAAAACCTGCCCTGTCCAAACCAAAAAGGACCAGTGGCCATGGTTGTGTTCTGATTCAGGAAAAAGACTAAGAATTATCAAGTTGACTAGATATGCCATTCACTCTTCTAAAGTGGTTAACCAAGGAAAGTCTAAATTTATTCTGCATTAATTTTTGCTACTATTTCAATACTTGTTAATTAACAATTAATGCAGCCATCAATTAACACCTACAGCCAGCTTCTTAGCTACCATACTGAGAGTGTGAAAGAACTGAAACATGATTTGTGGTTTTGAGTTCATTATGAACTCTGAATAATTCATCTTGTTTTCAAGAAACTGGTGTTTTTCAGAGAGAAACTTAAATTACAGGTGTATAACGACTTGAATTATCAGCTGCATTAACATATTTGAAACCCAAAATATATTGCTTTAACTTCATGACATTAAAGGTGACTGAAATATTTAATTATGCATCTCTAGTTGTTTTGCTGTTATATTAATTCAGTGAGTTTAGGAGTAACACTTGACTTCTTAAGAAAGTAGTGTCAATGAGTATGCATAATGTAAGAATTATATAGAATTACTACTTTGGATCAAAGTAATATAAAAATAATAAAAAATATACAAAGTTTTAACTTTTTCTCTTAACCCTCTTATGTCAATCCCAACCCTAACTCTAACCCTAACTGGACTAGACTTACAGTCTTAGAAGATTAGTTCTCTGAATTTTCTATTCAGGTAATTTGAAATCAGTGTTAGTTATGACTTATTTGTCTCCTGAGTAGGAATGGATAAATTTTCTGCATCATTTTTATTAAACTCATAGTTAATTTTAAAAATTCTTGGCAGGTGTTGGGTATTTTTACATAAAATTCTTGTAATCCATTGTGTTGCCATAAAAAAGTTTTCTCTCTAATTTAAAGGGAATCCTTTACCCTTATCTTAATTTTAAAATTCAGTAAGAAGTTGTTTTGCTGATGTGTTTTGATTTGTTTTGCAAAATATTGAGATATAGATTTAATGTACTTTTAATGAGTATGTTATTACTCTGTTATTCACTCTATAATTCTCTCTGCTGTGATTGGCACTATCACTGTATCCTATAATTCATTCAGAGCACATGCAAATACACCTGAGTATACTCAATTGCACATTTTCCTGCCGAGTCTTTAATTTTCTCACAGGCAATTTCAGGTGATAGGTTTGGGGAAAGCCAGAATCTTAATCTTCTCCCTACCATGCATATTTATTGCTCTCCACTACTGGATGGACTCCACACAGTACATCAGTGCTTTGCCAGAAGACAGTAAAGAGCTATTTGGAGCTCTGTTGGCATAAGTTTTAAAATCAGCCAGGTCTTAGTTCTAACCATGCCTAACTATTGGCACTGGGACATTTCTAGGGTCTGTAATAAAACTGCACTGTGGCCACCAGAGTCTGATATAATTGCATGTTCTGCAGCCTTAATTCCAGCATGAACCAATAAAGCAAATTTGCTGTTCATTAGTTGTTACAGCTCTGCAATTCCCATGTCTACTACTTCTGTTCTTCCAAAAATGTGTTATTAGAGCCAGTTTCTTCATTTGTAAGTTGGTCAATCCAGACGGCGCTGGTGGGTGTCACTAGTTGTCAAAGGAAGAGGCCAGCTGTCACTGTCTCTTAACAGAGCTAACCGCTTGCACTCTCTTCCAGTTGAGCTTGTTTCGTGTTATTAAACTGCCTTGCATGGCCATGGAGTCCTTTATCAATCAGTGCTCCCTATTGTAAAACTGTGGTTGCAAATCAAAGTTAAACACAGCAATTTACTCATTCATAGCACAGAGACTTAAAGAATTTGAGTGTAGTAATGGAGATTTGCAGAATGCTTAAGCACCTGGAGATTTCCTTCTCAGTGAGATCCATGGAATTGTAAAGCTCCAGTTCACTATTTTCTGCAATGATCTCACACTGAGCAGGGCAGATGTGTTTCACATGGCTCCATGAGATTTTTGCCTTTGCTATCCAAGTAGCTGCATTCCTCCCTGCAACTTCGACTCAATGATTTATTAAAACAATGAAAATATCAGCTAACAGGGGATGGTGGTCTCTGCTTGAGACTGAACCTTTACCAAAGTCAAAATCACATAAAATAACATATTTCACAGATGCTGAGATTAATACGAACTCAATATGTTGAACAGGTTTTTCTTCAAGATTTCCTTCCCAGATAAAAGTGTTGTGGGTTGAGCAGACATTTCCATGTAAATTTAATATCATTTGGCATAGTTCCATATTAACATTAGTCTGATTATTTAGGATTTTACCTTAAAAGAAGGTGAATTCTCTGGCAGCAGTTTTTTTCCCTTGCTAATCTGCTGTCTTCCCTAAGGTGATTTCTTTGTTTAAATTACTTTAAAAAATTGAGAAGAAATAATTCTTCTACTTTCTAGAAGTGTAAGGGTCTCACTGTCATAAGCTGTTGCAAAGCTACTCTAAGCAATTGAAAACAACATTTTAAAAGCCTAGTTAGGTCTATTTCAATTAAACATTTTTCAAAACTGATATTTCCTCTAACAAAAACTAAGGTTGATTCTTCTTTTTTGTGACTTTTTTTCAACTAAGTTCATGCTGGAATTGTTGGTCAAAGTTTCAGGAATATCCTGCTCCTGAATAGATGTTACCCTGTTGCCATATTGATATAGAGAGGACTTGAGTTACCTGTCAAAAGTATTTACTTTTTTTTTTCCTCAGGTGGTAGAACTACATCCCCATGCTTCTTAATTCTTCTTTACCTATTAGAGGAATATTTACTTGAAATCAGAATGAGGTAAGGAGTTATTTTCAGATATTTGGCATTTTGTGACACCTCAAGTTTTCAAAAAGTCTCATAGTGCTACCTCAGGAAAATATGAAGTATTATTAAACATACATAACCATAACTAAGAAATGCAGGTTGAGAGGTAAGGAGTCTGCACTTTACCTGTAAAAAAAGGAAAAAGAAAAACCTGGAAAACAAAACAAAATAAACACAAAACCTCCAATCATTCCTCTGCCGATAGTTTTAGATCTCTTTTTGAAATACAAAGCATCAATTACTTTTATTTTCTTACTTAGAATTAAATGCTTTGAATATTCAGGTTTTTTATACTTTAACTTGAAATCTTTAATGTTTACTCAGTTATAGACTTTATTTATTTCCCCACTGATGTGTTGCAGGCAACAGGTTGTCTGGTCTCTACAGCTTTTCAACAAGCCATACTAAGGAACTTGATTCGTCTGGTATTAAGTGAAGGGAAAAAAAAGTTTTGACAGGTTTAGACACGAAATGAATAGTGACTTTTCTCTGAAAATGTGTCAAATTAAAGCAGGTGGGGTGAGGAAAACAGCTACAGTATGTCAACTTTTACAGGCTTTGATTTATTTTTAATGATGCAGTGCACCTTAGGAAGTCTGAAGATGTGCTCATTCACAGCCCAGGCCTCATGGTGTGCTGTATTGTTCAGGTACTTCTTCTAAGTTGGGTCCAAGATGGGATCATGACCTAGAACTCCTGTAAATAGCAATTACCTCTTTGGAAACAGAATGATTAGAGTTTAGTTGAATGTCAGGAAACTATTCACTCCTCTCTGTTCCTCCCTTCTGCAACTTATTTACACTTCCTAACCACACATCCTCCCTTTTCTATTGCCAGCTCTCTTCATCATTTATTTATTTATCTATCCATATATTTATCTATGTATTATTTATGATGGGTCACATGAGGTAATGTGAAGGAATAAGATTTTAGTAAACTGTCACATATAATACTGCATCATGTAACTAATAAATTCAGGTTTGAATAAAAAAGCCTGATATTGGTGAATAAAAAAGTTTAAGTAATTAATCAAAATTGTTTCAGGAAAAAAAAAGGATCCACAATATGATGAATCCAGAAAACAGTGTTCAAAATGAGAACATGGACCCTTCACCCAGGAAAATCACAAAATCATTTCGGGAAAATGATTTAAGCAAATGTCCTCTGTCTCAGTTTCATAAAAGAATTTGGCACTAGAAATGTAAATTGGATGAGAACCTGGCTAAAAGACAGATTACATTTGATAACACCTAAGGCAGAGAGTAAATAAGAAAAACATTCTTCAATATCACCACAAATAAAATGTTTTGATATTGATATTTTGACTTTTCATTAATGAACTCAGCATAAAAGTTACTCAGCATGAATATTAGAGAGCTACAATAAAAGTTGGAGAGATTTGGTGCAATTTGCAGATGAAAAGCTGTGAGGCCTCAGTATTAAGAGCAAAGTATGTCACCTTGAAAATTACAGTTATGAGTGAATTCAAACAGTATTTCCAAACTCAAGACCATGTGCCTAAAGTCTAAAATAATATTTTGGTTATGAATCAACACAGGAGGACATAGTGTACTTATTGACATGTGACTGAGGAATGATCAAAATATTCCCTTGAAAGCATCTCCCTGGAGCCAAGGTAAAGTGCTTCACAGTTATGCAGAATCTCAGTGACAGTACAAATAAATCTGCTTTTTTTGTTTGTTTTAGTTATTGTCTCTTTCTCTAAAGAGGTTTATTACACCCTGGGAGTTAAAATAAAACCAAATCAGGCAATTTCTGGAATTTCTATATCCTGACATCTGATTGTCATAACGGGAGACCTCAGCCTGAGGATCCAATTGCTGAGGTCTGGGAAAAAATTTCAAGGAAGTAAGATGCAAAGTAACCAAATGCATGATTTTCAAGAGCATATGAAGGCAGGATATGTTGGGGTACAAAGTGAAGTCTCAGATTATTATGGGAATAGGGAAGTTAAGGGGAAGTGTATTAATCTGCAAATTCAGGTAGAATGCTAAGCAAGCTGTGGGAAGTAGCTGAAACAGCAGGGATCTAGATGGAGGAGGTAGGAAGTGAAAAAAATGATATAGGCAAATAAAGTCCCAAAGCATACACCTCGTAATTGAAGACTTTTTTTGAGGAAAGCTTTAGGAATACTAAATCCATTTGAAATTATTACTGGAAAAAGCAACTTTTGTGGACTCAGGCACTGAGTCTGGAAAAGCAGTTTAATCTCTGTAGACTATTTATATATAAAGTGCTTAGAATCTTAAAAGAGTAACACGTGTTAAGATAACCAGTATTAGTGTGATATGATCCTGCTAGCCATTCTCTAGGTAGCCTTGTGAGGGTTGTCATATTTTATTCAGAGTATTACAAGTCAACGTATATAAAACCTGATGCTTAAAAATATATGTTTGAACAGTTTTGATACCTTGAACAAGAATTTGTGGTTTATGATAGATTAGGCAGAAGAAATGTGACAAAATGTTGTGTGCCTTCAGGAGCAATGAATTTGCTCAAAAAGGAAAACATCTTAATTGCATGCAAGACAAATTCAGTGTGTCCAGATAAAGGTCTTTTACCCACCTTTCAGCTATGGTTTGCAATAAGGCAGAAAATACATCATTTGATCAAATGAGTTGTTTAACTCTGCTTCAACATACACTGCGGTTTTCAGTAATCATGACTTGGAGTGAAGCTAAGAGTACAGCAGGTATTACTTGGGTTTTCACTATGATCTGAAGAATAAGAGCTGAGTCAGTGAAAAGCTACTGAAAAAAACCCCACAAGCCACACTACCTCTAATAAGGTTGGGAGTTTATTGTTTTTACAACAGGTAAAGGGTAATTTTAAATAATAGAGAAACTATTATTAGATTCTAGGAAGAGGAAGATGCTATTTATGAAAATAATGAACCAAGTCACCGGTAATTTAATCAGAAAAAAATTGGATTTTGAAGTCTTGAATTCTACCTCAAGCAAACAAGATGTTGGAGAGTATAGAGAAGCGACTCAAAAAGAGACATAAAGTACTATGTTGAACATTCACCCTTACTGCCAAACTAATGCTGGTACTTGCTACTCCTGGGAATGCACACTAGGGATTGCAGAGCTGCTTTTCATTCCTGCTGGAAAGTGATATACTTTTCCTGTTAAGAATGAATGGATATTACTGAAATCTCTAAAATACACTCATTTCGGGTGGCTGTTTTGGGGGTTGTTTTCCTCTTCCTTTCATTTCAACTTTATTCACTGTTTTTTCAAAGGGAGGAGTGACTTGTCAGATGGATCTCTTGGTGAAGAGAGGAGGCAGCTTAAGAGTTGATGGAAAGAGCTCTGTGAGGGACAACAAGGGATCCTGAATGGTTCAGTTTAGCTCAGAAGGTAACACAGGTACATTAAACCAAACCTGCAAGCAAGGATCTGCCTTGTAAGGACAGAGTGGGAGCTGTAAGCCTTCGACACTTCTATTCCATCAGACTTACTAACGTAAACTAGTCTGGGGTGTTTTTGAATTTTTTTCTTTGTTTAGTTGTTTGTCTCGTTTGGATTTTGTTGGTTGGTTGGTCCTTTTGGTTTTGTTTTAGTGGGGTTTTTTTTGTTTGTTTTGGTTGTTGTTGTTTTTGTTGTTGTTTTAATTTAGAAGCATTTCAATGTTATTTAAAGAATATAGAATCAAGAAAATCTAGAAAGATTTAGCTTAAAGTTTCAGCTGACTCAGGATCCCATTCACTTGGGTTAATAGCCTTTGATTAACACAATTTGCCTGGCAGCCAGCTCTGCTCAGCGTGAATATCAGTCTTCACTGAAATGTTAGTGGGTGATTAATATGGTCACTGCAGCCCAGGTACAAAAGTACAAAGCAGCCTGATGCACCAAGGGCCTTCACAGCAGGAGACTGACACTGCAGGGAGACTGATTAAAATGTTACTTTGATAAGACTGAATTAGTGCCAAATTAGACCAATGGCATTAAAAAAAATCACGCAGGAAGTGTGTTAGTGACTTCCAGCTTCCACAGCTTGCCATTTGTGGGTTTGTATGGGATAGAGTCAAGGAGTTTGGTTTTGAAGTAGCAGATTTGTTTGTCAGATGTGGTGTCTGCAAGATCCTGTGAATAAAGGTCACTTCACATACAGAAGATATGATTATATAAAAAAACCCTCTAACGTTGTAAGGGGCCCCAGCTTAATTTCCTGCTTTGCCACAAACTTCCTTCCTTTTATTAAGGGACATCAAGAAAATGTATTGAAGGATATCTGGATGCCTGACTGTTCTCAAATTTATTAAGGATATACTCAACTAACTTTGCATTTCAACTTTTTTTTCTAAGTGCCTAGGATTTATGTCTTATCTTCGAAAATTAATGATTCTTTTTCTGGATTACTTCTAAAAGTCACAGTCTGTTTTCAAATGAGCGTTCAAAACTCAATAGTATCCAGTCAAACAAAACAACATAGAGCATGATAGAAATTTGTAGTTCCTTTTCACTTTGTTCGGTCATTTGACCAATGATTATTTGTAGACACTAAGTATAGGATTAGAAGCAATTCTAATTGCCTTGTGTTTTTTCCAGGTGGAAAAATATTCAAAATTATTCAGACCTTTAAAAACAAATAAATAAATCTGTAAATTTAGCTGCATATAATTGGAAAGCAGAATGTTACCAAAATATTGCAAGCCTACTGATTCTATAAAAGGCCTTAGGAAAAGGAAATTTTTATTTGATGCATTTTTATTTCCATGATTTTTATGAGTTTTGTCCCTTTCCATTTTTGAATTTATTTTCAAAATAAGAAATTAAACTTTACCCTTTTTCTTTCAAAAAAATTCTTCACCTAGTAAATATTGTTGTGCAATTGAATATCTATTTTTGACATGCTCATGCTGTAATATTTTTTCTCCCTTGGATTCTCTTTTTGGTAATAATTTAGAATTATCTTGATCTTATTCACTGAAGCTGATCTTAAACAATGAAAAGAAGATAAACTGAGATCTTAGAGTATTATTCATAATTTTTTTAATCATCATAATTCTGAACACTTTTTTGTTTGTGTTATTAAGCTATTTTGTTGATACTACTGATATAGCATTAGTTATCTCTTATTTCTTTCCAGCATTATTGGAAAATGCTGGAAAAATATGTTATCTTGAAATTATGTCTGCAGAAGGGTGAAGACTGCAACTCTAGAGGTGATCAGAAGCCTACTGTATTTTACCATTGAGTCTTGCTTATACTGGGAAGACAAAAATATTGTCTTTCCCTTTGTATTCCTGTGCTTTAAACTGAAGTAGGAGCTTCATTTATTTTTTTGCATTGTGTTTTACTGTCACCTGTAGGTGAATAGTTTAGGATTTTTTTTTTTTCTCTGAAGGAACTTTGAATTTATTAGACAATACACCAGCAATATCTTTTTGACTGAAGGGGAAAGTTTTGGAGACATACTTTTTAAAAAGGACCAGCACTATATTTATTTGAAATTACATTTTCTACTTCTAAATAGTAACAGAACATTTCAAAGCAAGCATTGTTCTTCTTAAGTTTTAATAATTTGGCTTTGATATTGTCAATGAGTGAGACTGTAAGACACTGAAGCACTACAAAAGTATATAAGATAAAAGATATTGCTCATACTGAGCACTGAAACACAGGCCGAAGAGACAATATTACTATTGCAGTCAGTAATTTCTCTTAGAATTTTCTGCATTTTGTATCTATCCATTTCTATCCTTGCTGGTAACAGCAAGTTGATGTTTCATGCTTTTGTGATCTTTACATGTCCTCTTTGTCTAATCCTAAATAAAACTATGATACTCAGGAGACAACTAGTTTAGTACCGGAACAATTAAGGCTAAAAGCCTAGTCCAACTATCAAAACTTTAATCTCATAGAAATCCTCTACATTCTCTGGATAGCAAAATGTAGCTACTTTTGTAAAGGATAAACTGAGCTCTAAGGTGTACATACATGCATTTTTTTTTCTGGGTTTAGATAAAAAAATCTCAAAAAGGTAATGAAGTGGGTTTTATTGCCTTGAGTAGACTGTCATTTTCATATCATAAAATTTCTTGACCAGATTAGATTATTTCCATGTTTGGCCTAGAACTAAGACGTTCTAAATAATTTCTACCGATTTTCTCTCTTTTTTTTTTTTTTTTTTTTTTTTTTTTTTTTTTTTTTTTTTTTTTTTTTTTTTCTGTAAAATATCTACTGCAGAGTCCATTCAGGAATAATATCCTTTTTCTGTCTTCTTCATCTTACACCTTTCTTTTAAATATCCTCAATTAATACGATCCTCACCTTCTTCTGCTCCTGTCTTCTATTTCTTATTTTACTTGATATTCAAAACTGCCTTTACATTATTGTCCTTTATGGAAAAAGCTCATGCTAAGTTGATTCCTTGTATAACATGTCTAATTCAATATCACGGATGACATTATCCCAGTAAATTCAATGCTTTATGTTAACAATTTTGATTTAAAGAACAATGACATCCCTAAAAACTATAAATAGAATTTAATCATCTTCTGGGAAACCACTGAGACAGGTCAGCTTAAAAGTGATACTGCTATTCCCAACACAACATTGAAAAGGCTTCTTGAGTAGATATTCTTATAATCATCATGACCAAGCTGAGTAGTATGGTTAGTTTTCTAGGCACTTTATTTAGATTTTAATTTGCAAAAAAAAAAAAATAGACAATTTCAGTTTTGGGTTTTTTTATCATTAACCAATGCATATTCCTCAGATCGCAGTTATCACTTATGATTCCTGAGGTAATCACTGTGGGGTTTTTATAAACTTTTAGTTTAATTTTTTTGCTCTTTCTTCATATTTCTGCAAAGCCAACATTTGTTTCTTCTGTTTGTCTGCGATGTATTTTTTGATATGGTTCTTCATTTTGCCAGTTGTCACTATATGTACCTGTAGCACAAGTTGTTTGCCAACACTGACCAACAAGTCTCAGAAATACAGATGCTCTATTCAGCCAAGAATGTGCAACACTGAACCCGTACTGTGAGCAATAACTGAAGTGTTGACATCTGTGCTTCAATTTGTCATCATTTGTCCACTGTCACTTTGAGCTCTTGGGGTGACTAAAGTAACAAATGAGTTGTCTCTTCTCAACCTGATTTTACTCCTTAGGGAAGAACTTGTCCTTTAGCCCCATTTAAGACATCTTGATCTGATGCCAAGCTAAGGCTTATGCACCCAGTTTTGCCCTTGGCAGATTCATTTTGCTCTTTTGTTCAGTGGCTAATACAGATATATGTAACTAAATTTTGACTGATGTGTCTGAGGTGCATTTTTCACTGAATCCCATAAATTTGTCCCATTGATGTTCTGTTGGACACTTTATTCTGAATGAAAGAAATTATTCCCACAGCAGAAGAATAACTTCAAATGAAGAGCAAAATCATGAATCAGTTTTGTCAGATAGTCAGTAGAACTGTTCATCTGTAAGGAAGGATGACCCCTCTTTTGCTGCTTTTGGAAAGGAATGGCTCTTGGCAGAACTGCATAAAAGTCTGGCTGATACTCTGGATCTAAGAAAAATTCATTGTCTAGTTCATGCAGTATCCAGCTTGGATATAAAAGAACAGGCTCATATCCTTCCAAAACTATCATGCTTGGAAGGTTCAGAAGACCACGAGATGTCTGCAATGCCTGAAGACAGGTAAATGACTCATGCATCTTCAAAAGGAGAAAAGCAAGGCAGAGGAATGCTGGTTGAACATATTTAGTTTGGATCTTAGAAAAAACATGGAGTGAGTTTTGTAACATATTTCTAGGCATGTGGAGGAGAAGGTGCCTGCTGGAAATGACCAGCATGTGTTTGCCAAGAGCAAATCATATCTGATAAATCTGACTGTCTTCTAAATATTCTTGTATCCGTCTTAGGACATCATGGTCTGGAGGGGTGTACAATTGGTAAAAAGCTAGTTGAATGGTCATCCCCAAAGAGACATGGTTATTGGGTCATGTTCTACCTAGAGGTCCATGGAAGGGGAGGTCTGTCTGTCCTGGGTCTGCCCTTCTTAATGTTTTTATCCTTTAACGTGAGACCTGGAGGGGTAATGGAACACGCACTCATCATCCGTGCAGCTGACACTAAAGTGAGGAGACCGCTCCATGACAGGATATCATGCAGAGGGACCTGGATAGGCCAGAAAAAAGGACCAACAGGGACTTCATGAAACTGAGCAAGGGCAAATGCCATCTGCTGTTCCTGGGACAGAGAAGCCCCTAAAATGGCACTGGCTAAGGTCAGTGAGGCTGGGAAGAGCCCAGTGGGAAAAACCCAGGGCTTTGCTGGACACTGAGCTACACCTCAGTCATCACAGCTAGTCAGCAGCTTTGGCTTGAAGAGCATGGCCAGGTGACAGAGGCAGTGTCTGTCTTCTTCCCCTCAGCAGTTGACAGACGGCACCTGCAGCATTGTCTGCACCACAGGGGGAGGCTGAGGGACAGAGGCTGCTCGCTCAGCCTGGAAGAGGGAACATCTGGGAGTAACCCAATTGTGCCTGTGGGGAAGTTAGCAAGGGGTTTGCCAGGCTCTGCACAGCTCAGAGTGATGAAAAAATGTGAGGCAACTTGAAAAGTTGAAATGAGGAGTTCAGGCTGCATGTGAGGAAGAACTGTCTCCCAACAAGGGCAGCCCAGTAGTGAGACATGCTGACTACAGAGAATGTGCAGTCCCTCTCTTTGGAGGTCTGACTGGACTAAGTTCTGAACAACCAGGTCTGAGCTCAGAAATGGCTCTGCTGATCTTCTGTTCAGTTCTTAGATCCCAGCTGCCCACAGTTGTATGTAATTATGCCAGCAACATATGTAATTCATTGCTATTGATTATTTTAGACACAAACAGATCCCTATTATCATGATTGTAGGAACATTTGGTCTTTACTCCTTACAAATATCTCATTTCAGAATAGTGTGACCATTTCAGCAACCTGAAGCACTTGGGGAGACTTTGCTCACTCCATCCAGGATGTCAGTCAATACATTTAACTTGAAAAATCAGATGAGACAGAGTAGGACCTGCCTTGGGGAATTTCAAGAACTGTACAAAATTCCCACCTGGAAGGATCTTGTAACAATATCAGTTAAATACTTGATACTGAAGATTCAGTCAATCACCTTGCTTCCAAGTGATCTCAAACCTGCCCCATGTTTCATCTGTGAAGTACCCAGATTGCCTGAGTACTTAATGACTTGAGTGAACACACTAGATGCACTAACTAGCCCAGCTCTGATACCCAGCAAAAAGCTGTACTAAATAGCAGATATGATTTGCATACTTATAATTTAAGCCTGATTACTGTTGCCACACCTATTATATAAAGATATAAGATGGATAGGATACTGAGGATACAGTGCTACAAGAAAGAGGACTGTTTTGGCCTGAAAATTTGTTGCCTCTTATGTTATGGGGGCTGAAGATTTTGAAGTGAGGTGAATGGGTTATCTTTCCCCTCCTCTCCTTTCTGTTACCAGCATATAAATAAGAAATGGTGTTCTAGCTTCACTGCTACGTTTGCAATGCTTTGCTAAATGAGTTCGTAACAATTTCTATTTTATGGTACAAAAGTACTTACACTTCCTTCTGAAAAAAAAAATAGAGATTATCATTTTAAAAAAGCTAATTAGACAGAAAGACTGCAGCATAAATAATGATGGTTTGTGTTTGAGATCATAAACTATCCCTATATTTTGATGTTATATCTCTTTAGCTGTAATATGCCAAATGATGGTCTACTCTAGCTTTTGATTATTGTTGCTCCATAGAAACACCCATCTGGACATATTTCTTTAGGTTTTTTTATCTTATGTATTCCATGTGTTAGATACATACTAATTTTCCCAGAAGTAGACCTGCTTTATGCTATAAAATCTGCATAAAGTTTAATTTAAAGCTTCACAGGTAAATATTTTAATTAGATTTTTATAATAATTATATGATTTATTCTAATATCTTTATATATGAAACACCAACTTAAAAGGCCTCTCCTAACTGTAGCTGGCTCCGCACCTTTAAAAATGCAGCTATGTTCCTAGAACTATTTTCCATTTTCCTTTCATGCAATATGTGCATTCCGCTTATGATAGCTTTTAGATGTTCAGGTCTAAGCATATGTTTGAAGAAAAGTTGTAGAAGTCTATAAGGAAAAGAAGCCTACACTACAGTTTTGTAAATCCTTGCTGTTTCTCCTTCTTTTTGATCTATACCATCACTCCAATACCACAGATTGCATGTTCATATTCTTCACAACGCAGAGTGGTAAAGCTAATTTCTGCTGCTTCATTTTCATTTTTTAAATTTTCCTTTCCTTTCTTCTTTTTGAAATGTAGGTCAAGGACTTATCGCATAATTCTATCTTGAGGAGTTTCTGTCTGTCCTCAAACATATTTTGCCATTTTTGTTAACTGTTTTACCTCAGAATTCACTACGCAGTTCAGGTTGCTGTGTGTATATTATGCTGCCTTTGTTGCTTTTCTGTCATGATTTCTAACCCATCAGAATGACAGGTTGCTTGATTCACTAACATACCAGGAAAATCTCAGGATATCTAGAACCTAGACAGTCAGTGACTTGAGACTTTGAAGTAGAATTACAGGATGAAAGAGTATTTATTAGTCATGACTGCTCCCTCTCTGGGTGCACAAAACTTTTACACAACTGATTTCTATTGCACTGTGGGGTTTTTTCACCTTCCTTGCAATTTTGGAGCAATCACAGTGGTTCTGCTATTTTATATTTTCCTAAAAGCTATGTCACAAATGTTACTGGTTTTACCTATATTTGGGAGGCCTATTAAATTATTCTGGGCCAAATTCTGTAACTTGTGTGGGAGAAGATTTACTACTTAGGTAATTTTGTTGACTCAGAAAAAGGTGATGTCAATAAATAAGGAAAATGCAGAACTGAAATCCCCAGCCCTTATTGCATAGATGAGCATATGTAATTTATTTCCTGTGCACACAGACAATCTGGGATGCTTGATGAAGTAGTTTTTCTCTGGTCTTAGTCTCTAGAGGTAAGATATGAAATAATAGATCAACTTTTTAGAATGGCTTTAGGGGATGGCGAGCATTCTTCCTCTCCCATTCCCATGATGAATGTATGGAGCACAGAAGAGAGTAAGTTCTGGCATGTTGTGGATTTCAAAAACTGCTTCTGTCAGAGTATCTCTTGTCAGACAGTTCCCCAGAACTGTACTAATATTAGTTCAAAGAAACTAGCTTTATTGTCTTGACTTAATGGGATGATGGGAAAATGTTTGAAAAGAAAAAAGCAGTTATAGAACAAAGGCAAACTGGCAGTGAGAGGGAGTCTGTGAAAACAATGAGCACTCCAAACTTAAATATAATTAACTAAATGCTCTCTGTGTGAAAATGCACACTTTCAGTCCCACATATTTATTTTTATTTTTTTACAGGTGAGTCAGAGTATGCAGTCTACGCATAATTCATGAAGAAGAAGACCCATGTTCCTTTTCTTATGTCTGATTATTCAAGGTGTTTTGTGGCCCTCTGGACATGGAGGTACCACCTGCCATAAACCACGTGAGCTCATAAATCAAAAGAGCTGAGAAATTAACAGGGTGAGTGAGATGTAAGGCACAGTGCTACGAGGCAAATACCTCCCTTCTGTTGATCTAAGCATGCCTGAACTCCTGGGATGTCAGGGAAATTGTTATGATGAAAGGTGAGCACACTTTAAATCCATGCTGCTTACAATTTTTGTTTCACTACAACAATTTAATTTTTAAAATTTTGAAGTGTCAGAAAGAAACTGCTCTCTATCAAACAGCATTCCCCTAGCCAACCACTCACTTCAAAAATGTATGAAACTAAGTTTAAAAGTTATTTTTTTTAAACAAACTAATTCTACTGTTATGGTCAGATCCTTTCAGGGTAGCACAGACTTTATTTCCTACTATGAGTAGATCATTCTGGCTGCCTTTTGTTGGAAGGAGATACCCTGAATTTCAGACACCTTGGTAGAAAATCTTAACCCATGAACCCAGCTGACTTGAAGCCATGCAAATTCATTCCTGATCAATCAGGAGAGGGCAAAGGAAGCTGAGGAAGGAGGTCCTACAAGGGATAGGAAAATCTGATGAGGCTTTCTTTCCTTTTTTTTTTTTTTGGCGGGGGGGGTGGTTTGCACTTGGGAAGTGGGGCAATCTTTGCATCAGGTTTTCCCTCAATGGAGCTGGAGGTGTTGAATGCTATGAGAACCACAGTGGAGATGAAAAGTGATGAATTCAGGTAATTGAAGCTAAGTTAACAGCAGACAGTTAGATGAACCCAGTGCTCAGGAGTAATTGACAATGCAAGATCTTCTCAGTTGCTTGTTTTTCCCTGCTTTAATATGATCTTTCAGAATTGCCATACTGATTACTGTTCCCTCTCACTGTCTCTGGAGATAAGTTTATTTCTGGCATATCTTTACAGGAAAATTATTTCCTCAGGTCCAATAGATGGATTTCAACTTTGATATTCCATTAGCATTAGATTCCCTGTGGTGAAAGGGAGGAGGGTTTAGCTTTTATCTGTTCTGCTGTTAGAATTCCTTTCTTTCCCAAAAGAATATGTCCAGCACATGAAAAAAAATTTTTTTTGAATGTCATAGAATATATACTATGTTATTGAGATACCTCTTAGTTGCTATATAAACTTTCAAGTCCTAAAATACCATAATAATCTACCTATGCTTATATCATTAAAAAAAAAAAAATCCTGGTTTGATACTTCTACATTAGTCTAGTTCTTTCAAAATTTATCCACAATATTTATGTATTCAAAAACACTTACCACCCAGATCTTATACACATGCAGGCAGATGGAAAAGATTCTCGGCTTTTTATCTCTTGTTTTTTTTCACAGTTTAAGCATAGGATTGGGAATCTTCTAAAGCACCTACTCCCATTCTACTCCTTGCACACTTTAACTCATTTAATTTAAAAGTAAAAATCCTGACCATCAACCTGTAATTAAATTGTGACTACTGTGGAATCAAGAATAACAGAAAATTATTGGTTTTGCCTTTTGACTAAAATTACAAGTAATCTTAGTGATTTGTGTTCCATTTTACAGCTAGAAAAATAGCTAGGAAAGGTAGTGACTTGCAAAATAATTGTGTCAGAGGATAAAGGCTAGTCTCAAGCTTGAGCTGGTAAGTATAGTGAATTATTTAATTAAATTATGCAGCAGGAGTACTCATGGTCTGAAAAAAAGTTATAATTTCAAATTCCTCTGTTGTTTTAGATGTCTGGTGTAAAAATGGTGCTTCTCAAATGGAGGAATGCAATATATTCACAGTACACAAAGCCTTATAATGATTTAATAGGAACCCAGGATTGTATGCCTGGTATTACGTCAAATAATTGCTTTATTATTGGTACACTAAATTTTCCTTGGACTTCATGGAGCTGAAAGACTTAATAACTGTAGCAAACTTCGACTTGACAGCTATATGCAAAATGTTATTTCTACTACTGTTTATATTTCAAAGAAGCTGCTTTCTGTGTTCAAAGTGACTGGAATGTACCTTGGGGAATGAGATTTGTGTGGTCCAATCTGCCATGACTCTATAACTTCTTGCAGGCATGCACTTCAGGTCTCTGGAGGATGCCTTTAATTTCTGTTAACAGACCATGTTCGAATGTTCCATGCCATTATAAGGGTGTATTAAATGCAATGTACCAAATCTTGATGGAATCTTTACCTTGAGGTTTGGGGAGGGGGAATTCAAACACTCCTTTTTTAAGGAAAAAAATATTTTTTATGGGAAATGGTCTTTACTCTTGAAAATTTTGAAAAGCTAAGGATCAAGAAAGATATTTTACTACGCATTGTAGTCACAGGAAAGTTACTCAGATAAGCCATTTGCATCCTGGGTTTGCATGCACTTGACATCTTTCTTTGTGTATGTCTCAAAAACCTGACTGGGTTCTGACAGTGGACATAAACCCTCCCTGTATGTATGCATGTATGATGTTATCAGCCATCTGACATAGCACCAGTGAATAACTGTAAAGTTTCAAAGGAAGAAGTCAGCACTTTAATCAGAGTTTAATCTCATGAGAGTAACTTTCTCATTATTGTAACAACAGTAGTCTTTTAGTTGCACACTTCAGTGATTCTGAGAACAGTAAACAATTCATGGCCAAGCTAGAGGTGAGCAAAGAAAACCCTTAAAGAGTTTATGTGAGAGTATTTGAAAAATTGTGTATCTAGCTATTTCTACTCTGCCAGTTTTATCACTACTTAGGCGATAATAATTACTGTGGTAATCAGTATTAATTATCCCAAGTACTGCCAAGTTGGGAAACCCTTGGTGTTGCAAAGAAAGATGAAACATGAAAACAAATTTGAAAAGAAAAAGTCCTCAGAACTTAGCTTTTTTCTTTTTTTTCTTTCAGCTCCTTTTCTACTTCTCACATGTACAAGTCACTAATTAAAATATCTCATTAATGGGAGACTCCTGCTCAGTAAATCTTTCAATATTGCATAGAGGCTTGCAAAACATCCATATCAGATGCAGGCTTGCCTGTTTTTGCAAAATATATTAATCTGTTCTATCTTCATGATATAAAGTTCTGCTCACAGGTAGTAAAAATTACTTCAACTTTTAAGATTGAAACAATATGTATATTTAAGAACTGTGAAGGCAAAGCATAGCCATGACAAACCTTTAGTCAAAGCTACCTCCAAAATCTTTTAAAATGGGAAGATAGGTGGCCTATGACAAAAGGGTAGTTCTGCTGCTGCATCTAGACATAGAATTTGATGGAAAACTCTGGGTGCTCTTGGATTCTTCAAGAATGCTCTGGCCCTGCTCAGTACTTTCCCCCGTGTTTAGCCGCTGTTTAGGGAATAGATTGTCCCTTTTTAAGTTGTTTAAACACATAAATAATCAAAAAGGACAACCCTGAAAACCAGCTGCAACTTTCTATTTGGGAACTGAATTCCATTTTGCAGATTTTTGGTACACATCTACTTTGTTGTCTTATTTTAGGTCACAATTTGTCATAGCTCCATGACACTGATGTGTTGATGCCACTCAGGTCATCAGATCATTTTTTCTGAAGATTCTGAGCAGCTGATATAGGACTTTTCCCCACTCTGAAGCTGAGAACTCATATGATGGTGGCAGAAAATTTTTCAAAGCAAGCCAATAGAGAAAGGATGTGGGATGGGATGAAAAAAAGACACATTTGTGAAAATGTCTCCTTTGGCAGAATTTGCCTCTCAGTCTCTCTGCTCTCCAGCTCAGGGTTCTTCATTACTCCTGCTATGACTGTTGATGTCTTATTCTGGGGAGCAGATGCACTGCACAGACCTCTGCTCCCAAGCCCTTCAAGCAGAACACATGCCTGGGAAAGGTGCCAGCACATTACAGCAGGCACAGAAGCTCAGCGTCTACAGAGGACAGGAGGGTGGTGGAAGCAATAGTTATTGCTATAAAGGGGATATTATACACCTCTATAGGAGATCTCATATGCCCAGATTTTAAGCAAGATCCAAGTAAAAATTGTCAGTAAAATCCCTCAATTTTTTTAACTCTATCCACTGAGGTTGTACTTATTACTTAAAATAAACCAAACAAAAACACCTAACCCCCAAACCTTCTTATTTAAAAACCCAATGAGCAGAAAAGAGTGTACAACACTGGAGGGAATCTTTTGTCATAGGTGGAGTTGCTCTTTCATTTGACTGCTAAACTAAATCCTTTTCGTCTGGGACAAGGGTTCCTGCAGTGACAAAAACTGAACTCCAGATATTGTATTTTGATCCTAGTGGTTTGAAAATCAAAAGAAGACAGTATATAAATTATTTTTAGGATCCTCTTTTGCTCTTTACAGTATTAATGCAATTGGCTTTTTTCTTTTTTACACAGTAGTGGGATATCTTTTCTTTTTCTTTCTTATTTTATAGATACATTTGTTTATTATAAAAGCTACTCCACAGCCCATATTCCTCAAATAAATATCTAAAACAAAACATGAAAAAGAAACAGCCATTGAAGTGATCTGATATGCTACAGTCACATAAATAGATGACAGATTTTAAATCTGGAAAATGCAGTCGTTTATTTTTCTTTCTAGTCCAGTATTTTGTCACCTGACTTTTCTGAGTTTTTATTTCTGAAGCATAATTATTGTTCTGAAGGGTTTTTTTCTGTTCTCCATTTTGTTCAGAAATAGTAATTATCACTTCAGGGAGGATAGTGAAAAATTCACCACTCCTTCTCAAAAATAATTCTCACCCACTGTAAACTTCTCTAAGCAGTTTATATCAACTATTAAAAATTTAAGAGACACATTTCTAGCTCAATAGTTTATATTTTGGAAACTTTTAACCTCTGTACTCTAATAATGCTCCTCTTGGTTAATTTTACAATATTAGCTTCATTTTATGACCTTTGACTTCCAGCTAATAAAGCAAGAAGTTTTTTAGGCATTCCTTTGACTCCAAGTTAATTTGGTTTCATGTCATCTGAGAATTTTAAAGCATACTAGTTTTTAGAATGTATTTTAAAAGTCAGAAGTGATATGATCTGCGGTCTGGGTCTGTGCTTATAGGTTTTCAGGAAAACTTCTCTGGAATAATGCATGGATGGATGGTCCTCTGCTATTCTGCAAGTGAACTCTAAAGTACCCTGCTCTGCAATAAACTGTTGAACTAACTGAAAGATAAAATCCATAATTAATCCTTTTTATTTTATTAACTTTCTTTTAATAATCTCTTTCACAGCTGCATAGTAGTCAGCTCTAAGCTTATGTTGAACTGAGTACAGAGGCAAATCCTGTGCTAAGATAATGGTTCTGCATAAATAAGAAACTACTTACTCCGCATAAGAATCAGTTCTATAATTGTATTAAAATGCAGGTAAAGAGAAACCAGATTAATACCAAGCAAAAAATTTGCCAGTGCATGTCATGTTTCCCATATGTTCTGCTGATATGTCACTGCACTGGTCAACACAGAGATGGATTTTTGTGAGCATGTTTTACACTTTGAGAGAAAAGGGATTAGTTCTGGAATTGCAGTAAATCACTATTAATGAATGTTTCCATTTTTATTTTTATATGATGATAATTCTGCAAAATTCTCTATCGTGGGTGTAGAGCCAGGAGGATAATAGTTATTTCCTGAAAATTAACTCCAGGTAACAGGCAAATATCCCAGGTATTTCCCCACATTTTCCCACTGGTCAATAGCTATCAAGGAACAATACAAGTGTGTAACACACATGCAGATGAGCCGGATTTCCCTTGGAAGATTCTTCAAACAATATGCTTGCTCTGGAAACCCTACAGGCACATCGATCTCTCTTCTTCTTATATTAATCTTTTAATCATCACTGTGAATCCTTACAAGGGAGTTTTGTATTATGGGGCTAAGCACTTGGACACCAAAGCATTCAGCATGAGGCTGTACCACTGAGGTCCCGAAGTAAAAGCATTTGATTCTAGTTTTTCTTTAAGACTGTGTTTTTCAATATGAACACTTTGCTCAATACTTTTTAGTGCTTTAACTCCTCTAGGTTTCTGTGTTCTTCCCTGCACTTAATTACCAATGCTTGAGTTTCTTAGAGAAGAAATCTGTCTCCATGTAAATAATTCACCAAAACATTTATGAGCCAAATTTACTATGCTACATCTTAAATAATCGCTGAAATAGGATAGTTCTTTATATAGCTGGCTGGATAATTTGCCTTTTTAGCTATCATTTTATTGATTTCTTTCTTAAAAAGTAATGTAGATAGACATAAATTGATGTGTTAGAGCAATTTTCGCTAAGAAAAGGAAGTAGAAGTAGTTTGAAATGAAGTGGTAATTCAATGCACAAGTTTTATACATATTTAAATTATTTTAATATGATTAGAAATTTCAGCTTTATTATAAAAAATAATATAACTGCTTACCCCACAAGCATTTTCTTTTTAATCATTCATGCATCCTCTCTCTTTGCTCTTTTTTATTTGTGTGGGAAGTTGGATGCTTTTTGGATTTTCTTAGAATAGCTTTCTGGATTCCTGTAGCATATATTATGCATTACCTGAAAAAGTACCTTCTGTGGCTAGTCACGGTCTCTTAAGAATAAGTTTAACTACTCCTAAGACTCAAGATAAGCAGTCTGAATATGAATTGCCAGAAATGTTTGGGCTGCTTTGACTTTGGTTAGAACCATCAGCATTTTGAAATTCTGAGAAATAAAATTATACTTGAAGGAAACGAAATTTTTTTAAGTTCTTGTCTTGGTTTAGATAGACAGGTATCTGCCAGGGAGGGTTGGAGTCTCCCTTGAAATGTAAGCCCCTCCTCCCCTTTTCCAGATTATCATAAATTTGCAATTAAAAGGCTGTCAGGCAAAGATTTTGGGAATAGCTATAGCAGTTCTTTACTAGGGAAATAAAAATACAGATGTTGTAGTACAGAAGAATAAGCAAGCAAACAAATAAACAAGAAATCCTAGAAAACCCTGACAGAGTCAGAAATACAACCTGACACCCTGTTGGTCAGGGTGTTGGAAGCAGTCCAAAGTAAACCCTCCTGGAGTGGCAGATGTGGTTCTGTTGGAGTAGAGATGGTCCTGTTGAAGAAAAAGGGTCCAGTAATGGTGAGATAGGTCCGGTCTTCCACCAGGGATCCGGTGGAAAACTAGATACCTAGTGCCACTGTGGCTTCTTTTTATCTAGGTGAAGATGGTTAAGCTTATCCTCCCTGTGTGGAGCATCTTACAATAGTACGATGTAATGTGTCATGTCATTGGTGAGCTCTTAATGGTCCATTAGCAGAAGATATCCCCATGGGAGTAGTGGAACAATGAAAAGAGATAAGTAGCACTCCACCATCTGATAAGTGACAGTGACCCATTTGGGCAAAGATAAGCAATTCTGCTCCGCCCAATTTCAACAGATGGAATAGAATAACATGTTCTTTACAAAACCCAAGACAGTTCTGTAAAGTGTCAAGGTTCCATTCTGGTCCGTGCAAACAACAAACAAAAGATCTGAATTCTGTGGTTAGTGCAGTATAAACAAGAAGTAAAAAAAGTGTGTGAATATCTTAAAAAACTGGAGACTGAAGACACTACGATGTAGTTTTTGCAAGCAAAGGATTGCAAAAAAAGGATGTAATGTAAGGACTAAGAAATCCCTTACTCTCATTTCAAGCTTAATCTACCACTATGCCATTGTACTTACATTTATTTAAGGGCAAAAAAATTAATGCTTCTAGAAAAGCACAGATGTTTGTTCATCTGCACCTTCCTGGTTAAATAGGAGGGCATTTTTGGTTGTGGAAGGAGAGAAAAGAAGGCATAAGGAAAATGCTTTTAATGAGATCTTTCTATCCTTAGAAACTAAATATAGATCAAGTTTATATTTTATTACATTGTCTGCAAGTCATCCAGCATAGTAAAATTAATGCTTGAATATATATGTATGCCTGGTTTTGTGTAGATCTAAATAACTTCCATGCAGCATAAATAAGGGATAAATATCAGAAAATATGATAGTTACATTTGACATTTCATGTATGAAAATATTTATAATAACTTTATATTCCAAGATTTTTATTGTAGGAAAAAATTTAATTTCTGCCTTGACATTCAATTACTTCATAACTGTTTATTACATATCTATTAATTACAGTATTAGAAAAATCCTTATTCAAGAACCGGCTATTGTTTTTGTTTGTAAAAACAGGTTATTTTGTTTCAACTCCTTAATATTTCATCAAATCATATGTCACTATAAATAAATATATGTCACTTCATATAAATAAATGAATATGTCACTTCACATTTTAAGAAGATTTCTTTGAGTTTGAGTACAACACTTTATCCTCGATGGTAGGCTGCTCATAAAAACTTCTGCATAGATTGTTGGTTCCTGAAGAAGGCTGAAACAACAGTGACCCTTTGCTAATTTGGACAAAATACATCATGTAAAAAGAGCATTGCATTCTCATGTCTGCACATGCAGCAAATATTCCCTAGATGGCCTATGGAAACCATTTTGCAGGGATTGAAAAAATATGACAGACACTGATGCAGATCCAAGTTATTCAATTACATGAAACACGAACATGACACGATTTTGCTGATTGGTACGAGAGACAGCAGCAAGAGAGTTTAATTTATTTTTCAAATGTTGCTTTCTTGATATATTGGGCAATTGGATCTGTAAACTCTCCACTTTGTCTACCTAGACATTCTTGTCTGTATTTCCCCAAAGATATGTGCCAATGTCTCTTCAGAGTGCCATAAAACAGCTCCAAGCTCCAGGGAGGGTCCAGGGGGTTCCCAAGGTGTCCTACAATGGCAGGGGTTCATGCTGCCATGGGATGAGAAAATCCTCATAGACAAACTCACTTTTGATTTCCCAGTTCTGTGTGCAGTTCTTTGGAGTTTTATGATACTAGAAGTAGACCCTTTCTCCTTTTTTTAGAGGAGAGAAAGAGAGGATTGGAAAGGAGCAAAGACGATTCTTTACTGTTTTCTGCATGGAAAACTGAGAGGTTTCTTTACAATTTTAGCTAGTATATCTGAACAGGAAGTTGCAGAAAAATTTTGGACCTTTGTTTTAAACTCCATAATATATTAGCCTAAAAATTAATAACAAGTTAGAGATATACACTTCCACCCCCCCCGCCCCCCCCGCCCCCCCAGCCAATCGTGAATTACTAAGAGAGAGAAATCCAAGGCCTGAACCATTCTGAAGTTGAGCCTCACTGAGAAACTCACTCATGGTTTGCAGTAATGTCACTACATGAGAAGATTTTCTCTGCAGAAGCTCTGTGCTTTTATTTTCTTTGTATAATACTGGACTTCTGTGAATTCACTATAGCTGTTCTGAACCCATATGCCAAGTGCTTGGCAAATTAATAGATTGTATTAGCTTTTATAAAAATTATCCACAGTACTGGTGGGAGCCTACCAAGGTACTTCTCCATCTCTGTCATGATGCTTTTTCCCTACAATCATTGCACTATGAGTTACACTACAGTCGTTGAGCTTCTGGAAACAATATTTTCAATTTAAAAAAAATTCAGAAAAAAGGATGTTATACCTCATTGACTATACACTGAGTGCCATATGGTTGTTGCTGTATGTTACCCCATAATGACTAAGTGAATGAATGGGATGTCATTATTTAATCCCTATCAAACTTTTCAACCAACTTTTACATGTTGACTGTCTTTGATTCATTACAGCAATCCAAAAATTAGTGTTCTTACAACAAAAGGGAAAAAAAACCCCAAAAACATGATGGTGACCACAGCAGTCATGCATCAAGTGACAAACCATCTCACAAACCATCTGATTGAGAGCTTTTATATGCCCAGTGTATTCATGACACAAGCTAACTTAACAACACTGACTGAGTAAATTAATCTTGCCATTTAATGGAGTAGTTTGTAAAATAATAAATTGCTAGAACAGTAAGTTATTGAGCTCTCTTTTCTTAAGATATCTGTGGGTTTGAAACAATCTCCTATTTCCCGATTCCTCAGCAGCGACAGATGCTAGTGCGTTCATTAAACCTGCCACTCCGTGTAAATGTGCATGCTCTTAGTTTTACCCATTATATAGTAGAGGCTATTAATATAATCCTACCTTTCAAAATCCATGAGTATATAGCAAAAAATAATTATTCTGTTGTAGAGTCTATTAATACCACATTACCTAGTTGCTGTTTGGGCTCTTTGTGATATTTCTTAAATACTCGTAAGTAGTCTGACTTAGGCTTTAGGCAACATGACTTGGTGCTTTGAAATGATGATACTTGTGGAATCTGCTAGAGGAAAATTGCAAGAACAGCTCACCTGTGGGATGGAGCAAGGCTATGCTCTTAACAGGCAATGATTTTCCAACACATGCTTGAAGCTTTTGTGCTCGGTAACCACTTCCCTGTTTTGCTGTGCTGCTCTTGGTTAAAATTGGATATGTAGAAAATATGAGCAACAGTTAGATAAAGGCCACAGACTAACTTCTTCCTCAGGTTTTCTGGAAATCTATTTCTTGCAGTTTGAAAGAGGGGAAAAAAGATAAGTGTAGGATTTATTATTTTCATAATTCAGAAATTCCAGAAATATTCACTTTGAATATTGTTTGAGGAAAGATCACAACATTTCATCCAGCATGCAGAACTGGAAAAAGGCTGAAACAGAGCTTCTCACTAAGTTTTCATTCCAGCATATACTCCCACCTGCAATTGTGGGTTGCGGCAGTAACTAATGTGCCTAAAACATCCTACATTGCACCATTGGAAAAACTAAGGCAGCATAATTTTCTTGGCATGGAGCTTGAATGGACTGCCACATTACATTGAATCTGATGTGACCCAACACATTTTAGCTGGAGAAACTGAAATTATTCTTCCCTCCCTGTTGCCAACCTGCGAAAAACCACAAAATTCAAAGGGAACACGGTATATTAGTGAGAATTATGGTAGCTTGAAGACATCATGGTTGTTTGGCAAGGTTTATATCCAGGTTTAGAAGAAATTGTTAGAAAATATTATTAGCAGAATACAAGAAATGTCTCATATAATGGCAATTATTCAAGTAAGGTAAATCTGTCAATGCTGTTTTCTAGCCATTTATCTTATTTTTAAAGTTTTCCTTCGAAGCAGAAAAGTTGCAGTTTAACAAAGGAAGGGTTTCCTAAGTGGTCAGGAGAGATGATTTCTAATTTTTTTCTTCTCCCCACAAGACCTGCTAGAAAACAGATCAACCCAACCTGATGGGTTTTATTTTCTCATTTGAGCAATCCTGTCTGGATTCTTTACAGACTATCAGAGATTTCTGGAAGATGTTTTGGTTATTCAAACTTGAAGCTGTGTTAGTAACAGATGACTATAAAGGACCAAGATGGCTAACTAAATAAATCTGGGCAGCAAATTTTGACTGCAAGAAAGTCTTAACCATGAAGACTTGGATTTGACTAGACTTGCCTAGGGTCACTGTCAGCAGGAGCTCTAATAAACAAGTTTGCTCCAGAAGAAGCCAGAAAACTATGGATTAATATTTATACCTGCCCACCACCAGCCATTAAAAGAAAGAAATGGACCTTACACTCTGCAAACATGGTGAGCCTTCACCACAAATTGAAATGGATACTAAATGGAGTTTGCAGAGCTTATTATTTATTTAGTGCTGGAGGTGTTCATGGTACATTATAGACATGTAAGAAGACAAGGTCCTTGCCCTAAGGAGCTAGCAATCTAAGTTAGATAGCAACAGATAATGAATATAGACTCTGTAGTGGATGAGAGAAAAGACAGGATCACAGATTAAAAAAAAGGCTAGTGCCCTCTGGAGAACACTTTTTATGGAAGATTTTTTTTTTTTTTTTTTTTGGTCAGGCCTGTGTGTGCATTTTTGAGTATTTCACATATTTCTTGCCAGTTTGTCAGGTGATTTTCTTTTGCATTATTATTTTAGGCTTTTAAAATATCCATATCTGAGTATCAAATAGTGCCAGTATGCAGTAAAGTAAAACTATTTTTTGGTATATACATATTCAGGGCCAGAAATACAAGACAAAATTTGAAGCCACTTAGGAGAAAGACAAAAATCTTTTAATCACATACCTAAATTCCTTTTCTCCCCTTGAAAATACAGAAATATGAGATTCTTTTTCTGTTGGAGTTATTTCATAAATTCTTTATACCGTATTTTGGGTCTTATTTGCAATGAGGTTCCTCTTCCTAATCCCATTTTGGTTATCTGTCATTTTTTGTGTGCAACTTTTTAAAAGTAGAAAAGAAAATGAAATGTAAATTTCTATGAACTTGTGGAACATCCAGCTATATCACTATTAATCAAATTTATTACTAACAATTAAGATTGGCTGTTAAGGGAAAGCATGTGAAAATAATGTCTAACACAGGTGGTCAAAGGTATGGAAGGGTGAAGATCTTGCTGAGCTCTGGGTCAAAGGGAGGGCCTGGCACTGCAGTCTCTCTGCCTGGTGAAGAGTATTTGCTCCCTTCAGCAGCTTTGCCTGGTCACAGAACACATATGCTTTAATCTGCTTGATATCACTGGTTGAGGCAATGAAGACCTTTTCAGGAAAACAATCACCACACTTCTTCAGGTTTCAAAGTTATTATTGCAAGAATCCATGATGCATTTCCATTATTAGTTGCATTTTTATTATCGTATGCTGCAATAGGTCATTAACCAATATATTTCCATGTAATTTTCATGATGACTGTCCTCTGATCTGCAAGCCCAGGAGTCAACCATGCCTTCTTAAATGTTAGGAAAACTGTGTTTGTAGGCATAGAATTAAAGTATCTAGGCCAAAGACATATGGTTTGACTTCTGGAATAATTCAAGCTCTAGAATTGATCTTTGCCTGAAATAGAATATGGCACTTAAAAAAAACCTCCCCAAAATTAATCACCTTCCACTCTTATTTTTCAAAATTTTGGAGATAGAAAGAGTCCAACAGTAGCTTTAATGATTCTTTTTAATGGTAAATTTCCCACAATTTTTGTTAACTGACTTCTTGCTTTAAATTTTAACTAATTTCAATTGTGAATTTATTTAGTTTCAACTTCCAGTGTAAACTGAATGAATTGTATAATCTTTAGCAAAAAATTGCCTGATGTATTTAGCAAATCCATTTCAAGACATATATAGGAATTTTCTCTACTGAGCTGATTCACAGTCATGAAATAGGTAAGTGGGCAAAGTTGCTACGTTCTGTGATGTTGGCTAACAGCAGTAAATACTAATACTGACTGCAAAACCCTGCAAGAAAGTCTCAGTCTCTTGAACCATCGAACAAAGAGAATGCAAAGCAACGTACATGAGACAACAGGGGGGAAAAGTAACAACCTTTCACACATAAACACAGACCTGAAAGAGATCTTGAAGTGACCAGGAAATTCCTCTGAAAACATTTGTTCAGTTTGACAAGTAAAAAAAGACAAAACTAATGTCAAATTTTCAGAAGAGATTGTGAACAAAATGTATTTATTATGCCACTATATCTATCTTGTTTCACATCTTGAAACTGTACAATTTCTGTCACCATTCTCAAATGGATATAGCAGATAGAGGAAAGGGGAAAGAGTGATTCATTTCATAAAACAGCAGCTGGTTTTCTTAAATGCAGAGGTTACAAAGCTCAGCACTCTTTATTCTGCAAAAAGGTGGTAAAGGTCTTTAAAAGCACGGCTGTCACACCAAACTGGGAAAAAGTAACAGACACTACTTCTCAGAGCAAGTGAACTCTATTGGCAGCCAATAGTTTGAAGCATTAAGTTTAGAACAAGCTGTACTATTCAACTTTTCCAGAGGCTGGTGCACTATAGGGGATATGATATACCCACTGAATAGCCTGCTCTCTGGCCCAGGTGTTGTTATAAGGCTATTTTTGTGATACTGCCCGTCTGACTCAATTCTTTCTGCCGTGTCACCAGAGGGCCAGGGATGTAGTGTCCATGGTTAAGTCCACCCCTCAAGCATGAGTTCATCTATATGTTTCATCTCTTCCCTGATGACCTGAGATGTCATGGGCCCATGGAGACAGAAACAATTCTCCTTATGCAGCCAGTCTTTAATTTCCTCTTTTAATTTCTGGAGATCCTTGGTCAGTCTTTCCACAGACAAGAGGCAGGCCCATATCAGGGTGGAAATAATTTCTTCACAGAGCTGGAGTGTGGTCCTTACAAGCATCTGTCCTGACTCTAAATGTGTGGTAGACTGTACAGAGGAATAGAGCAAGCACATCAACTAGGGCATACTTCCTTTAATATCCAAAGGGAATTCAAAATTGTCAAAAGCTGTTGTAGCAGACCTAAAGAAGGGGAATGGGGATGAAAGGCTAGGAGAAATTATCTTGTCATGTTCACCCCACTGGGTATAAATGAATCCCCAGATTAACCAACCAAGACCAGGAAAGGGGAATAAGACTGAGTATACATTCCAAACGACCCTCACTGCCCTTGATGTTATCATATCATAAACTGATGTCACACAGTACATCAACAAAGCAATTTTGATCCCTCTACCTATTTTGACAAAAATTGCCACAAGAAGAACATAAAGGAATATGTACAAGGCTAGGTACTACATCCACATTAACAGATCGAGCATAATCTACAGCGGGGGGGGGGGGGGGGGGGGAAGCAGAGAGGGAAAATGAGTTTATTTTTTCACGGAATTTGGGGAGTGAAGCATTTGCAATCAATACAGTATTGTTTGGGCTGACTAAAACACAGAGGGACCTGGCAGGAGGACGAGGAAGGAAGGGTTTACTGCTTTAACAAGAATAAACTCAATCCAACTTTGCTCTACCTGAGGTCATATCACCTGCTGCTCAATGTTCTTCCCAAACTGGGTAATGAGTGTGAAAACAATATATTTATTTTGGAAGAGTGCTAAAGTCTGTTTTGAATGCTTATATATATATATAAATATAGATAGATAAACATACACATGCATGCAGCCTATGCACACACACACACACACACATATATATATATAAATATTTTTTCTTTTTGTGAGGCACACTTTCATTTCATAGTTTTCCTGTGAGCGGAAGAGGGATCTGGATTTTTTCCAAGGTAGAAAATATAGAAACTCAACTTTAGAAGTGATACCTCCTCAGTCTGATGTTGGTAAACTATACTAAAAGGGATTTGATGATGTCTTCAAGCTGCCTACATGGACAAAGTGACACAACAAGTAAAACTGATTTGGTTTATACTCGAAGGCATGTTTTTGGAAATCAAGGTCAAGGTTAAAAGTTCCTCTTTTTCTTTGGGAAGAGAGCAGAATAAGTGGATTTGGAAAATGTTGCAGAGGGATTGCTAGCAGGTTTTAATACAGTGTCAAAATGAAGGGATAAGAAGAGAAGAAAAAAAATGACTCATGCTTACCCTCTTATCTGACATACCCTGCAATGGCAATCTGCTCTAAGGGGTGTGCACTTCCTCTTGATAAATTCTCTTTCAAAGGACAAATCCTAACATCTGATTATAGGCTAGGTCTAAAGTAATTAACTTAATTGAAGCAACCCACAGGCAGAAATATGGAGCTGATGTTCATGGGATTTTTTCACATTTCTGATATGATTTGGGATGAGACTTTTTCCCTATAGCAGGAAACCTGTGACAGTACGCAGGACTCTCTAAGGTAGTATAAATCCAAACAATCCCAGAAGAATCCAGAAGCATGCAGTGCTATAAGAAAAACTTTGTTCAAGCCTTCGTTTCTCTGTATCTGTCTGTACATCTTTTCTGTTTACGCTAGCTGTGGAAAATTCACTCATTTTGGAGTGGGATGTGTTACCGGTGTGCGAATAGAGCACCAGCATTTGTACATCTTTTGTCTTGCACATCTAAGCTGATAGTTGCAAAAGCATATGAGAACACAAGACACTATTATCCTAGCATTTTAGTTGAGGAGAGATGCGAGGGTGAGAGACTAGATGTGGACTATTTCTGTTCAATAACATTTCTGTTTGTCCAACACAACACGATAAATGCTAGTCCACTTCAAGTGGGGATTATTTCCTGACAGGCAGAGTCCACCTCTCTTCATCTTCCTCCCCCCCGTCTTGTAAACTGTCCAAGCTTTTACCACATCATGCCAATTATGAATAAAACTGGGAGGGGAATTGTGTGACTAATAAGCTTTAGATTGTGGTGCTACAAGAGTTTTAGATTGTGATATACAGAGGAGCTTGATATGTAAATTATACTAAATCTTGTCCTTAATAAAGCTATAGTCTCTCCCCCAGTACTGCAGTCTGTAATTTAATGAATGGTTGGCGTGTTTCTTGGGGCAATGTACAAGACTGCAAAATGCATTATTATATTCTTTTAATATAATACAAAACAATAAAGATGTTGTAATCTGGCATTTCATGTTGTTTACAATTATCAGCCTCATTTAATTTACATAATAAAGGCATGTCAAATCGCTATGAAATAGCAGTGATTTCAGCACAAAAGTCTAGATAATATGGTTTTTTACAAAAATTACTTAAATTATGGAATCAGTTTTTAAGGACAGTTATTGATACACTTGCATTACACAAGATTATACATAATTATTTCCTTACATTTATCAATTCACTGTTGATGTATGAGAAGAATTACCTAATTTTGAGAGAAAAATCAGGAAATCATTATATTAAACTACCAGTTCTGCATTTTATTATTAATTTTTCTTATTCTGACATGTTTATGTCATCTGATAAATAGAGAGAGATTGGACCCTTAGTCTTGAATATTGTGGAAAATCTTTTGACTTTTTCATTTAGTTTGTTTGGTTGGTTTTTTTCTTTTGGTTTTGTGGTTTTTTCTGAGCTTCTTGGTTTTCTTTGAGGGTGATGGATAGGCTTTCTTTGTTTCTTAGTGTATGCTTGGAAACATTTATACTCCTCTAATTTGCATACTTTCACCTATTTGCTGCACTGCTGTGTGGAAGAAGGCAGCTCTAGTTAGTCTGTTCTTGGATGAATTTTGGGACCAGGACCTCAATGACTTTATTTTAGGGTATGGATAAAGTTGCAGAGATCTTGTCTAGCTGATAGTTTTTGTTTGTTATAGGAGTTTTTGTTTGCTTAATTTTTGTTTTTCTTTTTGTTTTAACTTAGGATATTTACTTTGTTGAGCAATAACATTTTAAACAAATTCTGCTGAGGTTGAGAGTCCTTTCTTTAAGTTTATCAATGTGATTACTTTTATTGACCTTGTCACTTGACTTCCTATCATTAACTTCACTCATATCACTACAAAGGAAGAACAGTGATCTGGAGGAAAATGTTACTCCATATATCCTTCTCTTCATTGTTCTTTGCAGTTTTATTTTTAAAGGCAATTTTATTCTAAGGAAGTCCACTTGTCTACTAAAGCACTGCTGTATTTCTTTGAAATGAAAAAAAGGAACCACTGATATTTTTTCTATAAATGTACCTTGTTACACCTGCTCTGTGCATACTTTTGAGACATGGTTTGGTGTATTTTCTTGTGTGCAGTTAAAATTGTTAATGCTAAAATTATTATCCCTAAAAAAATCACTGTGGGCTAACAGGTCCAGACTTTATTACACTATTTTGTATGCAAATTTTGGCTTAGTTTTATATCAGGCATTATGCCTAGTGTCTGAAAAAAACCCCCACAGAAAACCCCACCAAAAAAAACGAACAAAAAAAAATTAATCCTAAAAAACTATTAAAAATAAGTCTTGCAATAAGCATCTTAGGTTATTTCAATAAGAGAAGATTTGAGGGAAATTATATCTTACAATATCTTTCTGCTGCTTAAGGTATGTTGTTGCTCAGCAACAGCATCTATTTGGACTATGGAATTAGACAGTAAATTAAAGGATTCAAAGGTATTAAACTGGTTTTTTCATGCCAATAAGTGACTAATCTTTTTAAGTACTCCAATGGATGCTGTCTGCAAGTGCTCCTTCAAAAGTTCATAACTGAACCACAGCAACAAACTTGGCAGTAAAAAGTAAGAGAAAGATAATCCCGGTGATTAGTCTACAAATCTTGTCTTATTGTGGCAGATCTGTCTGACACAAAAGTCCAGTGAAGTGCTCCATATTGTCTTGTGAAATTCTTTGGCAATATTCCTGTAAATAAGCATTGCTATGTCTCATCTTAATCTTTTTAGAAATTAATGTGCTAATAATAGCAGAATAATTGTTATGGAGACCATGAAAAGTTCTTTTATATTTTAAGGATTATGACTAGAATAGCTTTAAGAGTATTTAATGATATCTCCCACTTTAAAAAAAAAAAATCCCTGGTGAAGTAAATTAGTGGCAACTGATAAATTAATTTACTTGGATATTCAGAATATTAAGTGTTACTAACAATCATGCTTCCTATGCACAACGATGCTAAGCACACACACAAGACTGAAAATATGATTCATAGCCCAAAAGATTTGCAATCTAAGCACATTTCAGGACTGGAGAAACTGGATGAAAAATAAAAATATCTTTGGCATTTATTTTTCAGTGATCCATCACTGAGTTCTAAAAGCTGAAATAACACTAAAATAACACAATGTGAGCACCCTTCCCTGTCTTTCTTCACATAAGTTAAACTGTGATATTTGGATGTTTGCTCATTCAAAAAAATCCCCATAATGTGAAATATCTGGTAAAGATTGGTCTCTGAGTATTAAATAAAGGTGTAACTCTCATATTTCAGAGACTAATGAGTTAAGTGAAGGGTTTTTTTCCTTTTTTTTTTTTTTTTTTTTAAGAACCGAATGCATTTTGTTTCTAACCTAGGGAAGGATTATTTGTTTAATATATTAATTGTGTTTTGGTATCAGAGAAGTGACTCATGTACTAGAATTACTTGTGGAGTTACTGGTGGAGACATAGTAGATACATGAAGTCATCATTGGAAATCTAGTAACTTTCAATCATCTATACAGCTGAACTTTAATGTGAATATTTAAATATTTAAAATAAGTGTTCCCTTTCCTAATAATATTTTTAGCATGAATGCATTTTTTATTAGTATAAGTTACTGGTATGATAACAGCCTTAAGAAATAGTATTGACCATTATATAAAAAAACCAAAACTGTAGTAGTCATGGGGAGAAGCGAAAAATTCTGAAGAAATAATTGCTCTTTGTTTTGATTAAAAAAAGACTATTTAGTCATAGGAAACACTTCAAACTTTAAAATTATTTCCGAAGGGTTTTTGGTAGCCAATAGGATATTTGTGCTCTATTATGCAGGCTCCAGCAATATGCAGTAAGTTGATAACCAGTATTTCTTAATAATAATCTTGTAATTTAGGTACATACAGCACAAAAGAAACACAAAAGAAAAAAACAAACAAACAACAAAAACAATAATAATATTGGATTACACACTAAAGAGGTTGTTGTTATGAATACCAACCATCAAGGGTTTATGAAAATTATAGTCTGTCAAACTAGCTTGATATTGGTTTTTTAGGTGATTATTCTGCTTGGCAAAAGTAATATTGATGTATTAGTCTTAGACTTGTGTGAGCAATTGACCTTGTGCTACAATGTATTTTGCTTAAGGAAGCTGATTGATTCCAAATCAACCTGGCACATAATCAGTGGATTAAAGGCTGGTTGACTGACACGTCATAAACCAAAAATGTTAATGGGATATTAAGACAGTGGATTGTTCCTGAGATTGTGCAGATAGAGCTTTCTGTCACTATACTATAAAATATTCTTATAGGTTATGCTAAGCTGCCAAAACACCCCAAACTGTCCTGGGTCGAAGTATATTCTATCACCATCTTCATGAACTGCTGAAATCAGGTGAGGCAGTGCTCCCTGCCTCCTCCACTCTGGATTATCTGCTGTTAATGGGCCCATCAGCACCTTTGCCACACGACTCACAGATAACCCCCTCCTGGACTACCTCCTGTTAATGGGCCCATCAGGCCTTATCACATGACTCACCATCCCATTGTGAGATGCTCCGCCCAGGGGGAGGAACCAAGCATTCCAGCCTGGATATAAGCTGAGAGTCTGAACACCAGAGGGGCGCTTACCCACTGGATTCCCAGAGGACCCGAGCTACCAGACCTTTCTACAGGATCACTGCTTCAGGAAGACCACCTCACATGGACTGCTTCCATCACTCCGCTCAGGTTGTATTCTGACTCTGTCAATGGTCTTTTGTATTATTGCTCTATTTTATTTTACTTTCTTTCCTTTTTTCCTATTAAATTGTATCTCTGACTTGGAGCCTCTCATTTGTTTTGCTTTCAAACCACTACACAAACAAAACAAACCAAACCAAAAAAGTAGCATGTATGTAAAAGATGAGGCAGTAATTAATCTGATTATTTTTATTTGTAAAGAGGACTATAGTCAAGCAATTAGCACTTAAAATTGCTGAGCAAACCCATGTCTCAGAAAACAAAAAATTGAGGCCATTAATAGCAGAGAAAGCTGTTCTGGGGCACAGTGGCTCTGTGGGGTTCTCAGCATTCATGGCTGATGAGCACCACTGTAGTCTGTGGGTAACATAACCAAACCTACAGATTTACAGGTATCTGTGGCACAGGGACCCTTGACATTCAATCCCTCGTGTATTTGGAGAGAGCACCATGAATGTGTTTAGAACACAGATTTTAATGTAAAGTGTGGAAAATCTCAAAGGGTCTTTGGAAAATAAACAGTGCAGAAGCACAGTAATCATGATTTCAAAATTATATAGCCCATGGACAGTGCTGTGGAATACATCAATGCAGTCCTCTTACAGCAGCACCCACAAATTTGACCTCTTTGTGGCCTTAAAACCACTAAAGTGAATATTGTTTATTAAGTTTTTTACTTGTATTTGAAATCTATTAAGTTGTTATTGAATGTAATTTTTCATTGTAGTAAATAGATATTTAAGTATGCATTTTTAAGAAGTGTTTACCAGATGCAGCTGAAACCTGGTTTTTTTTGAAAGGAACTTACATGGAAAAATGCTTCAGCCACTGTGTGAAGTAGGCCTCTTCTGAATTCCTTCACCCTTAGTTTCTACTGAAAACACATTGATAATGGTCTATTCAAATTTTTTTTTTCATCTCTGTCTTTAACTTTGTTCTTAGATGATATATTGATTTTAAAAAAATCAATTTACTATATTTTGGTTTATAACTACATCCTTGCTAATGCAGCCAAATGTTTTGTCTCTCAGTTTCAGAGTAAACATTAAAACCTAAATAATTTCTTATAGGGTATTTGTTGTAATCAAGGCATTAGACTTGATATGATGACTATGACTACTGAACATTAGTGAGAGGATTAAATGAGGAGTGATGGCATTACAGTAATTTTCTTGTATCAGAAAACAACAAATTTGTTTAAGAGTGTCTTCACTTGTAATTTCCATAGAGTATAAGCACTTGCTCTACTTGTTCTACTTGCATAAACACATGCTAAAACCTTCTTACTTCTCCACTGAAGTTGAAACATTAATATTTTTCTAGATTATAGATGTTAATTTGCATAGAGCATGTCAGTGTCACTTTGAGAGGCTCTTTTTCAGCACTGATTTTGTTTTGACTAGACAAAGACAAAATTAATATATACTTTAGAAATAAACTGCTTTTTTTCTCTTGAAATTATCATGAAAAAAAATCTCAGAGTTCTCTTGAAACGTCCTGACACAGTGTCAGGAAACTTACTTGTTTCCCCCAGGTTTAAAAAAAACCCACAAACCCAAACATTTTCTCTACAGATCCAGGCTGTATCTTTTCCCATTTGAACACACACCAGAGAAATAGTTTTGTCTTGATTTGGTAAACTTAATTTAAGGTTTTTACCTTTTGATAGTTCCTATTCCATGACCACCACGGAACCTAGATAATATCTTTGTGCTTCACAAAATTTACATCTATTTTTTAATATATGTATATATATATTCAAGCTTATTTTGGATGAGAGTAACAGTTATGAGAGAAACTATTCAATAAAGGATGGAACTATGTTACTTAATACCAACATTGTGGGTAATGCTGACATGTTGTGGAAGAATATGTTCAATTTCATTTCAAAGCATCCTGTACTTTTTCTGAAGACAGCCTATGGAGCTCAGAAGGTTAATTTCTGAATCTATCTGTTGAAAGAGGAAAGATGCCATTACTTCTTTTCATATTTGACACTGCGTTTTAAGCAGTCTTTAACATTTTTTTTGACACTGTGTTGCTGTAACCAGACAGAAGACCTTCCAAGATACCACCACATTATGTTATGTGTTTATACACACAGGCCCAAATATAATCAAGCAAATCATCTTCTGGTATCACAGTTTTGATGCTAAGAGAGTCAATTAATCCTGTGCAACAAGTTCTTTGTCACATGTCTGTTGATTAAAAAGAAAAACAACTAGTAAATTTAACCCATCACTCCTTATTTAAGAAAGCCACAGAGCTGGGGAGCCAGTATGGCATGAAAGTGACACTTTGGGTTTAAAAGGTTGATGTATTCATTGTAGTGCTGTCCTACACAGACAACAGAGTAAATTAATCTCAGGTGTAACTCAGATAAGATGACACTGGAGGTAAAAATCTGACCTGTTGTATTGAACTGGCTGACCTATTGTCTTCAGCAGTCTACAGTATTTCTTCCATAAGATGTCTTTTAGCACAGATTGAATTTGGAAAGGTGACTTTTCTTTGGCAAAGTGCTGGAGCCTTTAAATTTCAGTGTTCTGCAACAGTGAGAATTTGGTCTATTAACTTCACTTCCATTTTCATATAACGAATCTTTGTGAAACGATTTTTGAAAGCATCATAATTGAGCAACTCCTGAGTAATTTGTATGCTCAAGTGCGTGTTTACAAAGTGTTTGCCTTTTTGCTCTATTTCTTAAACTGGAGGTATGTGATTGACAGATATGTCTGAGTAGTTCAGATGCTGCCCGTTGACTGAGCAGTTTCAACGTTCGTTTTTTCGATGGAAAAGAGAGTGAAAAGTTAGCACTGACTATCACTGTGCATGAATGCCACATTTCACTTGCAAAAAGGCATTTTCATGGCTACCTGCCATCCCCAGATACGCTTTCAGAAAAGCTGTTTTTGATGATTGAACTCCCTTCACTAAATATCTGTTGGTGCACTGTTTTACAACAGATGGAGACAATGAAGGTTTTCCAATACTAGTTTTTAGCACTGGTTACAGAAATATATTGAATTTTAGAATCAATGCTTTATGAAATTCTCTTCTACATAATTGTGTGTGTATGTGCCTATATATATGGTATGAGGACAGATTGCAGCTGTAAATATTGGCTGAAAATAGAAGAATCTCTCTCTGTTTTATTTCTTAGTGGTTAGGGGCAAAATGTGAAGATTTTGTGCTCTCACTATTGAGCTATCTGCTTTCTACTTATTTTTTTCTGTTGCACCAAAAAGAGTTGTTACATTGCCAACTAGTAAATATAGCAAAGTGTAGCATAAGCACAAACTGCTAAGTGTTTTTCTCAATTGGTTCTTTTACCTGTGGTTGTCTAAAAGTAACATATTTCATCTTTTAATTATTAACCTTTTAAATATTGATCATACCATGTAGTTCTGTGGTAAATATACATCCATCTTGTCTAAAATTTAAGTTTTTTCTTTCTGTTTCCCAGCCTTTCTAATACTAAAAACAACCAGCAAAGAGCTGGTGTGTTATTTCTTTCAACTGCATCTGTCCTTAAAGAGATATACTATGTCCTACCCTTTCCCTAACCCTGCTTTTACTGTCCAGACTTCCAGTAGCTCCACCTGAGAGTTTCTGAAGGTTGTTATCAAGTGATATCCAGCTAAAGCATCCAGACAGCCCCACTGGAAGCATTCATACGTATAAACATCCAGCTATAAGCCTTCAAATTTTCAATGGGTAAGTATCTGTCAGTTCGCTTTGGACTAGTCACTCCCACCAAAATCTTGATACAGCCCTGGCCAGCAGGGTGGCAGCTGCAGCAGCCAGACTCCCCAGCAGCAGCTGCAGAGGAGAGCTCTGAGCTGCCTCAGTTGCACCCTCAACAGCTGGCGGACCTTACTACAAGTAAGGATAAATCCAATAGCTCTATCAGGATGAAACACGATTTTAACTTGCATATTTGGGATCCATAAAGTTAATGTTTCAACATATTAACACTAAAAGAATGGACACCCTTCACTGAAATAAATCAGACACGGGAAGACCACTGTTGGTATCTTGCTTAAATCTTCTGGGAGCAGTGTCTCTGTGCAGCCCTTACACTTTCCTTTCAAGTAAAGGTCAGGTATACAGTTTGCTTTAAGCTAGCCAGAAGACTGCACATACACACGTGCTCATTTGTTAGAAGCACTTGTAAAGTCCTTTGAAATTTAAGTACTGCATAAGTGATTTGTTAAAAGTATTTACTGGTTTTAAGGATCTCTCTTCAGAGGTGATAGGTCCTTTGATGTCATGCATAACTGCTAATGTGGTTGTTTATACCGTAAGTGACCACAAATGAAGCATCTGAAGATGAAATTTCCTTTTCAGTGAAGCTCTTTAATCTTTCTGGATGTGCCAGTAGTTACTTGAAAGCCAATTTTATGGCAGAAGGTGAAAGAGACTGTAGTAAAAATCAATTAGGATCATGGCCTAGAGATCTTCCTTCTCCCTCTAGGAGATAGCTCCTGAGCTATCACTAAATGATTAATCACTAAGTGGATAGATATAATTTTTACTTTACTAATAAATCAGGAGGAAAACTGAGTATGCTTTTTCTGAAAACAAGAACAAGGACAGTGATAAATCTATAATGGACTGATCTTTTAGACTTAGTTCCTCAGTCAGGATTTGATTTCATATGACTTTGAACTCCATTACACTCAGTTTTTGCCTGTTTACAAAATGTAAAATTCATTGCAAAATCTTCCATTGCAGGGTAGATATCAGGTGGATACCACATTAAAACTGGTTTTCATGCTCAAGTTTTCCAGGAAGAAGAGAGAAGACTATTTATCTGTTTATACACATGAAATAGAAGTAAACACTTGTAAAGTGGAAGTAGAGATCTGAAGTTTTGCTCAGTGGGAATAAAGACCATCAGTATTTAAAATGGAGTTTCAAGTCAGGCTAACTGGAGTGGTGTAGAGATGGGTCTAAGCCAGGGGGTCTCATTCTCTTATGATTAAACTACATGAAATATGTGAAGTTGGAAAAGCAGTAACTATGTGATGAAAGAGACTCAAGGGATGCATAGAATTGTCCTTTGGGTCCTGCTTGAATTATGACTTTGACTCATTTTTTCCTCTGACAGAAGTCCTTCCTCATTCATTGCGCAAAATTTCCCTCCTACTTGCTTGGAAGGAAGCTGTAAGAATCTTATCATCACAATTCAAATCATGGCTAAGTGCTCTATTTCCTGGAAATCCTGCTCTGATACCAGGATGAATTAATTTTCTTATGGTGTTTGTTGTCATATTGATCATGGTTGTATCTGAGTTATCCACAAAACTCAATATTTACCCTTGCAGAAGTGGACTCCTCTAGGGGGAAAAAAAAAGAAAAGACAGATAAAAGATTAAAAATTCCTTTCTAAGGAGGACAAAACCTGATTATTCTACATACAAAAGAATAGTTAAATGGACATGGTTTCAGCTGTGAGTAGAACTGAATGAAACTTGCTGCCCATTTCAAAGAAAACACTGATACTTGAAAAATTACTGTTTCCTTTTAGAATGGAATATAGTTATTTATTTGAAGAGAAATAAAAATCTTGCTTCCATGGAAAATTTGTATTAGTAAAAAGTTCTGGAAAATTATCCTGTTGGATTTTCCAGAAGTTAAAGTGATCAGCCAACATCCTCAACTCACGAAAGCTCCTTGAATTGCCTTTTCTCCAGACACTCAAGCTGGAGACCCAGTTGTTGGAGCTCCTGCTGTAGCTGGGGGTCCAGTGTTCTCCAGCCTGGTTTGGGCAATAGAGTCCTGACCTCTTGTGGGGTCTCCCTGCCCCAGTCCTGCCTTCACTAGGCTCCACCCTCCCTCAGGAACCAGCATCTCTCTGGCTATTCAGGCTTGAAGCCTGCTGAAATATTACTCAGCTCTTGCCCAGCCTTTTCACTAGGGTTTCTCTTTTTTAGATAGCAAGACACTGAGGAGGTGTAGGAAGGAGGTCCAGACCTCCACCTGATCTAGTGTCTCCAACTCCTGATCCACATATTTAGTTGTAGCTTGAGGATTTTTTTTCCAGGTTCCACTGTCTCTGGAGGTGCACATAATGGTGGGCTTAACCCTGAAAATTTCCATGTACAGGGCAGTTTTCTGTAAATTATGGTTCTCAGACAATGATATCACAGAACTATTCTAGTGTAATGCTAATTTTTTTTACAGAATAAATTTGGTCAAAATTTAGCTGTTCAGATTTCAGTATTTCCACAACCTTCACTAAGATGTATCTTATTGTGTGAGACAAGAGGTGGTGATACTTAATACTGCTTCAAGGTGTGGACCTTCCAGCTGTGACTGAAATTTCTGCTGAGAAAAGGAACAAAGAAACAACTCCACCTTCCCAGCTCTGCAGGAGGCAAATGCAATGGGACCACTAGTGCTGTAAACTGATGGGCCTTTCTGATAGCGGCAAACTGTTTCTCAAGTACTGATACAAGGAAACAAATTTGGTGTCTACGGAGAGGAACAATCACCACTGAAGAGCTTTTATAAAATATTTAAATTCCCTCAGTTTTTATCTGCAGCTTTAATTTCCTGTAAAATATACTCTATAGGTACTTACCCATCAAATATTGAGATGCCTCTAGCTTTTTGTTTTATATTAAGTTTTTATTTCCATCAATTTGTATTTTATATTGCAAATCAAGAACCTTTCAAGATAGTTTTGATTTATTTCAGGCACAACTTGGCTTCATTTCTTTTTTATGTTTTGATGGTAATTTACCATGGCATAAAATTGTTTTGCATTAAACTACACTCATGAATCAAGAGTTTTTTCCATTAACAAGATCTGTTTAAAGAATAAGCCCAACTACAAATCAAGTATTTTGTGTCAGTTTCTGTAATTATTGTTTGGAAAAAACTGGTACAATGCCACCATTAATTATTGCAATGTATAGATGATTTAGACAAATAGAACAGAAATATTAATATAACTGGTACTCTGCTAGATTACCTGGCAGAGACCATGGCTTAAGGTTTGTTAGTGTTTTAACTGAAAAAAAGGGGATTTAGTTAATGCTGTTTGTATTGCAACAGTATTCTTTAAAGAGACTTCCACTCATCAGGAAATTATTCAGGTCTACCTTAGCTGTCTAGCTGGGAACCAGAGAAATATCTAATGACTGGAGTGCTTAGGTGCTTTAACACCGATCTATTTTGAAAAAAAAAAAAAATTATTACTATTTCCTGAATATATACATATATATATGTTTATATGTGTATGTAGATGAAATGTTCAGAGAAGAATTCCCTTGTTCATAGAGTTGTTTAGAAAGGCTGGCATATTAAAAGGAGATCAGATGTCATCCATGGAGTTTATGACAGCTGTAGATTACATATTTGTAACACATTTGCTCTGACCAGCCTTGTTGAGCTTATTTCAGTTAATTTCAATGTTGACAATATTATTGCACTATATTCAATAGTTGTGTGTTACTGACAGGAGTTCACTATGTCACATAATTATAAATAACAAAATTACCACATTATTTCTCTTGTAATTTTTAAAATTTGTTTCTGTATTGTCTTTGTCCTCATGATTTCAGCAGATGTATTTAATGTAGCAGGAAGGATGGGTGAAAATCAGATTGTGCATTTTTGGCTTTCATCAAACACTTGAAAATGATTAGCTGTGGCACTGGAAATACTAATTTTATTCCTCTCCTTGCAAAATTTGCAGGTTTTTACTAGCTATCTTTTAACTTGCTCTAAGATATTAATGACTATGCTTCTGAAATATTTAAAATTTGATTGTTCAGAACATACATGGAAAAATTCTGACAACAGGACACCTTCTGCCATAATAATAATGACAAGACTCCTTATTCTAAAAGTGGATAACTAATATTAAACAGAGATATTTTAGATGTTATGATGAAATGTAATTAGTCTTGCTGTAGTTGACATGGTTTCAGTGGCTGATGGTCAAGTTAAGTCCATTTGGTTTCAGAATGCTAATATTTTTTTTTTATTTTGTCATCAATTCTCACCAGTCAAGATTTATTAGAGCTCCCTGGTGTCCTCAGAATTTTCTGAGGCAATCGATATCTCTTTCTCTTTACAATTAGTTTTAGTTTTCAGGAGTGAGGCAGAAGGCAGTCTTTTCCTCAATGCAAGTGAAGTGATCCCTCCTTATACCTGCAGACTGACATCAAAGCTCTGAGAAACGAGAACAAGCCCATTTATCTCAGTAGGTGTTAACTCACATGCCCCAAAACGATTGCTTTACATCGAGTTTCTCAACATGCCTTAACATTTCAGTGCAGTCGAAGTGTATAAGGCCAAAACTGCTGGTTAGCTGCTGGCAGTACAATGGAGGGCTAGCTTAAGCCACAGAGGGTGTGGGATCAGACTGTTTCATCTCGGAATCCAACCTGAGCTACTATTTCCCTGTTGGATACTTTAGGAGAATGGGAGCAAGCATTGTTCTATTTGTTACTCAGTTCATTTTAAAGATCTTATGTGGAAGATAAGACCTTTGCTTCACTTCAGTTCTTCGGTGACTTCTGATGTTTTCATTCTTGGAATGAATGCCCAGGCCTTAAACTGTATAATTTTCTGGCCTGGCTAGAATAGTGTCCTAACCACTGGATAAGAAACTCCCAAGACTGAGGAACACCGAGGCCATGTGTCATGGCTGTTGCTCAATGTGCTTTTTTTAATTGCTTGTCATGACACTTTGGAACAACCTGATCTCAGACCTGTCAGTTAGCACATTCAACAGCATCAGAAGCCAGTCCTCAAATGCCAGCACCAATATGAGAAACCAGTTCTGATGTTGGGGCTCCTGCATTCTGGAGTGCAGTCAAACCAGAAATTGAAACAATTGAAAAGAATAGTTGATGTTTCTATTGCATTAAATTCTAAAATAAATGATGCTTCTTCTTTTACTGTATGTGAACATGTGAAAAATGTTCCTTTCAAAGATAAGGAAATTTTTTTCCAGAATAAATTCCTTTCAAAGTGGCACTTTCAAGAAGAAATTCAAGACATAAAAATTTGTGAGCTCACCCTTGTCTTGAAATCTTTGTTAAATTAAAGACTTCTTTTGTGTATATATGTGTCTTTCTTATGAACTCCTGTGGAGGGTCTCAGATTGATGTCTCGGAAAAGCATGCTTAATGCTGAGGGGTAACATTTCCTTTTTTTTTTTTTTTTTTTTTTTTTTTTTAAGTTTGCCTCTTTGATGGCTATAATAATTTTCTGTTAGGAGAAGCACATTGGTTTGCTATATACCTCAACTGGGAAACCCTTCCTACTCTCAGTGGATTAATTGGAGTTCTCCTACCACTTTGAGTGGTTAATAAAACATGTATCTGACAAGCAAATCAACTCACCTGATTCCCCCTGCCTAGGTAAAAGCTGTTAAGAACAAATTCTAGAAATTTGAGAAATCACAAAAAACAAGCATTCTCTCTGCCACTTCACTGTAAAAGGAGATTCCTGAAATGTATGAAATTAGCTATAATAGATGTTCTCCCAAAGCCTAATACAGAGCTGTGGGTTTTTTTTTTTTTTTTTTTTTTTTTTTTTTTTTTTTTTTTTTTTTTTTTTTTTTTCCCTGATGATGCTTAACTGCAGCTAAATATGCCAAGTTGACATTTGCCTGCAATTACCATGGAGCCATATTGAGATCTTCACTCTCTGAAGAGATTTTGAATGACTGCAGCATCTTCTAGGATAACATCTTGTTTTCCCTAATCTCTGTAGTGACTTTTGCTGCTGGCAACCTGCGACTAAAACACAGCTTCTCTCTCGCTTTGGGAATTTGCATAACTTTCCCTGTTAAATAAATTTTTAAAAAAATCTATATAAAGAAACTCCTGAATGGAATTTCAAACATGAAGCATTAATAAATAATAAGATGATCTAAGGTCCTCACAGAGTAAGCCCTACAAACTTTTTATTCTATGTCCTTTGTTGCAGTGTGATCTAACAAACTGTGAATATCTAGGTAATATGAATCACCTGAAAATTCTAAGTCTGTGCATTCAAATTATGAGAATGATGTGGAGAGAAAGGCACACAGGAATTTTCTGCTTTCTCTTCTGCTCAGGAATGCTCAGTATTTTGAAATATGGAAATTACTTTTTAATTTACTGGAAAGTTAAACTATTTCTGTGAAAAAATTTGTTGTTTAGCCCTTGTAATGTCTGACAATAGGTGTTCAGTCTGAAAGCACAATTATTAATATCATTGGATATCACTGTCTGGGGAAACCATTAACCCTGGATTTTCATTAAAATTAAAAAAAGTAGAAAAAAACCCCAAAAAACTCAAAACCAAAACAAAAAAAAAAAAAAAAAAAAAAAAAAAAAAAAAAAAAAACAAAACAAAAAAAAAAAAAAAAAAAAAAAAAAAAAAAAAACCCAAACCAAAAACAACCATAAACAACAACAACAAAAAAGTGTTGGACTTCCCTAACAGATGATTGGCCATAACACTTGTCCATTACTTTAGAATTGTCTTTGAGAGGGGAAACATAGTACAGCTGTTTCTAATCAAAAATAGTAATCAGAAACCTAGCAAGCCTCCTAACCAACACCAGACAAAGACGTAATCTAGGTAATAGGAAGACACATACTGAGTGGGCATGAGATTACACTTTTAGAAAAGAAGGAAAACACAGTGCAGTTATAACATCAGTGTTATATAGTGCAGGAACAATTTTAGGAAGGATACATCTATTCTGCGGTCACATTTGCTGATTTGGGGATACTAATTGCTTCCTCCCCCTTGTCCTACTTCATGAACATAATCAAGAAAAGCTGGTTTGTTGATTTCTACTTAAGACAAAACTCAGGTTTAAAAAAGCAATCTGTCATGTGGTAGAATTTGCTGGTTTACCTGCTATAGATTGCACATGATTGGTATTTCCCATTTTATTAGTTGCAGAACTATGGTCTACCTTGCTACAGGAAATTGTAGCTAATATGCTAAAGACAGACCTGCTCAGGGAGTGATCTAGAAGCTGTAGAAGTAACAGAGAGACACTCCTTGCTTCTGAGCAGCATCGACACAGCCATCACACAGTGAGATGTTGACTTTTTACTAATAAGATGTGACAAAATCCCCCTCTGGCCAGATCCTTGAAGTGGAACTCCCAGCAACTTTCCTTAAAGTGATATTACCAAAAATCACTAATGGCTTTCCAATTACTAAAAAGCAATCTTTTTACAGCACAGGAACAAAGAAGCTTTTGGAATGGTGAGAATTCAGATATGTTGGCTAGGACATTAAATGCTCTGAAAAAAAAAAAAAAAACCCACAACCCCACAACTCCTGATTCTTGAATTTTTCTAGGATGACTTTCTAATTACATTATTTTTCTTTTTTTAATTCTGTGCCATACAGTTGGTTGTTTTATTATTGTCTTATCATATTGTCACTGTCTTAGTGGTACTTTAAGTCTCTCTTTGTCCATAAGATCCTTCTCCTGCAATTCAGAAGTTTTCCCCCAGCTGGTCATCCTCAGTGGCTTCCAGGGAGAGCTCCATCTTTGATTCATTTAGCTATGCAGTTTTCATTGCTCTAGAATAAAACAGTGAGCAGATGATCCCCCTCACTGATGACGAGCACCTTTTAAAACAAAATATAGAGTGAACTGTAATCAAGCCCATCATGGATTCTGACTGTCAGAGGAGCTTTCATGGAGTTTATTATTTTACCTTGAATCTTGAGCCAGCTGCCAATAGCAGCATCAAGCTTCTTGTAAGTGGGATTGGATACAGGTGCACAGAAAATCTGCTGGAGTTACACATGACCTGGAATGGATGTATCACATCAGGCAATGCAAATTGAGTGTATGTAGAGCATATTTTTCAGATATTCAATCTGAAAATATATTTTCTTTTTTTATTCAACTAACAGAAAAAGATATTTTATGATCTAGTCATCCTGTGTTTTGGTAGAAGTTGGCTCTTCTGGAAAATATTTTGTATGACATTATATTCTACTGAAATATGTTTAAGATTTTGAAGCTTCTGGCGCTACATAAGTGAATAAACACTGGTGTTTGAAGAGTTGAAATAGGAGGTTGGAAGAAAGGAGGTGTTGAAAGGCAAAGTGAGCTGTCTAGAGTGGCACATGAGATGGAAGACAACAGGTGGAATAAGGATCAATATCTTAAGTTACACACAATGAAGTTGTTTCAGGAGAAAAAGTCCACCTGGGTCTTATCACAAGCCTAGCTATTTCAGATATAAGCATGTTTTTTTTATTACTGTAATCCCAAAGAAACATGAAATTTGAAAAATTCTGGCACTGAGACAGTCTACCCTTTTAGAGACATGCCTTTGCTGATGAAATCATCCACTTGGTCAAGCTATATAACTTCAATGACCAAATGAGTCGTAATCTTGTAGATACACCCCCACTGGTGGGGCCAGTTAATGGCCTTTTTATTAGTCTACCACACGAATATGTTGGATAACGGCTCTTGGCACAAGAACTCTCTAGGCATTGTTTTTCAGTCATAATGGGCTCTAGAACACTGTGTGCAGTCTGCAGAAAGAGATATAATTGAAGTGGAGGAATACAGAAACAAAACTCATCTTGTTTATGTTCTTTCATGGCAAGGGAAATAGAGGGGAGATTTATGTGATGTGGGGTGCTCTTTGTTTGCCTGTTTTCAAAGCAGAGATGGTTCAATGAGTCTGACCCAAAGCCTCTCGGAAGCATACATGGAATGCAATATTTTTTTGGTCCCAAAAATAAGGGCTGGTTCTTAGTTGTGGCAGAAAAGACAGTGAGAAATGTAGGGAAAAAACACAGAACTAAGATCAAGATCTATTGGGAGGACGCTGAAGAGCAGGCTTTCTCTCTTGATTGTACAGAGAAGGGATAGGTTTCTGTCCTACATTTCCCTGCCCTTCCTTACCCATGCTATGTGAGGGCAGCAGTGGGAATATATATATATATATATATATATATTTTTTTTTTTTTTTTTTTTTTTGTATTCTAGCACCATGATGTCGACAAAGCAAAAAGAGAAATAGTAATTCTCTTAGCAACTTACAGATTTTTCTGTATTTAAAGCTAATCTTTAAGCAACTTTAATCTGAATGCAGAACAGCGGAAGGTTTAAAATGATGGTGTGTTATAAACATAGTATGCTTTACTTGTTATATATATATAAAGATGTACACATATGCTGATTCTGAATTCTGCCTCCCTCACAGATTTTTTTAAGTTATAATTTAGCATGTGAAACAATGTTGTGATAGATTCATTCTCTATAGACTGATAGATATATATCAGCTGAAGAAGCAGCATGTCCCTAAGCCAGGATCGGAACTGGGCTTCCTCAATTTATACAACTAATTCTTCACTCCCTCCTTGCTCTAAAGAGAATGCTGAACATGAAAAGAGAACTCTGGCATATGTATTAGGCACATGATTCATTATCATACTCTAACTGGGAGTGAAATGAATGTGGGAGACTCTGGGCCCACTCCCTGCTCTGTCCTCTCTACTGCTCTGCATTTGCTCTATTAAAAGAGTACATGATGGGGAAGGTACACCATTAGGTAGTGTTGTTCTACATGTATTATAAAAGGTATTTGGATACCCCACCAATTTAACCTCCCCCCACATATCAATGCACATCTTTACAATTCAAATACCTCTTTCATCTTTCAAATTTAAATGCAGAATGAATAAAATAAAAAAAAAAAACTAAAGATAATGTATTACCTGAATTTCTTTTCAGACACAGGCAAATATAACATGATCTCAGATACTGGAAAACTTACACAATTTGAGCTCCCTTTAGTCTCCTGATTCAGGATATAAACAGTGATTAACTGAAATGAATTTTTCAAATTTTTTGAGTGCCAAATGTGTTGCATTGTATTCAGTGTGTTGGGAGTCCTGGAATGAGACGGGAATGCATTCAAAAATCCACTATAAATTAAATTATAAAAATGGGAAAATTTCATACTTCTCAAATTAACTGCAATTACAAATAATAAATACATCACCATTTTAATATGTTGTTTTGTAGAACCTGTAGTATTTCCTTGTGTGGGATGACTTTTTGATTAGACACCAAGCACGGTGGGTTGTTGATAATATATTTGTTGAAGGATGTGTGCAGGATTCTGGGGCCTCAGTGGGGAAGAAGTGCTGGTCTCAGGCTGTCCAGGGCTGCAGGCTCCCAGCTGGCAAACTCAGCAGGGACACCAAGTACAGAATCAACCTCTCACCCCTAGAGGTCTCCCCAGGTCAGAATTAAAAAACGACGGCAGAATAATGTATAAAAGTTTATATCTGACATCATTAACTATTTTATGTGTTTTACAGAAAATTGTACCATTAGCCACTTTCAGATATTTGATGTAGACAGACTTTTCCCAAAAATACTACCTTAAGGTTAATTATGTGCTCTTTTTAATAACTATGACCATCATCTGTGGTAAGAGTTTTTCACAAAATGTTACATTTTAAACTTCTCAGGATCCTTCCCTTTCCGTGGTAACATAATTAGTTTTTCTTTTTTTGTTGAGATTTTGTATTCAGTGAATCATTAGGATCACTCATTTCAAATCTAAATGTGAATGAAGCATGTTTCAACTTCCTTTCCTGTCAAAGGTGCGTAGAGTCTGATACCTCATTAAAAATAATATTAAAAAAATGCCACTGAGGACCTTAAAACTCATATTTTATATCTTTTCAGTGTGTATAAATAATGTTAATTACCTACATTGGATCAGAAACCAAATGAGGAGAAAAATGTTTAACTCTGGCAAGGGCTTAGTTATTGTCATCAATGTTAGAATGAGAAGATAATAGAAAATCTGTCCCCATTTCAAAACAGTAGGAGAGACATAATTTATATTTCTTACTAGAAAAATCAATTTTTTGTTGGTACAATTTAGCAAAATGCAGTATAATAGTGCTAGCATGTTAAAAGCAAACCAGTAATACTGTTGTCTGTTTACTTTTCCCTGTCTAATTAAAGTCCAAACCCACAGCTGTCAGAAACATATCAGTTAAGTCTATGGTCAAATTTGAAATTTTTCTTTTATATTCTGCATGGTTCTCCTGGTTGCAGCAGGGTTAAATATATTGTTCTGCTCAATTCTGCTCATCTAACTAATTTATTTGATGGAATTTTCTTCATGTGTAGTATAAATGGTCATGGTTGCAGATGTAGGAAGAGACCCATACCTTGAATTTCTCAAGGTTTGAAAAACAGACTGGGAGAGGAGAGACTCTCAGTATTTGTGAACTTTGGTATTTTAGCCCTACTTTCTAATCAATAGCTTAATAGCAACTACTGCAGCCTTGAGATCCCAAAGTGAGAGTTGGCATTTAACTAATCTAATCAGTTGAGAACATTTATATCCGTGAAGTCAGAGCTATTACACTTACTGAAAAACAGAATATAGAGTTGGAGCAAGGGACACATTCATCATCAAGAGCTCTGTCTGAAGTATGGCTTCAGATCTCACAAATGCATTATTGCTTTACATGGTAAACTTTATTGCTAGTATAAAGACAAGTATATTATATCATGGATTTTACCTACCAAGTTTTCTTCATAAGGTAAAAGAAATATATTGTTTTGGGGGAGGGGAGAGAGCCCTTTTCTTAGTTTCAGGGTTTTCCTGACAAAGAAGAAAGGACATAATTGCGATTGTCTGAAACACCACTGGGGTTTAGGGGCTCAAAGGTAAAGTGTTATTTCCCACATTTTAAGTACTTTTCCCTGATTAATTTTGATTTTATGCAGTGTGCAGAAAAAGGTTATCTTTTATTTTATTTCACTCAGCTCCCTTTCCTCTTAGGAACAGATTGGGAAAAGAAGTAAACAAGTTGTGTTTTAGCCAGCCTTCTTTCCTGATGACCGGAGAAGTTCAGAGGAAAAGTACAAAACTTCATTTAATAGTACATAAAATGAAGGCACAAATCTTTTGAATTTTATTCTGGCTCTAGAAGGAACAATTTAAAGATCTCAACAGTAGTATTCTGTTAATATTGTACTGGAAGAACTCTTTTGTATGTTCTACAGTGCACCATTCTACTTTCTGCTTTTTGGAGAGAAAGTGACACACAAAAATTTATCTAGGCCCTCCGTGTGTGTGTGTATGTGTGTGTGTGTGTGTGTGTGTATGTTTTGGTAAAGGCTTTGTGTTTGTTTGGATTTTTGTGGCTATTTTTAGATTATAAAGAAATCCTGGCAGGTGTCAGGTTGTCTCACCTATCATAAATCCAATAGTATTAATTTTTCATTTTTGTGTCCCTCACTCTATAATTTACCATGCAAAAGATGTAAAAGTATTTTAGAGCCTCATTATCTAGACATCATTGTGAGGCTCACTATACTTTCTCAGCTAAACTCATAGGATAAAGTATAAACAACAGCAACAACAAAAAAGAGTATGAGCACTAAAACAAGAAATTTTCAACCAAATTATATCTATTGTGCAGATGTACATAAGATGTGCCCACTTATGAAATGTTCTAATTTACTTAACTGAAACAGGCTTGATTTCTGAGCAAGCAATGTTAACACTTTTAAGTTCGACCTAAGCAAGCGAAGGGATGCAAGTTTTGAATGAGTTACTTATATGTAGAACCACAAAAAGTCCTTCTGACAAATTCACGGAACTTTCTTTTATTCCTGTGTATTTCATGTCCATTTGCTGATAACATTTTTTTCTTGCACAAAATAAATATATATAAGGATTCATAGACAAGGATTCTTCTAATTCAAAATCAAATAGGATTTTACATGTGACATTGTATTTTTGTTGCTTTGAGGCAATAATTACACCACTGTTCCTTGCTACTTAGGAAAATATTATTGCTACTTAGGAAAATATTGTAATCCAAGAATTAACAGACTACATGTTGATTATAATTTCCTGGTTAGTAATGCCCATGCTGGTAAGAAGAATGCAAATATAATGAAATTCTCCTTCTCCAGTTGCAGCTTACCAATTGGAGGCCTCATTTTACAATTCTCAGAGATAGATTTAGACTGCTTTGGCCTTTTGTGTCCTGGTGAGAACAGGACAGAGTCTTTGTCTCATTTATAATCTTTCTCATTCAGTGCTAATTTATTTGCAGGGATTTTTGGTCAATATTCTTTACTTGTAGTCCACAATGTAAAAGGAGTCAACAGATAGCATCAAATGAGGAAATCGGCTAGCTTTGCCAGTTCTAAGAAGCAGGTAAGATTTTGATTGCCAGCAGCAAAGCCTTATCTTTACCAGTTATTCTCCTACAGCATTTTATGTGAGCACATATGTGCAAGTCTTGAATAATCTTTTTTCACTGATCTCTCCAACATGTGGATGACCCAGTCTTCTTTCAACATGTCCTGGAAGATTTATCAGAAAATATCCTGTCCTAGGTAGCTTTGCCAACATTGTTCTGTTTACTGCTGCTTTGTGGAGATATTAGTTTAACATTAGTTTAACAGGGATTTTCAAAAGGTTTTCTAATGCTGTTACTGTTTGTCTGAAATACATTTTTTCAGAATAAGAAGACTCTGTACTCATCTTGCTAACATAGTCACTGAAAATGAATAAACAAAAGTTCATTCGCCTATGTAATCATAGCTACTGAATGTTTCCACAACACATTCCCATTCATGGGCCATTTGTCCCATCAGAATCTTTCCTCATTTTCTTGAGCATGTGAGGTGCTGTTTTGTGATTTTTTTTTTTTTTTATTCATGTTATAATTAAGTTGGGATTTTTTTTATTTTTCTTTTTTCATTTTGTCATATAAAGTTCATTTGATTCATTCAAGGAAATTTCAATGCTTCTGTTAGACATCAGGAACTCATTTTGATTAATTCATACTCCAAATGGTTAATTTTTCATTTGAAATAGTCAATGTATTTGTTGTTCTTTGACCATTAGGTGATCTCACAATCCCCAAACTAAATTTATCCTGTAAGTTCTGGTATGTGTTAATGTCTTGAGTTGCAATGCAAGAGGTAACCAAAAGTCTGTGTCCTATTGCCATCTGTTGAAACTGGCTGGGGAGGTGGTTTCAGTATCTCTTCCATGACCCATTCCTCATAACTCCGGGGGGGAGGGAGGGTTGGAGTGGGGTAAGGAGGTGGGTGTCTTCTGTTAAATCTGCTATAACCAGGTGGGGCAATGTTCTTATCTCTTCCAAGACCCATCCTCCCTCCAGGGGGATATCTTCTGTTAATGGGCCATTAAGTCTCACCAAATGACTGATAATATCACATCATCCCATTGTGAGATGCTCCACACAAAGGGGAGGAGCAAAGCATTCCTACCTGGGTAAAATCTGAGACTCAGAATACTAGGGCAGCCTGTTTACTATTGGATTCCCAGAGGAAGATCAGACTCATCTCACCAGCACTGGACCTTCACATGAAAACTATACCCTTCCACAGGATCATCTCTGCTTCAACAGAACAACGTCTGTAACTCCAGGAGAACTGCAGCCACCATTTTAATTGGACTGCTGCCAACACCCTGACCAACAGGGTGACAGGGAGCATTCTGACTCTGTCAGTATTTTTATTTTGTGCTGATGCATTTTTAGTTTAATTTTTCTAGTAAAGAACTGTTATTCCTATTCCCATATCTTTGCCTGAGAGCCCATTAATTTCAAAATTATAATTCTGACAGAGAGGGTTTATATTTTCCATTTCAAGCAAGATTCCTTCCTTTCTTAGCAGACACCTGTCTTTCCAAACAAAGACAGTTAAGAACCGTGAAGAGTTTAGAGTCATGATTTATCTTTACTGTAGCATTTATACAAAAATGCTGCAACCTGTTAACATTTTCTCCACAGTCCCAAGCCATGTACTGATTTTTGCAGCTTCTTCCTGTGTGACCGTATGAATTTCGACTCTGATGCCTGAAAAGTTTGTTACTTCCTGCTGCTATATCTACTGGAATCATGTTTGATGGAAACTATATTAACAACTAAATAATAAAATTTATTAGAGAAAAAGAGTGCCAAAATCAACCAAAAAGGACATTTTTTAAAGTGCAAGCCACTTCTAGTTTTAAGCTTGGAATCTGTTTACCAATCATCCTAGGGCTTTCGTTTCTCTGAAGGGCACCAGCATAGATTTCCTACTGGTGGTGCTTAAGCATGGCACTTGCCCAACATGGAACCATTTATTTAAGCTTATACAAAACACACCTGGAACATCATCCATTTCTCTGGAGTCTTTGCACACCTGTGTGAGTTAAAAAGCAAAAAGAGGGCAGTGGAGCTCAAGAATACCTGCTGATTTCCAAGGATCACCTCCTCGAAGGACCTTCCAAGGATCACCAGGAGCAAGGCATCCCAACAAAGAAGCAATTGGGCAAAAATTCTGAGACCTGTAGGGATGGAAGCTGCTGAGAAAACTCTGAGCAAAAAAGTTTTCAGGAGGTGGAAATGAGGACAGGTGCCCTGGGAAGAGTACATGAAGTATACTGGAAACTAGGGACAGGGTTAGGGAAGACAAGGCCCAGTTAAAACTGAACCTTGCCAGGGATATTAGGGATAACAAGAAGAATTTTTATAGAAATGTTAAAAGCAGAAGAAAGGCGAGGGATATGTGGGACCTCTCCAGAACGAAACAGGACATCTGCCTATCCTGGACAAAGAGAAAGCTGAGATTCTGAACAACTTCTATACTTCAGACTTTACATACCTAAATGGTGGGCCAATGAAAACCTCATGGGGTTCAACAAAGAGAAATCCAAGGTCATGGCAATCCCAGACACACCCACGGGTTGAGCAGCGAAATGATTGAGAGCTGCCCTACAGAGAAAAACTTGGAGCTGATAGTTGATGAAAAACTAAACATGAGCTGGAAGTGTGTGTTCACAGCCTGGAAAGCCAATGGGATCCTGGGCTGAATGCAAAGCAGCATGGGCAGCATGTCAAAGGAGGAGATTCTCTCCCTGTACTCTGCTCTTGTGAGATCCCACTTGGAGTACTGGTTACACTTCTGGTGCCCCCAACATAAGGACATGGAACTATTGCAGCAAGTCCAGAGGAGGGCCATGAAGTTGGCAAGAGCCATGGAGCCCCTTCCCATTTGAAGACAGGCTGAGAAAGTTGGGGCTGTTCAGCCTGGAGAAGAGGAGGTTAAGTGGAGACCTCATAGAAATCTTTATGTGAAGTGAAGGGAAGCCAGAGAGGGACACTTCATCAGGAACTGTAGTGATAGGGTAAGGAGCAGTGGGTACAAATTGAAAGAGGGGGAATGCAGGCTAGATATGTGGAAGAAATTCTTTACTGTGAGAGTGGTGGGACACAGGAACAGCTTGCTCAGGGAGGTTGTGGATGCCTCAAACACAAGAGTGTTGAAAGCCAGTTTAGATGAGGCCTTGAGTGGCCTGGTCTAGTGGGAGATGGCCATGTCCATAATACTGGAAGTTGGAACTAGATGATCATTATGGTCCATTCCATCTCCATGCATTCTGTGATTCCAAAACTAAAGACCATGACAGGGCAGTGTAATGAAATGAGGAAGGAAGAAAAAAGGGTTTGGCCCCAGCTCTATAACAGCACTTTAATGTCAGGAAAAGTAGTAGCAACCCCACCTGGTTGCTATTGCGAGGACATTCATGTGCTCTGGGACTGCAGCAGGTGTTTGGGGCATGGTAGTGCCCTGTTCTGCAAGGTGCTTCATCCTGTGTGCCATGATAAAAAATGTACCTATGCCCAATAGACTTTTTGAAAATGTGTACAATATTTTTCCTTGGAAGAGGGGTAGTAAAAATAATGAAATTAGATATTTGAAGTATTTTTAGAAATATTTACAAAGTTTCAATTAAAAGAAATTGAGAAACAACAACAAAATATGGTGTAGTTACAGGAAACTGTGACAGTGCTTTTCTCTGGTGGGGTAAAGAACACTGTCAGTAACTTGAAAATATGAAAATATTCATGTGTTTAGAAACCCCTAGAGGAAAGGGCATAACAATAGCTATACCAGAACAATACCTGAACTATGCCAGCATAGCTAGATACATTTATGATCTGTTTAGATGCATAAGTGAAGTCAAAATGATGTTTTTTTCCATTTGTATTAGGATTTCAAAACCAAAAAGGAGGAACAGAAAAAAAAAAAAAGTGTTGCAGGAAAGTACAGCTCATTTGTAGTTCTTACCCACTGCTTCTTTGAAAGGAATGGCCTAAGAATTATGTTGAACCTGAAAATGAAAGCTACTGTATTTTATTGTGTTTATATCCCTTTCAGTGATAAGAACATCAGTCTGTGAGCAGATGCCCATCATGCTTTGCCCTTTGCTATAAATATTTATGACTTAAATGTTGCCTGTATAATTTAAAAGGCCAGTATAAAAGACAGTAAGGCAGCAAATGAATGTGCACAGCTTCAACAAGAAGGTTAGTAAATAACATCATCCTCAATTCACAGATGTGAAAACTGAGATGTTGCAATCTTTCTCAAGCCAGAGTCAGATTCAAGGAAGCCACTGGGGCCAAAGCTGTTAATTTATATGTATTTATCCAGCAAACTTAAAAACTTTTATGCACACATAAAAATATCATCAGATTTGACAAAGTAGAGGTTTCATCTCTCTCATGTTTCAAATGCTGAGTTGCAGTGCAGTCAGGCATGCACTTTAAGTATGGTGTGAACGAGCAGCATACATCTGTGACTTGGATGATCCATAAGTAAAAATACATTTATTCTGGAATTGATCCCCACCTGACACTGCTTTTTCTGAAATTTAGCATGTAGTGGGGAGAACTGCTTCCTGACAGCTGTGATGGTCAGTAGATAGGGAGGGCTGTTTGCTTTTGGGGGATTTGTCTTTGTTCAGGTTTTGTTTGTTTGTAGTGAAATAGGAGTGCTGAACTGAAATTTTTAGCTTCTTGGAGAACTTTATTTCCATATCTAAAATTATTTTAACAAGCTGCTTCTTATTTAATTTATTTATAATGAAAAAATAACAAAAAACAGTTAGCAGTCACCCTTTCTTATTTCATCTTTTTTTATTTTGCCTTACTAACTTAAGTGTCATTTCAAAATGACATATAATAAAAAAAGTCACTATAGTTAATGGATGAATTTTTTAGCCAATGCAAAAAAAAAATTCGTTTTTACCTTAAAACTTGCTCTAAAATGTATAAATAATGAAATTTATTTAATTGAGTGTTAAATAACTAATATGTTCTTATTGTTCACCTTTACATGCATTTCTAATACTGCAGAAATTTATAGTGTGGAAATTCTACTCTAGTTTTCTAATTTTTTTTGCTCTCTCATTACTTGACTAGATCCTTTTTACTGAAAGACTGTCCCTTCAACAATAAATTATGAAAACTTTAATAAAGAAGAAAGCTATTTAGATATTTAAATTTATAAATCTCTGACATCTATTGTCTAATTTTGTTTGTGACATCAGGCTTGCTTGTTTGGAATTTCATATTTCCAAACAGAAGAGAATGTAAGAGTTCTAATTCAAAGCATCAGTCACAGAGAATGAACATAACCTAATGTCACTGCTGAATCAGGCCATCAATTTATTGCTTTGTAAAAGCAATCAGCAAGCTATCAAGCAATAAAGTGTATGGGAAAAGTGCTTCTTTTGAGATAGCACAGCCATTGACAATGATATACTGATGGAGAATAGCAACTATTTTACAGAGTAGTCTGCCTATTACTTGTTAAAAGCTCTGAACTGTTCAACACATGTGAAATATGTTTCTCATTATTATGGATCAATCTAGTTTGTTTAATAGCCTTGTATGGCACTTAGATTTGCTGTCTTACTTAATGAGGTTGTATTTGCACTCTCTGGATCTTTTGTTTTAGTTGAAGATATGACTTCAGTTTTCGACTCGGTTTTCCAAGAAACAACGAATACACGGAGAATTTTTTTTTTTGTTTGCTTATTATGGCAAGTGCTACAGAGCAAACTGCAGAGCCATTCAAACCCTGTTACTGTACCAAAATAACAAATATTTTACACTGTGCTAAAAAGATGTAATGGTGTTTTTCACAGATGCCTAAAATGCATGCCTTTAGCAGTTTTGTTGCTGGTTTTGGCTTTTAATTGAGTTCTTTTTCTTCCTTACTCCCATGTCCTGTTTCCTTGTGATAAAAAAAGGAAGCTAGAAGGAGTAGGATAACATATAGACAGCTCACCTGATCTGTGCCGATGAGGTACATATGTTATATTGGTATAGTGAACCCTGTGACTGCTATCTGCTCTAGACAGGAGGTCTAAAACTAACAATCTCATCTGTGTCATCGATGCTGGGAAAACCTGATGTGGCCTCAGGGACAATGAACTGCTAGAAATAAAGCATTAAAAGTCTTTGCTACTCTTGATGTGTCCTCAAGGATTGCTGTGGTAGTTGGTACAACACAGTTAAATTTACTAGCCTGCTACCAGAAGTTTTGATGAGATTTCCAGCAGAATTTTTAATCACTTAACCTTTCCAATTGCATTAAGATGAGCTGTCAGGGGTCTCCCTTCATAGTGCTTAATAAAAACCTCCCATGTCTCCACACTTTCCTTACCTTTTAAACTCCAATAAATTCCTAGAACTCTTTTGTTGCCCAGGGAATTTGTAGCCTCATGTCCAGACCACACCTTATTTGCCTAAATGCACAATTAAAAAAATGAATGACTGTGAATTAACACCTTATTCTGTGCTATCTTTTCATATGATTTTGGCATTTCTAGATTTAAAAAAAAAAAAATCACAATTGCATATAAAACAAGGATTTTCCTGTGTAGTCATTAAATATATGGGTTTGTTGGGGTTTTTTATCCAGCTCAGTTCTAAAAAAGTGTATCTTCAACTCCCATTTACAAAGCATGAATTAAATTAACATCACGAAGTTACTTCGAGGATAAACAGTGTGCTTATTAAATAAATAAAAGAATGTAAAGTGAAGAATTAATGTGGTAACACCCTCTGATGGTAGTGTAGAGATGGGGTGACAGACTAGCAATAGGAATCACCAATCCTCATGCTAAGCCCTTTTTCTCAGTTACAAACAGTTTTTAAACAGACTCTACAATTCAAACTTCTTCTTATGGTACATACTATGGCATGGCCAACAGCTTCAACATATTTTTCTGTCTCTCTCAAGAAGCTCATGAAATTTTCCATTGAAATGTGCTCTGTTCAAATTGTTATTTTTTTCTTATTTAAAGAAATTTACATAATACTATATATCTGTCCTTGGGAAAGTACGATCAAATATATGCATTTAAATCTTGCTGCTTAAAATGATGGTTGTCTTGATTTCCATGCAATGTCACTCATCATGTTTTTTGCCATTTCTGTAAAAATTTGATGTCTTGTACAAATTACTTTCTTCATGGCTGTTGCCTACTTCTCTACTCCCTCAGTATGGAATCTCCTATTTGAGTATTTTACCGTCATGTAAAGAATTTTTCAATGAATACAGGAGTAGAAAACACTTCTATTGTTATAACAGGAAAGTTCCATAAATAAAGGTAGTGAAAATTAAATTTTCTACATCCTTCTCTCATACATGTGAAATTAAATAACATTACACCACTTGAGCATCTGCTTTATAAAACTCTAATCAAGACACTGAAAAAGCCAAAAAATAGGCAATTTTAAAAGCAAGGTATTTTTTTTCTTACCCATTTTAATTGAAAGTCCATATTTCTCCCATCATTGAGTTTTCTGTAATTGCCTTTTTTTAGGAAGAACTTACTTCTGAAACATAAAGAAACGTGCTGTTTCATAGAACTGGTAAAAAAGAAAATAGTTTGCATTGAATAAGTTCTTTGTTTTGACAATGCCTCCAGTTTGTATTCAAATTTCTAATTGTTAGATAGGTAACAAAGTTAAGTAAATGACGAGTCACTTCAAAAAGCTTCAACGCAGGGCACTTTGAAAACAACTCAGGCATTTTTTAAAAGTCATTGCTCCATTCAGTCATGACTTTCTGGAATGAAATGATTTTATCAAGAAGTATGCTGCTGAAACAAGTGCATTAAATACTGTGGCTTAATGCCAGTAAACCTCCTGCAATGAGGAGGAAGTTATACAGGAAAGTCTTTAATAATATGTTTCAAGATGCTCTTTCTAAACCCCTCAATACAATTATGAGATGTGATTCTTTGACTCTCCATAGACTTGGCATTCAATTAAATTTTAATCCATTTGTTAAAAAAAAATCTTCAAATTTTTAATTGGCCTCAATGGGATATCAATAGTTTTGTTCCTTTGATGTTTAACTGCAACATTTACGTTTCTGCTTGATGGCACAAGGTCAGCTAAATTCACACTGAACATCTTTTTTTAGCTTCTCATGTGTTCAAAAATCTTATTAAAAACTCAAGAATTCTCTTAATATAATGTTGTGTGAAATTTCCATAATGAACATGCTTTACAAAATAGGACTAAGAATCAGATTTTTGAGAGATAAAGAGGGACATGTGTTGTTTATATCTGGTGTTATCTTTTAAAAATATCAATTTTCCAGGTATTTTCTATTTTCAAGGGTATTAAATTACATACAAAAGTGATTCTGTTTCAAGATTACAATGCCCACAAAATGCTCTAACATGAGGGTTTAGTGCCAATGACAATCTAATACTTGTGTACATTTATTCTGTAGATACATACTGATCCTGCTTGCCTTTTCATCTCCACTGAATACTAAAATTTAACAGAATATGTATTTTTAGTGTCAAGATTTGAGAATCTTTGCTTTTTCATGTTTTGTTGACCATAAGCCCCACTAAAAGAAAAGCAGAGAGCGCAGAAGTGGTTCTCCATTCTGATGAAGTCATCTAGACCACTTGCGGATAAAATACTCTTACTCACCTGCATTTTCCCAAGAAGATGCCAGGAAACTTTGAACACTTGTCTAAATATTTTTTTGCTTGTTAAACTTTTGTCATAAGGCTCAAGATTATAGCTTCTTTTCTAATGTGCACGATTCATAGTTGCAGAAATCTTAATCACCTCTTTATTAAAATTAGACAAAAGACTTGTGTAGCTTGGAATAATCATCCACTTTGGAAATATCTTTTAAGGGGGGATTAACCTTGTAATCATGGACACTCCTCAGAAAATTCTTGATACTCTATTTACTTTGCAGGTTTCTGAAAAAAATACCACTGTGAAACAAAGAAAATTAGATTTGTTTGCTCCAAAATGCATTGCAATTATTATACCTGATACTCCTTCAACTGGAAAAAGAAAAAAAAAAAAAAAAAGCTTTAATTATTTTCTGCTCTGAAAAATTTTATTCCATGAAGAAACTTGAAACAAAACAAAAATCGGAACCATGCTCTATGTACTTCTAGTACAATCAGAGGGAGATTTTGTGAAACATTATGTTAGTGGATATTCACTTGCTGATACAGGTCAGCAGAGAAAACATTGTAAAGTATTTATATTTTTTTCTCAACTTTTAACAGTTTCACGTGGCCATTTTGCAGGACAAAGATGTGCTGTACTTATCAACTATATGAGCAGGTGATTTTTGTAATGTTTTATAGAACTTGTGGCTGGATCACACTGAAACTTCCTTTATGCCTCTGCTGTTTGTCTTTTTCTTACTCTTTTTCCATGACGGAAATTTCTGAGAAGTGTTACTGTCCATTAGATTCTTATGCCTTACACACGTTGTATTTTCATGCAAAATTTTTCAGATTTGTGGACAGATACACCTCTTTGAAGATAATTTATATCTGAAGTACACTGTTGTATAACAGCAGACTTAAGTGATTTAGAAAAATGTAATATGATGCCACAGCTGTCACAGCTCTAAACAGCTTCTTTGCCTCATAATAAATGACTACTATATTTAAAGTCAAAATAATTATACGCCTGAGAAAAAGGCCTGTGGTAAACAAACTTGTATGGCACACAGAGAAAAGCAGATGTCTAGTTGGAAAATTAAAGTTTCATACTGCCTAGTGTACTAGATAGTAGCAAGTCTGTCTTCACCACTTTGCTACAAAAGCATAATGTGCTTATCTTAAGATCCTTTTTCACAGACTTGAGACTCAATGCATTTTTCCTAGGGATATTCATACGTGGGGAAAATGATTTGTCACCTTTTCCTTAATCATTTGTAATTGCAATTCACTTGTGAACAAAATGTCTGTATCTCCTATCTGTATTTTACTAAGTCATGTGTAAATGATGTTTATGATGTACATTAAAATGTATGTTTAAATGTATGGTGGTTGCTTCTAGATTGCTGTTTAAGGTTCATCTTTCTTAAGAGCACCTATGTAACAGAGCATTAGAAGAAATATTTTTGTTCTTTGGTGTTTCTTCCCCCACATTTGATTTCCTGAGTAAGTCACTTTGCTCAGAATAACTGCTTTTTTAACAACTAAATTGCCAATTATTAGATCGGGACTGACAGAGGCAGGTAAACAAAGACTAGATCTATATGTGAGTTTGCTTCATTTGCTAGAGGTCTAATTATAATTGAAGATAAACATATCTTTAGTAGTTACAGGGGTTTGTAAAATTTCAAAGGTATTAGTCTGAAAAATGTTCTCAAGTGAAATTAGTGTTACTGCAAGGTCCCTCTTAATTGATGTATCTACTTTATTCTACAAGGATTTCTTCTCTGTCCACAAGATTGATTTGAAGACCAACATCTGCTTGAAAAATTTGCTCTAGTGAAGACAACTAGTCACTCAAAGCTATTCTGAGAACTAGCTGAAGTTTAGCGAATAGAATATATAAATGTTGCTAGAAGAAAACTTGGGTGGTTTTTTGTAGGGTTTTTTTTTGTTTGTTTGGGGTTTTTGTTGGTTTGGTTTGGTTTGGTTTGGTTTGGTTTGTTGGGGTTTTTTTACAAAATGCAATTACATATCATTACAAAAAGAATCTAAGAAAGTAATGTTGGAGATGGTTTTTGGTGTTTAGAGCAGGAATATTACCTTCTTGAAAGGGGGTTTATATTGACTTGACCTTACAGAACTCTGAGATGCAGATTTTATTATTTGGTGGAAGCCAGATTCTTTTGGTAGAGAGTCTCTGCTTCCTCTGAGAAGTGTTGTGTGCAGAATTTCTCATTCTCAAAAGACACCACAGAGTTGTGGAGCTCTGTTCTTCTACTGAAGTGTCATGAGTTGAGGGTGTAGGAACCAGCAACTCTATTTTATACACAAATGCACTAACTGATTTTAAAAGATCTGAAGAAGTGCGTTAGAGTTATTAAAACCGATTCGTAAAATAGCACCTTTTTCTCTTGCCCAAAATGTCAAAACTAACACAAGTTGACAGGGTAAGTGTGTTTAAAGGTATTTCTAATTTTCTAAATCATTTTTGTTTGAAATTACTTTTAGATTAAGTTCTCCTGTGGGTGTGGTAGAGTAGTAGTCCAACAGTAGTCAGTCCCAGTGATGAAGAACTCCCAGTGAGGAAAGACGAGTGGCTGGACCTTGACATGGGGAAAGCTAAACTGATATTTTGCAATGGTGATGGCCAGTGGATTCATTTGACTTGATGACTCCATTCCTATTCTAGGCCGATTCCCATTAGAAATCACTCTTAAATTCACAAGGTTCATCAAATTAATTAGAATTCAAGAGGTTCACAATATTGCTTTTGTTTTTAATACTTAAATTCAAATCAACAATGACACTAGTCAGTGATGCTTGACTATATAACAAATCGCATGTAATCCATCCACCTGTATTTCCCAGCTCTCACGAGAAAAAATACTAGACAGTAAATATATATTTTTATGAACATTAATATATTATAGTAACACCAAAACTTGCATTCCTTTTGTGGGTGTAGTATTTCCTTATTTTTTTCATCATCCATTCCTTCATCATATGGGGAACCTCTCAATCTTTCTTTTTATAATCACAGACAAATACAGGCTTTGTTAGTTTTTTTAAGGAAATGAAAGTGGTTGTATTTGCTGAACCAGTGATATTCATCTTACATTGATGAAACCCTTTTAAAACTTCCTGTTCCATTAGTTTTGCAGTTTTGTGTATAGACAGAGAAATCTTTATACACAATAGAACTGTATTTTAGAGACTTTCAACAGTAAACATTAACAGTAGAAAATATTTGTGTTATTAGCCTCTACCCCATGAAGAATGCCTAAGAGTACTCTTAAGTCATGGTCATGTCAAAAAAAGTATTTTAGATTAATAAATAACCCACAGGAAAAAAAAAAAAAAGAAATGCGTTTGAGCCTTTTTTTTACCTAATGTCTTTGAGTAAGGGAATATGCCCCCCCTTTTCTAAGCTGTTGTAGGAGACATCCATCAATACCCTGTAGAAACCACAGAATTTCTGGGAATTATGGGCCAACAGTCTTTTTCTTCACAGGCCCTTTGCAACTGTCTGCGGTAGCACAGACAAGAAGTGTAATGATATTATGAATTATATCATAATTGTGATGTAAGGTTAGATAATGATCATGAAAGTCTACAGCATTGTTACAACTGTTTATATCTACGTGATCTTCATGGTCTTGTGTTTTGTGTGTTTTTTTTTTTTAATTTGGAATTTCATTTTATTTTAATTCTGTATCCTTACAGCATTGAAAATGCTTGCTGCGCAGTCATAAGAAAAACATCAATCGAGCATCCCTCATGAAATATTTTATTATCTTCTGAGTTACATAATGGCAATCTAAACTGGACTAATTAAAAGTCTCATTTCATTACTAGCTGACATAGTAAGGAAGGATATTACATGAATTTCATCACCACCTTAGTTTTCAGGAAGCCAAACTCATGTTTTCTTGTTGCTCAAACCTTTGACACTGTTATCCTGACTTCAACCTGCTTTTAAGCATTGCACAAGTTCTGCTAGAAAGGCTGCTGTCATGTTGTATTCCGCTCTCCATTCTTTCCACAATGTAAGACTGTGTGTTTACTATTGGGGACTTTTTATGTTCCTGTACCATGCATGTTTCTGTGTGGACATTACATTATCAGCACTTCATGTAGGACCTAACAAATGAATCACTGAACTTCTGGTCTCTATTAAACTATAAATAAATGAATACTTTAAAGAATTCTGCAGTGCAGCACTGTGTGAAGTGAAATGAAATGAAATTCAAGAGCATAGACTTTTTCATGCTGCCTTTTTTACCAAAGGATTCCTTTATACAGTCAGTCACTCTCCAACAAATTGCAAGCCTAGAGAAGGAGAACTTCTTGCACTAGTCTTTTTAGATGCCAACACAGTTCATTTTGATGACTGCTTCTCTTTTCCTTCTCTTAGTTCTTGAGTTGAAATTGTTTACTGTGAAAAGCATCTCAGTCATTGACTATGAGACAGCGATACTATTTTATGGCCTTTTTGTCAAACATCTCCCACTCAGGTGAATCAAATCTATTAAGTACTGCTCTTGTACATTGACATTAAACTCTAAAATGATACTTCTTTTCCTCTTGACTTGGCTGTAGCTGGGCTTTGGAAGACGGTGTTAGAAATTATTAGGTGTTTCAGACATGTAGAGCTTATTAAAGGAATAATGACAAAGATAAATCTGATTCTGTTGTGTATGAGCTGGCACAAAACTTAGACCTAAGAGTAAATATATTCAAGAAACTGTGTTCCTTCCTTTCTCATATTGAGGTAATCTGCCATCTGTGACTGCCTTTCTTCAGGGACCCTTTATAGTCTGAATTCTGGTAGTGTGCACTCTGGGATGCAGAACAAACAGTATATATATTTACTTTGTAACAGCACTGGATATAAACAACTCATTTCTCCAACTTAGTATCTTGAGCACATTATAATATACTCCAGAGGAAGTGTTTTTAAAATTTGCTGTCTGCAGCACAATATTCTTAAAACTGTAGAAGTAAAAGAAAGTGACTGAAATGTCTATGGAGTCATTAACTTCCTTACTTACTCACCTTCACCTAAAACTGGGAGAGATCTTGAATATTACAAGTTCTCTTGCCAATATAAGATTCTACATCGTATAATAGAAATATCCTGTCCTATGAATGATATCTCATGATCAATTTCCCTCAAAAAAATTAAAATTTGCTAGTACTGCTGGAGACCTCAGAATCTAAATGATGTTAAGGATAAAGTTGGTCAAAGCTTGCAATTCACATAACAATTTCAAAATATTACCAGAATTCTGTTTTGTAATTTTCACTACCTTGTTATATTTTCAAAACTCAGGAAAGCAGAAATATTTTTTTAACTGCATGCAGATTTAGAGGAATTTTAAGGCATGCATAATATCATTGTATTTTTTGTCACAATTTCCTCATTATATTTCAATCTTCACTTTTTATATTATTTCACTCCCCTCCAAGTTGCATGACCTTTGGTGTTTTTCTCCCTTTACTGAACAACACCTCCATGGAATTTACTTTGGCCAAGTTAATTCAGATCTGGTCTGGAGATGTTCACACTTAAAATCTTGCAGTGCGTTTTTTCCCTCCTTCTTCTTTGAGGGGGATATTTGTAGATTTTTAAATTTCTCTTTTGACCCTCATTAATAGCAGTACATCCAGTGTTCTGCTGCAGCCCTCAGCACCTATTATTATAATCCTTACCATTATATCCTTACAACATTACTGTTCAGACTGACCAATTTGAGGACTTTAACTTGAAAGTCAACCTGAATTTGACTGAAGAAGGGACAGCTGTTCTGTTTGTTGTAGCTGCTGTCACATTAAATATCTGCTCTGATAAGCTTACCAGTGATATCCCTTATGGAAGCTATGAGTGATGGAAAATGGTGTCATGTTCGTGGCACTGCATCCTCTTGAAAGGGTATCCCAGTGCAGTTAGGATAAAATTAGTATAGGTGGAATAAAAAATTCTGGTGGAGTGTAAAATATTCATGTTAGTAACCTGCACAATGATGTTTGTATTTCATATCTGACACTTCCACATCTTTCTTCAAGACTGAGGGAAAAGGCATGAAAATTGTGTCTAAGCATAAGCAAGTTAAGGACTTACATATATATTTGAGAAACTAATAACTCATTAGTCAGAAAAATGGCTTAAATCCCAAAAATTTTCACACTTTTTCTATACTTTTAGCAAGAGAAAAACAGTCATAACTGTGTTCCAGTTAAAGATATTTTCAATTGTACGGTTGATATCCTCTGAATGTCAGAAAAGTTTGCAAGTACTACTTCCTTAACAGAATTCAAATTAGTTTAGAGAAATGTAAAAAAATCTATAATCACAGTTTATTTTACTGTTAATGTCATTCAATTTGCTTTTTATAGGTTTAATCATACAATGCTTTTAAACCTTATTTAACCTTATTATAACTGGAGGAATTTCCTCTTTTGTAATAAAGTAAATGAAGAACGAAGATGGAAATCCTCATCTAAAGTTATCTGTTCAGTTTGTCTGAGTGTCCAAATGGAGATATTTATGGAGTTTTCTCTCTCTGTCAAGTAGATGACCTCTTTAATTAAATTGGAATATTTCTGAAATAACCAAAAGATGTCCACCATTCTGATGTTGTATTGCCATTACTCTCAAGTAAATAAATCCTAAATGAGTATTCAACTGTGTCTGATAAAGCAAATTAATTTGTAGCTTAAACTGTGTGGAACATTCCCTGTGCTAAGGTAGCTCTGACACTGGTGCTAGGTGATCTTCTTCCTCAGAAAAAACACAACTAATTAATAAGTAATCATTAAAGTAATAGCATTTTAATAGTCTGTGGTATGGCCTATGATTCAGGATATTTTTTTTTACATACTAATTCAAATTTGTTCTGGTGGTATGACAATGTGAGAGAAAAGGGTATGTTCTAAAATGGTTTAGCTCTAATCCTGTTGAGTTAAAGCCTGGATAATTGAATGCTTTGATTTTATTGATCTCACTGATAAACTTTACATGCATTTCTTTTGTTGTTGTGATGAAGATATTTATATGGTAAGTGCCTCTATTTCTAGTTCACAAAATAAACCTCTATGGATTGTATTTCCCCTTACCATGCATTGCTCATTGTTGAAATATTGCCTGTATTCTGGCAGAAAGCCCATGCATAGCTGCAGCTCAGTAATTTTGCTGTGCTGCAGGGCATATTTTAATGAAAGAAAAGAATGCCCATATAAGGTAAAATGCAGCTTTTTATATGCAATGTATTATTGTGCATTATTAAACCCTTCTCATCCTTGATTTCTACAAGGCAGAATATCCATAATGAAGTTCCTTAGACTGAAAGCATGGAGGAATGTTATGTATGGTAAATCAGGGGACAGAAAGTCTGCTTCAGAATGTTTTGGTGCCAGCTTCTTAAATTGGTGTTGGGTAGACTCTCTGACATGCTGTGTGCTCCTTACTGTAACTGAATGGAATAGGATCTGCAGTTTTGCCACCTTATTGTTGGTACAATTTCACATTTATCTAAGGAAGATGTAACTTTGCAGAGAAAAAAAAAACCCAATTAGAACTAAATAAATATCTTTTATTTAGATGAGACAGTGCTGAAATTGAAAAGGGCAGCGTTTCTCCCTGTAATTCCCTGTCTGTTTCAACTTAATATTTGTTTTACACTGCTATTAGACTTCTTTAGGAAGTCAATTAGTTTTAAAATTGTAACCCTTTTCATTGTCTCATCGAGCCCCATGACACCAAAGAAGGGTAATGCAGTATGAGTTATAGCATTAAGTTACTAGACCAGCATATGGTCCTTTAGGAAAGAAAGCCCTTAAAGGATGTTTGAAGAGGAAAGTGGTAGCTGAATAGAAATGTCTCCAAAGTAAATACTTTAACAGGAACTGCAGCATAAAAGATCTCCACTGTAAAGAGCCATCTAAAGAAAATGTACTGTCTAGAAATTATTCAGCCTGCCTATACTGATAAGATTACATATTTTCTAAAAATATTTTCATTTGTTATGATTTGCATACCAACAGAAAATAGCATCAAGAATAACTTAAACATTTTACACCATTTGTGGAAACTCAATGAATGTCTTTTTCATATTGTCCTTAAATTTTATTTCTAGTTTTTATACATTAACATTTGTTATGTCTGCCCTAAACCATGGTTTTTGAGTTGATATTGTCTCTGTTTTGGGCAAATATATTAAAGAAAGAAAACGTTAAGCCATATATTCAAGCTAATATAATTGATCAGAAGAAAAGTCATGTGGAGAAAAAAAAAATCCTTCAAACAAGGTAAATTAATTCTCAGTCCAGAATGTTCTCTATTCTGATACATTGAACCTAATCTCCAGCAGAGTTTGCCATTTTGAGGCAAATCCATCACATTAAATTGGTGAGAAGGCCAAATGTATAGGTAGAAAATGTAACAGAAATTTTCAATACATGTTGCAAGTTGAAGTCAGGTCTTTCAATTTTTTTGAGAAAAATTAAGAGCTTGCCTTACACACAAATCAGATGCTTTAAGTCACAGAAATTTTCTGTGAAAGTACAAGTCTATGTCTCAAGTAGGAAAAATGGCCATTTTTTCTATGCACTGCTCTCTTCAGGGCAGTTTGCTTTCTAACTAGTGCTTGTAGGCCACTGTGAGGAGAGCAAATGCATTTTTTTAACAACTTTTTTTTCTGTCAGCTTCTTTCGTGGTATCTCTATAAAGTTACAGGCATTTATTTCTTTCTATAGGAAGAGTTTCACAGAGTAATTTATGGAGAATATATTGTCAACAACAATTAATAGTGGAAGTTCTGACTTCAGAAATATGCATTTAATTGCTGAAATGTATATTATAATCCTTTATAATAATATAATCACTTTGACTCTGAAATTCAGGAAGATTTTGGGAGTAAGGAAAGATGTGTAGGCATGTCTGAGGAGGATTAATGAAATAACATTTTAGATTTATTTGTATAAGAAACATTGTAAAAGTACTAGAAGCTCTGTTCTGAGTTGATATGTATTACCTTGTATTCATGTGATTTCCTATGACACTGCACAATAGAATTAATCATGTAGTAAGTTAGTAAGTGAAGAGTTGCCAAAGGAGACAATGTCCCTTTAAAGATGTATAAATGCAAAAGGATGGCTGACACCTGTAACAGATTTGAATATCTTGTCTTTTTTTTCCCTTTTTCTGCCTAGAGATGAACTCTGGTTATTCACAAATGAGCAATTTTCCCTGCCATTTTTAAAAAGAAGCATACAGTTAATATTAGGTCTGGGGATCAGGATGAATCTCTAGAGGCAGCAAAATTTCAAAAGAATTTATACACAACCATTATTAAGGAGAATAAAAGAAAAATAAAACCCTCTTGCATGACCACTCTGTTTATGTGTTAGAAGAATAGAACATTGATTCAATGTTGATAAACTCCAACATGAATGGTAACAAAACCAGACAATGTCTGTGAAGTGAAAGGAATTACAGGAGCCCAATGCATCACAGTATATTTTCCAGATGTGAAAATTAGTGGACCATTATCCATCAAAAGATAGTCAGTTTTGATGGTAGGAAAAAAGAATGTATTTTGTACTATTTGTATTATTCAGAGAGCTCATGAGCCAGCTTTACCTAGGAAGGTGATGGGACACATCTGTCATTCTTTGTTAGATTTTATGTAACAATCTAGTGCTAGAGCCATCTTTATCGTGTACTAAGTGCAACCCATAGGCAGCAGCATTTTCCAACTGAAGTGGGCTTCTTCACAGAGGCACGACATCTGCCTTTACCTGGAAGTGGGTAGTTTTCAAACAGTAAAGAAGGGTATAATTATTCTCTGGTTTCACATTAGAGAAACTGCATGTATTTGCTCTTGTATAAGAATAATTAAAGACTTGCACAGTTGCTTTTTTTTCTCCGATGTTTGTGCATATGATTTATTGTTCCTTGTATTTAATATTATACTTATCTTTGTAGTTTCATTGTTCCTGTTTTGCCTGTTATGAGTCCTTTTCATGTTAGATATTATAATCAATTGGGAGGACTGAATCTAATGAATCAGGTAACAGATTTTACAGACCTTAAAACTGTCAAAGTATGGTTTTTCACAGTACCACCGTTCTATCTAACATTTAAGATGATGTTTCAAGTTGCCTTGTAAGGTCTTTGTTACTTATCCTGTACTTTACCTCACATCCCTGGGAATTAGGTGTCTTAGCAGAAGTGAATGCAGTAAGGACAGCAAGGAACATTCAGCTAAGGGAGGAATTTCAGTAGTGATTTTGCTACTCTTTTTTTTTTTTTTTTTTTTAATAGCTTCTTTTGGTAAATGAACAAGGCAGGAATTCCAAGCACCCTACTAAAGAGCATAAAGAGGCATATTTCATATTTAGCCCATTATAGATGTGGCTTCATTACTACAAACTCACTGGACCTGAATTTGGTTGACTTTGTCAACCAAACTGTGTAAGCTGCATTGCAAGTGTTTTTCTGAAATGGGCTGGTTCACTCACTTCAGTCAAGTAATCCTGGATTCCTGATGGTGTTGGTGATTTCTGGGTAGCAAAGAAATCTCAATCAGCAGGTACACAGAGGATGTTGTGTGTTGACCCCTATTGGCAGCTAAGCACCACATAGCAAATCATTCACTCCTTCCACTCACTAGTGGGATGGGAGCAGAATGCACCCTCTAAGTTTGTGAGTTAAGGATAGTTTGATAAAGAAAAACCAAACAAAAAACCAAGCAAACAACAAAAACCCAAACAAACAAACAAAAACCACCAAAACCCACAAAACAAACAAACAAACAAACAAACAAAACCAAAAAGAAAAAAAATAATAAGAAAAAAAAAAAAAAAAAAAAAAAAAAACCAATCAAACAAAAAAAACATCTGAAACAAAATAACTGATACTGGGACAATACATCATCACCTCCCACAAGCAGATTGCTGCCCAGCCCATCTCCAAGCAATATTTACCTAAACATACTTTTATCCCTCAGGTTTATTGTTGAGCATGATGTTATATGATATCGAATATCCCTTTGGTTCAGTTGTCCTGGTTGTGTCTGCTCTCAAATTCAATATCATCAATGTACTTGTTTCCAGAGCAGTGGGAAAAAGAGAAAATCTTGATACAGGATAAGTGCTGCAACAATAGTCAAAACACTCCTGTGTTATCAACACAATTTTACTCTCAAATCCAAAACATATCACTATACAGGGTGCTATGAAGGAAATTAACTCCATCCCATCTAGAGCCAGTACTGCCAAGAACACAAAATTTTATTTGCAATTGCAAATCTCTGTGCTTAGTGGAATGCTAATTAAGTTGATCTGCAGAGAAATCAAAAAAGAGTCAGCCTTTAAACAGTCGGTAAATAGAGATGATTATTTTTTCTCTGTGAATTGTATTTCACTCTTGCTCATTTTAAATATACAGCTTTTCTTGGGCCTGCTTTTCCTTCTCCCCCCTACCGTTTCCAGGATTTCCTTTCTAGTCTTTGCATAAGTGTCTTACGCTTTTTAATCTGAACCAAACCTTATTACTTATTCCTAACCTCTCCAATGAACCTAAGCTGTTGAAATGACCTTAATGAGCCACTTTTTCTATTATTGGTCTTCCAAGATTCAATTACTTTAGTTTGTGCCTGTATGCATGTCTTTTTTTCAGTCAGTATTTCAGACTTCTTATTTCAACCACTACATTAGAAATTCTCTTATACTCTGGAAGAAACTATGAGAAAAGAGGTATTTATATTGTATATATTGTAATATTATTCATAGTAAATAATTCCTGATTGCTATATCTTTGTTATAAGTATATCTTTTAGGTTAATCTATAAATGCTATCTATGTGAGTTTTTTCTTGCTCTAGAGCTTTCATCAAAGTTTTTATTTCTTTTTTTTTTAACACTACTAACTTACTTGTAAATATTTTATGAACACAATCTTTTATGAATTTCTGAAATAGATGGATTTTTACCCATTGAGATATGCAATAGAATTTGTGAATCCTTTCAAAATGATTCAAAATTACTTTTGGATGAATTTTTATTTTGTGATTTTAGGTTCTAAAATTTTATGAGCTTCTACAGATAGAAATTAAAGCTGTTTTTCATCAAAAAACTAGATTTCCAGCTGATCAATAGGATAAAGAAGGCATTATTTATTCTGATGTATATATTTGGCATTCAGTGAGGAGCCGTTCAACAACAAACCATAACCAAGTCTGCAATGCAGGCCATTTTAATTTGTGTTCTTCTTAATACATGTTAAGGGGAAAAAAAAAAAAGATTCTGTTAGGCTAGAATAGGTTTCTAAATATGGTAATTTCTCATTATGACCAAAATTAACCTCTAGATAATAGATTGCAGTGTGAGGAGTTCAGATTTAAAAAAAAAAAATCTATTTTATTCACCATGTATACCCTCTGAAAAGGCATTGAACAGGCTGATGTCATTCTCATGTTGTCCCAAGCATCCAGAGGCAGAAACAATGATTTTAAGTGCTGGTGTGGCAAAGCAGTAACAGGATTAAATTCTAAACCATAAAGATTATATGGTATCTACAAACCTCAAACTCTTTCCTTAACCTTATAACTCCTTTTAATTGGGCAGTAATAATTTTGGATCCAATCTGCCTTGAATGAATCACCTACACAGCCCATTGTGTCAGAATGAGTATTTTTGCTTCAGTGAAGCAGCTGTGGTTTTTTTTTTTTTTTTTAGATGAGCATGAAATGTTACTGATGACTAAGCAGGAATTCTTCAGTACTAAAGTTGTGAAGGATGTCTGAGTTCTGCTTCTTCACTCTTTCAGTCCAGAGCTGAGGTGGGGTTTTTGCTTACAAAATGATGGGGACAAATTTTTAGCAGAACCCATTGTGGTTAGACAAAGGTTAATGGTTTTAAGCTAAAGAGTGGGGATTTAGGTTAGGTATAATGAAAAAATTCTTTCATGCAGGGATGGTACTGGCACAGGTTGCCTAGAGATGTGGTAGTTGCTCTATCCCCATAAACATTCAGGGTCAGGTTGGAGTGTGCTCTGAGATACATGATCTAGTTGAAGATGTCCCTGCCAATGGCTTGGACTAGATGACTTTTCAAGTTCTCTTCCAGTCCATACCAATCTATGACTCTCTGTTTCTATGATTGTATATGCCTACGGCTGAGTGAGATGCAGAAATTTTGGCACTCGGTAATTTCCTTCAGAGTGGGCTGGCTGCCATGAGCCTGGAAATAAAAGTTAAAAAAAAAAAAAACAAACCAAAAAAAAAAAACCCAAAGAAAACCAAAACAAAACAAAAATGGAAAGAGGGTAATTAAAAAAAAAAAAAAAGACATCTATTTATTTATCTATTTATTTATTTTAGGGGACAATTCTTCCAGACATATCACGCTTCCTCAGAAATTTCTTACATCAGTGAAAAATAAGTTATTATGCTTTTCTGCTCAAGAAAATAATTTGAAGCATAATTCACAGTTGTGTAAGACAATTACTGAGATCGATTGCATACTATAGATGTCTTGCTATAGTATTCCCTAGTCTTTTCTACTGTGTTGATTCCAAGTAAATATGCTTAGCTGAAAGATACACGCAATACAGAAAGATTCATCTCATTATTAACAGCTTCATTCCTGATTTAATTTAACCACAATAATGATATATATCTTGAACCTGCACACTAAAATTGTCTGTCATGAAAGAGAAAGTGAGCTGGAAGAGAAGTCATAGTTGTCAGTGAGAAGATAAGGAACATAATGGCTCTGTTGGTGGATTTTATTTAATCAGTCTGAGGAGAAAGAATAGAGAGTTATACAAGACCTGGTTAGTGCTGACAAGAAAAGGGAGGAAAGTGAATGGATCATCCACCCAGAAAGCATAAAGAAGATTAGTGTGAGGCTGAGTTTTCAGAAAGAAAAATTAATAGAATCATAGGATAGTTTGGCTTGGAAGGCAGCTAAAAATCATCTCATTCCAATCTTCCTGCCATGGTTAGGGACACCTTCCACTGCACCAGGTTGCTCAGATCTCTGTCCAGCTTTGTCTTGAACACTTACAGGGCTGGGGCATCCACTATTTCTCTGAGTGTTCCAATATCTCACCACCATCACAGTGAAGAATTTCTTCCTAATATCTAATATAAACCTACTCTCTTTTAGTTGAAGTCATTACCCCTTATCCTATCACTGCATGACCTTTTTAAAAGTCCCCCTCCAGCTGTCTCATAGACCCCCTTCAGATACTGGAAGGTTCTATAAGGTCTCCCCAGAGCTTTCTCCTCTCCAGGCTGAACAAACCCAATTCTCTTAGCCTGTCTTCCCAGGAGAGGAGCTCCAGTCCTCTGATCAACTTGATGTCCCTTCTCTGGGCCCTCTCCAACTGATCCATGTCCTTCTGATGCTAAGGGCTCCAGAGCTGGATACAGGTGGAGAGTAGAGAAGAGGGGCAGAATCACCTCCTTCATCCTGCCTAGCCACATTTCTTTTGATGCAGCCCAGGACACATTTGGCATTTTGGGCTGCAAGCCCACACTGCTGCCTCACATTGAACTTCTTGTCAACCATGGATGTCTCTCCTCATGTGCAGGACCTTGCACTTGGCTTGACTGAACTTCATGAGGCTCCCACAGGTCCATTTCTCAAGCCTGTCAAGGTCTCTCTGGATGGCATCCCTCCCCTCTGGCGCATCATCTGCACTTAACAGCTTGGTTTCATTGGCAAATCGGCTGAGCATGCAATTAATCCTAGCATCTCTGTCACTGACAAAGATTTCAAACAGTACCACTCCCAGTACTGACACCTGAAGAATATCACTTGTCTTGAACCAGGTGGGGCCTTCCCCTGACCTGGATAGGAACTGCAGGCAGGGAAAGAGAGATTGCTGTGTCAGGAGGCCCTGCTCTTTCTTTGGTGCATTTACTGTGACACCTTTACCCCCTTTTCTTTTCTACATTTGGATGTCTGACATTAGATGGGAACAAAAAAGGCCAGTGAAATAGAATTTGGTATAGAGGAGACTTCAACAGGAAAGTTTGGGGAACCAGAGATGACCTGTGTCTGCTGAGAAACGGAGAGTGAGTGTGTACCGGAAAAGCAGTAGAGTGGATTTGGTGATGGGAGGGTCAAATATTTTAGTACTGTAAAATTATTTCTGACCATTTACCACTGACCATTTCGGTATTTGGTGGTGTACAAAAATGTTAATAATGGCTCATTCCTCTCTACTTATCAGTAATTATTTGGGTGCTATGAGCCCTTCATTCCTTCCAGAATAGAAAATAAATTATGCTGTGAATTCTTGCATACTCAGTATGCTGGAATTTTGGAAATTATTCAGAGAAAAAAAAAAGTCAGAAAAAGATCAACAGCAAAAGCAGGCTGATAAGGCAGAGGAATCTCACAACTATATGCAAAAGTTGTTCAGAATCTTGAACTCCCCACAAAACAGCAATTCCAGCAACACAAAATAAATACTTCAGCCAAAGCAAAACCAGAAAATATTGATATCAAATAATGGATTCTAAGCAATAGATTCCTCTTATCGGAGAACTTGCACTCTGTTTGTTCTGTTCAGACTCCACTGACTTGAATTTCAACTGTCATATACATCAACAGATTACTGTGGCAATGACGTAGATCAGAAATGATCATGGACTATTGAACAGATTTAGATAATGTCTGCATTCGATAAAACAATGATATTTCAAGGAGAAATATCAAACTCATGTAGACAGACATACATTTGATTACGTAAACACATTACCATCATACAGTATCATGTACAGCACAATAGCTAGAACATTTTAAATAAATAAATAAATGTTCCACACACATATAATAAATACATAAACCCTATTATGCACAGCATTAATAGTTAATTATTTAATAAACTGAGTTCATTTCTTTAGCTGTTTATGACTTTGTAGTAATATTTATTTTCCAAGATAACTACTTGCAGGATCTTCAAACTATGTGTAATGAAGAATTTTTAAAAATTTTGTAAATGAGTCCCAGGTTAATCACCTAAGGTAGGTGGTATCTAACTTATCTAAATGAGGTAGATATCACAATGTGTTGTGTCAGCAAGCATTCTAATTTTCCTTCAAAGCATTTGGGTTGCTAGATATTTAAAAAGGAGAATAATGTTACATATACAGAAAGTGAACAGTCCTCCTCTACTCCTGCACACATTATCTGGACGTTATAATTCGTATGTCTAATGTTGCATTACTGGTATTCCAAATGAAGGAAACTATTATGCAGCAAAAGAAGAACAAATTACAAAATTGTTTTAATTCATATAGGTTCTAAATCACACAATTTCATCTGCATCATTGGACACCTGCTTGCTACTTTCATATGCAAAGTATTTCATAATTTTCTATATAAGCTTACAGTAAGTTAGCACTCTCCCAATGGATTATAAGTTGCATGCATAATTTAACAAAGTCCAGTGTAAAATGTTTACTGAAATGTATACATGGGAGATGTGTTCAAATTATGTTTGAATGCTTGTGTTGATTCATGCAAATACTATGATAGGAACTGTGGCCTTTTTTAAAAAATGGACAGTATATTTTCTAGAGATTCCTTTTCACACTGGAGTATCTTTGCTAATCTAAAGTCTATTTGCATGACATATAGCATATGACATATTTGCATCCTTATGATAACTATGACTAGCAAAAACTGTTTTAATTTATTGTGATTTACAAAAAATGCTTCAATTGTTATTACAAAAATGATGAATTGGTCTGAAAATAAAAATACAAAGTGTTTTATAGATTAAATTGATCAGTGCAGAACTTTAATTAGTTGTAATGTAGATTGCTTCAAGATGGCAGAGTGATGGAAAGCTTTGCTCTGACTAAAGTATGATGTTTAGACGGAATATGTAAAAGACTCTCTTGCTTATCTTAATGCAACATTGGACATTCTCTTTGAATAAATTCCTTACATTAAAACCATTAAATTATTCTTGATTGCAGTCTCTTTTTTGTCATTATTGAAATGATTGAGATTTTTTCCACTATATATAATTTAGTTTTCTTTGAACCAAGCTTGGCCTGATAAATAGGCTGTGTAAGAAATCAGTGATGGTATTGAAATGAAGTGCTACTGTTTAGCTGATTTCTTCTGACTCATTTCTGAGGCTTTTTACTCAACTAAATGTAGACATGCTGAGGATGAAACGCAGAATTATAATTTGAATATATCATTAAAACAATAAATAAATCAGATGCATGAATTTTGACAGCAGTGGGCAGTAGAAAACGAATCCATCTTGGGGTTTTGTGACTGTGTAGTAAAAACAATAACTAATTGCTGATTAGAAAATAAAGAACTGTACCTAACTGTACTGGGATCTCAATAATATGGTGCCGGGAAGCAAAGGATGAGTCATTCTTCCCCAAAATGCTCATGCTCAGTTCTAATAGCAGTAATCATCTTTCCCTACATTAATACTTCTATGCTCTGAGACAATTCAGAACTCAAACTGCCTTTTGCCCTACTCTGAACTCTAGGCAATAGCACTGAGCTTTCATCAGTGAGACCAAACAGGACCAATGAGAAGAAAACCAGGGCTCCAGATGTTATTTTTTTTATATGACATTGATCATTAAGGTAATGTATTTTTGACAGTACAATACAGTGACTATTTATCTGTAGGTGATGAGTTGTACATGAATCATCCAGACTGAGCAATATGCTAGGCCTCTAGGCCATGGCACTGAGGCCTGTGAGGTTGTGGCGCAGATAGAAATTAGTGCCAAGTGTGTGTCGCAGTAAAAATATTCACTTAAGGTGTTGCAAGGATCAAAGGGTTTCATAGTAGTTAACAAGTATAGTAGTTGTTGTGGACATAGTAGCTACCTTAAGCAGTTTATAAAACAATAGGTGTTTGCATTCTTTCCTGTGCCATGTACCAATGAGAATGTATCTAGAAGAGTAAACAATATAGAGTGTATAAAACCTACCATCTTACATAGAATAAAGGAGAAACGTAGTAGCAATCATATTGGTTGGACCCGCGTTTGCTCTGCTGGCTCCTTTTATTATTTGGAGATTTCCCCTGAGACTTCGTTTATCTTTGCCAGAGATACCTCATTTCTCCTTGAGACACTGGCCAAAAAATCTTAAGAGTAAGTTTTCTGAAGCCCCTGAATATTTCCTTCTACACTAAGACACTTTTCCAGTACAGGTATGTGGAAATGCATAAGCTATCAATTAAATCATCACCTTCAATTTTTCTGAAGAAAACCCCAAAATTAAACAGCAAAATTTCTGCTACTATAGCTAAGAATCAAAATGCATCTTTCCCATACTGGACTTTACACGTGACATATTCCAGTGGGATCAGTGGCCTCAGGAGGAGCTAATGTTAATTATCCACTCACTTCACTTTAGATTGTTGTTGAACATAACTGGTGATGTGTTTAAAAGCTTTGTACATTCACCTAATTTATTTTGTATGAAAATTATGTGTGCTACATTTAGGATTAAGGTGGAACAGGATTTCTTACAGCATGACTACTACTCCTTAGTAATTTTATCTATTCTATTTTTATTTTGGCAAGACTGAGATATTTATGACTATTCAGTGGTTGCACCTATTTAATTGTGACTACATTATGCTACAACACTTAGCATCTGTATGTCGTTATTTTAGTTGGACTATTAAATTGAAAAATATTGCGTCCTCACTAGTGAATATCCCTGCATATGAGAGTATTAATTTAAAAACCATCCATGCTGCAGAACATAAATTTCCCTTTCATTACATTAGAAACCATACTAGATCAATGTTGAATGTCTGCATAGTGTTGGGTAGCATGTGCAGGTAGGTGTAAGATGCATGTAGAGGAGTGTGTTTTGACAGGTCAGATTTACCAATCCTATTACCATTTACTTTAGGAGACTCCCCTTTGTCTTCAGTCATTTTATAAATGGATTACTGTGGTCCTAAACACAGAACTAAATCTCTGTACTATGAGAATATTTAAAGACATTTCTTGACTTGTATATTAAGGAGCTATGAAAATATACATTGTCTTTGCAACTTCTGTGCACAGTATTTATTTTGTAGCAGTACTTTTTACAAGGTCTTTTAATTCCACACACAGGATGTTTTACAACAGCAACACCCACTAAGCATTTGAAAATTTTTGTGCTAATTTTCATGTCAAAAATGTTTGAAGCAATTATATGGTCTCACAGGTAAAATCCAGCTGTTAATAGAAGGAAAAGTCTCATATCTCTGTCGGGGTAAACACACAGTTAATAAGAAATATACCTGTAGGTGAACATTTTCCATATTTTTAGTATTATAATTATCCTCTAAATTCAGACTCAGCATTAATACTTAATAGGGCATCACTTAAACCTTTGTGCACAAAGCTTCAAAACATAAATTGTTAGTCCAGTAGAGAAATCTATGATAACAGATCATGCTTATTTTGGTAGGAATAAAAAGATTTTTTTAAAAAAAGTTGTGCAACAAGACTATCTCATGAAGTCTTATTTTGATAAAAAAACTAATTGGTTATTTTTTTTTTCTCCCTCTTACAGATATACTGACCCATGTGTACATAGCCTTCTTTACATTCACTGCTTTATTTTTATCTTTAAATTCATTGATTTAGGAACTTTAGAATTTTTTTGTCATGTCCTGCTTCATTTATTTCCATGTGGCTTCATAGTTATGTCAAGTTTTCACCATACAATTTGTTCTCTCCAAAGTACCTAAGGAAGTGTAATACCAGACCTTCTTTTCTCTATTGAGAGAAAATTGGTAAGGTTGCAGGTTCACTTTCCTTTTGCTCTCCTTCTTTTGCAAATAAATGTCTGAATCACCAAAAGACCCTCAAGTTTTTTGGGGGGAACTGGCTTTTATACACCTCTCTATGACAATGTGTGCTAAATAAGAGTACACACTTTTATTTCCCTGAGGCATTTGCTTTGTATTTGGATACCACACTCATTCTTATAGTTGTCTGTGCAATCTGCCTCTTTTCCTGACCAAGTATTCTCCTACTTCCTATTTTTTATATATTCTCCTACTTTTCATTTTTACAAATATCTCTCCTAATAGTCATAGTTCTAAAAGAATCCCTGAGACACATATTGTTCCTGGCAGGAATGGGACATAATGGAAGAAAGGCTTAGTTATCTTCTTCCCAAATTGTTCCTGGGACTGTGAATCCCAAGCACAGGAAAGTGTTTAAATCCCTGACACATGCAAGTTCTTTAGAAGATTTGTTTCTTGACCTTTTCTACTGAATAGCATATTACTTATAAATAATTACATACTTATTTTCTTTGGAGACACTAAACTATTGGAATTTTTGTTCGTTTAACCACACCATAGCCTGTGGAAGACAGCACATGCATATTAAGTACATAGAGAGTGATAAAAATAAAGTAACGCTAATGGAACTGAAATGATGACTGTACATTTTAGGTATGTGGACACCAGGAATTTGGAGTTTTGTCGCCTTGTGGGTGCACGACCTCAGGACTGGACCAGCCGGGAGTGGCAAAAAAGATAGGGACGGGAATGACGAGACTATCCAAAAAATAAGAACTTTAATAACGAGTAAAACAACAAAGGACAGAAGCCATGCATGGTATGGGATGACCCTCAAAGACAAAGCAACAGGATAAACTCAACAATATGGGTAAGGGCTTAGAGTCCAGAACCAATCACAAACACGAACCAAAAACATTACTAAATATGTCAAATCCTGAGAACCAATCAGGTACCGTAATTGGAAGCATTGCCTAATATGAAACAACTTAATTAACATAGTAACACCCATGATCTCATTCTTCTTGCCCTAGCTTGTCTAGGCATATCCTTTCTTAGTGTCTTGTCTTCCAGGGTCTTAAGTTGATGCCTTCTGGATAACCAGTCAAGGCCAGTCCTCTGTCCATTCCTGCCAGTTCCACAGTGTTGCACTTGTAGCAAGGTGTAAACAACAAACATAATTCTAACACAGTATACAAAGCACATGTCAGTCAGAAGTCTTTGCAATAGACCTGGGGTAAGTGTGCTTGCCTGCATGGCATAAGGTGGAAGAAAATAAATGTAAAGCTTAAAATCACAAAAAACTTTAATATATCCTTTTGTGCAAACTCTTCATATTAGTAGTACTTTAAAAAAAGAAAATAATGCTAAGTTTCAGGGTAAGGTGAAGAGAATAAATTACTCCTTCAGAATGAAAGCAGTAAAGTTTTTACTTTATTGTGCAGTGAAACTTTTAATTGCAGCACCACAGAACACATTTTATATATCATTAACCTCCTTTATCTCCAATGTTTAATTCAGAGGGATTTATGTATTTGTGTGATGTGTTGAAGTATCTGGCTTCTCTCAGATCCAGCCATAGATGAGCATTATGACAGTCCAGCAAAGTTGGGTTCTTTTCTGACAATTTGGGTAGCAAAGTGAAAAGATCGTCTGCCTTTCTAGTGAATTCACTTCTCTGCTAATTGTCCCCTAAGGAGCAGAGTGTCAGCCACAAATCCTACCAAATCTTGCATAATGATTAAAAATGGAGAAACCAAGGCAGCTAAAGTAAAGGTCACAGTATAATCTCCATTTATTGAAACAAATAGAGTTAATCACAGTACTCCATCTCTTGTAGATATCTTCGAGTGAGTGGCTTTTTTTCTCAAGAACTGAACCTTGCAAATTTTTTTTTAGCATTGGGCTTAATGTTATACTTCTAAGCATTCTGTATTGATAATAATGAGATGTTAATGCCCTTTCCCTTACATGGAAATTAACTTTTAATCAAGGCTTAATTATACTTTTGTTTAACAATGACTGTGGAAGTAGCCATTTAGAGAAACTTAGGAAAACATGGTGAGTGAAGTTATTGAGTTATTGTGGAGGTGTATGGTGATTACATGGTGCAGTCTCCTCTGCCATCATAAATCTGTCTGGATGAAAAAAGTAATGTTATTGACATTAGAATAAATGTAGAATAAATTATATATATACATGGAAAATATTGTCTGAAGAGGTTTAGTTGCATGGTATTTATATATATCGAAAATATTGTCTGAAGAGGTTTAGTTACATGCATATTCAGATATGCAGAAACTGATGCAATAGTATTCTGTTTCCTACTTTCTATGCTTCTGTGACTCTGTGCTGCTGTTTTGGTTTTAGCTAACTAAAGTGGGAATTCTCATTTATCAGGATTTTTTGTTTGTTTGTTTGTTGTTGTTGCTTTGGTTTTTTGGTTTTTTTTGGGGGGGTTTTTTGGTGTTCTTTTCGTTTTTGTTTTTGCTTTTTTTAAGTAGAAATTTGATTTGGGTTTGAATTAAACCAAATGCAGGAGTTTTCAGCATTTCACTGAGCTGAAATTTTCAGGCAAATCCTTTTTCTTGGGAAAAATTATTATTTGTTTGAAAATGTGAAATAAGATCTCCTCTCTGGGGGATGACAGAATTTTGCTGGAAAGCTTTTTTGGGATTTAATTTCCTTGCTTATGCTTGGCAGTCTGGACCCAGTAGACTTTAATTTGCTGGTTTCATGCATACACAGTTAACCTGGACATTTTAAGCAATTGAATGAGGAAATAAGGAAAAAAGGAAATAAGGAAATATGAATCTTCTGAAAACTGAAAATACTGAACACAGGTGCTAGCTGGATGACTTGGAACAGAAAGTTTAGTGGAGAGACTAAAACAAACTTTCCCAGCACTATTCTTAAACAGCTTTCTAGACTGCTCTAGTGTGTTTCATTCTGAATGCAGTTTCTGAGGTCGTAAATAACCTTGAAGAGATGATGACTCAGTTTTTGAGTTACCCCACCACTGAACTCAGGATAGTCACTGTAACTCAGGACTGACTGGCATCAGCTTGTTTTAGCCCCTAATTGGGAAAGACCAAACTGCCTGCTTCTTTTAAATGCAAATGTCTCCTCTCTGTGACTCACATCTCCCACTGCAGGTTTAGTCCTCTCTTTTCATCTGTTTTAAATGGTTTGTCTTGAAAGTTTTGTAGGGAAAAAATATTAATCCCACCTGGAATCATGACAGGTACTGTAGGTGTGCTTAGTCTAGTGTTCAATGTGTTTCTTCAGAACAAATTCAGAACAGTTTTCAGAATAATAGAACAAACAGGATAACAAAACAAAACAAAACAACAAAAAAACCCCCACCAAATTTCAAAACAGCAAATTCCTTTTATGAGAAATTTCTGGGAGTACTTTTCTCAGACCCACCAGAACCAGCCTGAGGCTCCCTTTCTCAATGAATGTCATCTAGGGGCTGACTGGTGTCTTTTTTAAATGAAATAACTCCCATAAAAATACCTCTGGGTGACATTGGATTCTGTCTCTGTTTCAGAAGAGTCAATAAATACCATCAGTGAAATCTATTTGGATTACGATTCTTATTATACCAGTTCTAGGACAGCACAGGTAGCCCTGCTGTGACAGATGCTTCTGAACCACAGAAGTCTCTTTGAGACTACACATGTACTTTTGAATAAAGCAGAAGCAAGTCCTGTCATCTGGCCCTGGGTCACATAGTATAATCTGGACCTTTCAAAGTACATGATGCTTGTTTGTGGATCTTTCTTAAGGTATTTGGAACAAATTAGTCACATAATAACACCTACAAGCTCCCTTTCTCTCATGTACATGTACACACACACAGACACATCTTCATCATGGAGTTTCACTCCCCTGTGTGCTGGGAGCAGCCTGTGGTCTGTGCTATTCTGGTGATCATGCACTGGTTTGGTGCAAGATCATGCCAGGGAGGATGCTAGTGATGGAGTGAGACAGGCAGGTGTCAGAGCTGTGATGGAGCTTGAATGGTTTATTGAGCACGGCAGGCACAGACTCATTGGTCACTCTGCAAAAGCAGAAGATATTGCGGCCCAGACTTCAGTCAGAGCTCCTGGCATTAGGATTTTGGTGTTCCCTTCTGTGGGGAGCTAAATGGTGCTTTGTTCCCCAGCCCCCGGGGCTGCCGCTGCGATTTAAAGAGCTGGAAAATTAAGGGCATGTGGCTGAGCACTGTCTCCAAATCAGACCTGTCAGGCAAGGGGCTCCTGTGTATTCAGAGGTGAATAGGTGGCTGCTCTGAAGGTGACCAGTCCAGGAGTTTCCCTGAGGGGAAGGAACTCAGCACTCTCAAGATCTGCTTGGTCTGTACCAACTCCTGGCCAGCAGTTCATTGATCTCAAAGTATATTAAATTAAACATTTCAGGCTCTCTGAATCAGCAAATTCAGCTTTAATTGTATTTTGTTTAATTAAATCCTGTAAACAAATTAATTCTTTCTGCAATATATTACCATTTGCAGTACATTTTAGATATTAATTGCTGTAACTACAGTAGTAAGACAACTGTGATAGTTCACAAACCTATGTTAGCTAATAGAGATCTTTATTTTTAGGGAATTTTTCCAGTTAGTTTGTGGTTGTTTGTAGGTGTTTTGTTTGGCTTTATTTTATTTGATTTTGGCTGTGGTTCAGATTTTTCATAATTTTTTGTTTTTTTTTTTTCTTTTTGGAGAGGGGCCATATATGCTTTTAATTAATGAAGAGCTCATGTTTATATATTTGCAAGTCATCCAGAGACTGGACAAGTGGCAGAAGAGCAGTGGCTTCTTTTTCAAACCTGTCAGTGTGTATTTTTACACTTAATATTACTCCAATTGAAATGAACTATTTCACTGGGACAATGCATGTATACGACTGTCAGTAGGACAGGGACTATTAGACAGTTTTGCCACCTTTTTGGAAGGTGGCAGAGCGTTTTCTTTCACAGACAATTTTAGGCAGTTTGGAGGTTTGGGAGTGGGGTTTTTTTGTTTGTTTTGGTTTTGTTTGTTTGTTTGCTTTTGTTTTTGTTTTTTGGGTTTTTTTTTAATGCTCTAGCATTCTAAGATATGTATATGAAAGACAGAGATGGTCAGATTATCCATGCCTACCACTTCCAATGCAGCTTTTTGCAACTTTCTTGGCCTGCTAATGGCTGGCACAGAACCAGGGGCTGTGTAATGAGCTGTGTGAAAGGCAAGTAGCCCCTGGAATTACATAAGAGAATAGTTTACAGAATAAAGGGAAAGATGAAACTCCTGTGACCTCTTCGTATGAAGAAAAAGGCTGTGACACTTTCTCATTGTAGTCTATATTGAATAGATTGGATCTTGACCTTAATTTTAATTTTCTTCAGTTTGGAAAAAAAAACAAGCCAAAAATATTTTGGCAATGTTTAAATAGGAGAAAATGTTATTTCCAGGGATTCAATAATGACAATGTTCTTCACCAGCTCAAAAAAGGGTTTTCTGGGGTTAGCTCTGCAGTAACCCCTTTGTTGTTTGAAGTCACAATTCTTCTCTTTTAAAAGGATGAAAAACTTTCGTATTCAGAGTTTCAACATAGCAAAAATGACTGGCAAAGTAGATAATACTAAGCAAAGGTGCACCATAGGACAAATATAAAGTGCAAGAAAAATCAAAAATTAATGGTATAAGGAGGCCTGTAGATGTTCTAGGGAAAAAATCATTAATCCTACTCCCTTTCCTTCAGCCAAACAGATTTTTTATATTGTTGTGATCATCTGTGATAAAAACTGATCTTCTGACATGTAATCTGTGATGAAAAGTGATCTTAATGTGTTTAGATGTTGGAAAACTAATATAATATTGTCATGTCATCAGAATGTTTGTATTCTGTTGTTTTTTCATCTTGCCACTGTGTGTTTTTTCAATAACAGATGTGTAAATACTTACTCTATTACCAATCATATAAGAGTAGGGTAATGATAAATAAAGCCTAATCTTAAAAAAACTTCTTCCTCTCTTGGGTCCCTTCTCCTCAGGCTGAACTGCACTCTCAATTTTCTCTACCTCCTCCCCGCACAGTGCTGCAGAGGGATCAGGAATGGGGGCCCCTGACAGTTCACCATGTTGTCTCTGCTGCTCTTTCCTCCTCAGAGGCAGGACCCCTCACACTCCAGAGAGTGGGTCTCTCCCACAGCAGACAGACCTCCACCAACTTCTCCAATGCAAGTCCTTTCCATGGGCCGCAGTTCTTCATCAACTGCTCCAGTGTGGGTCCCTCGTGGGGTCCTAAATCCTGCCAGAAAAGCTGATCCAGTGTGGGCTGTTCTCTCCATGGTGCCACAGGTCCTGCCAGGATCCTGTTCCAGCAGGGGTTTGCCACAAAATCATAGCCTTGTTCTGGGCATTCACCTGCTCCAGCATGGGGTTCTTCACAGGCTGCAGGTGGGTCTCTGTGGGCTGCAGAGGCTCAGCTGCCTCAGCATAGTCTGCATAACAGGCAGCTGGGGAGTCTCTGCTTCAGCACCTGGAGCACCTACTCCCCCTCTCTCTTCACTGACCTTGGTGTCTGCAGGGCTGTTTTTGTCTTATTTTCCTCACTCCTGTCTCTGGCTGCAGTTGCCGTTGCACAGGGCTTTTTCCCCTTCTTAAATCTATTATCCCACAGGTGCTACCAGTGTCACTGATGTGCTTGGACTTGGTCAGTGGTGGATCCGCCTTGGACCCATCTGACACTGTCTCTGTCTAACATGAGAGAAGCTTCTGTCAGCTTCTCAAAGAAGTCCTCCCAGTACCAAGAGCCTTGACGTGCAAACTCAGTAGAATGTGACTGAATGCTTCACAAATAAATGAAATAGGCTTCCGGTCTTGTATCACATGTTAGTTTTATATGTTAAGTATTTCTTGGCACAGACTTTGAATCCTAGCAGTACTGACTTCCAGTTACGGGCTGTACTCGAGGATCAGCTCTCTTTTAAGGTCAATTAGTATTTAAATAGTTAATAGTTAATAAATAGTAAATAGTTGACATTTTAAAAGAATAGGGATATCTCCAAGTCAGAGAGAACACAACAGGAGTTTTGAGACCACCTTTTCTCTTCAAATCAGTCTTCTCCCTGTAGATTTATGCATGTTATATCCTGTGATGGAAGAAAAGGTAAGAGCTGAATCCAGTTTTCTGCTACTTTGGCAAACATTTTGAGCAAGCCTTATGTTTCTTTCTCTTTTTGTTCCATTTTAAAAAGAATCTTTCACTGAAATTCAGAGGGGAAAAGAAAGAGGCTTTTAGGACTTCATTCACCCCAGAACTTCTGTAGGATTCCTGTATGAATTCACTTCCCCTATTACCTATCTACGGCCCAACATTCATTTCCAAGACTACTCGTCATATCTGGCTCTGGGTTGTGCAAGGGCAATAGATTCTTCTTTCCTTCCAGTTGAAACTGAGTGATTTCATATAAAAGAGACTCTTTGAAATACACTGAAAAAGAACAGCCATCTGTGTTCAGAGAAAAAAAATGGACTTTTTTTATTCTAGGAAGAGGTTTTGTACTCTTTTGCACGCTCACAGAATTCTTTTGCTTTAACTTCACCAAGTATACTCTAAGTGCAGATACAGAATGAGAATGACACTTTCTACAATCTATGCAGTCAGGAAACCAAAATAGTGATAGTGGACATTTAACTCTCTTCATCTATATTGAGAGATAATTCAGGAATCTAATCAGTTATTGTAAATTGTAATATGAAGGTGTGCATATATATAATTGCACACAGAGCCGTTCTTAGATTATTCTGAAATTCAGGTAGATGGCAAAGAAACTGTGGCAACACTCTCATCGTCTATTTAATGGTTTATGAAAATCTGTGTCACATATTATTTAATATCCAAATAATACGCTGTTAACATCAATGAACTATGTCAAACCTTGTAAAAGACAACCAAATAATTAAGTAGAGGAGTAAGTTGGGTTTGAGAACAATATTATTTGGCCCAACAGCAAAGAACCTTTCTCAGTATTTTCAGTTCCTCATAGTCTTATCTCCTGGGTTGTGCCATGTGAGCCCACACAGAGACTTGTATCAGCTGTCCTTCTAAAGATCATGCAGAAAGCAGCTGAATATTTTAGGTACATTTGTAGAATGTTGCTGCTACTCTGATCATTGGATGATTTATCCAGAATCTAGAACAGACCACTCAGTAAACTCAGTCACAGGATGTCAACCAAGATTCCCAAACATCTGGTGTGCATCAAAATTCTCTCTGTGTACATAACCAGAAACCTCCTATCATTAAAAATTAAAAGAATAAAAAAACAAATCTCTTTCTGAGGAGAGCAGACACATTGTGTTATGGAGTCTGCATGAAATGCTGAGATGTTTGATAGCACTTTGTGTATAACAATCATCTCTTAGGAGTGGTCTCCCAGCAGTTCCAAAGCATACAGTTTTCCCTGAAGCTGCACGGAACCTCCCTATAGATGACTCTGGTTTAGAATTTGTTAATTTCTTGTTGGTCAAATGTCTTCCTACTGGAACCGTTATAACTGGAAACATGACCAGTTTTCCTCATTGGCATGGTAGCCTAAGTAGGTGTAGATTTAAGTTTAAATGGACAAAATTGTTGCAAGTTTGGTGTGGATTTCTGCACTTGTAGAAAACAGCTGGCATCATTCTTAGAAAAGTGTCTCCAGTTTATTTTATATTAATCCTATGAACTTCCAGTTAGCTTTGGAGTGTTTCTTTCACTTAAGTATTCACGTGTTTGCATTTAGAAAGAAAAGGAAGCATTTCAACATATGAAGGAGCCATAGTAAAAAAAAAAAGGTGTTGTTAATTTGTCCAGATAAAAATAATAAAGTAAATGCTTTCCACTAGCACATTTAGCAAATCGCTTCTCAAAACCCATTTAGCTAATGTCTATTGAAAAAGCACTGTAGTTCAGTCATATAATTGATTATAAAAGTAATTACTTTATTTCCAGATACTGCGTGTCCAACTCTTGCTTTCCATTCATGTTTATATTTTAACAAAGATGCTAAATATTTATAAATACAAGCTGTCTCTGTTAAAGAACTATCGACAAACAATTTTCAAGTCATCCTTTTGTTCATTCTGTCACTTATCATACTCAAGATGTAAAATATTTTTAGATGCAAACTGTCTCTGTCAGAAATTACTTTCATCTGATGCTCTCACTGTTGCATTCATCAGGGAATCAGAGAAGTGGAGAATGCTCAGAAGAGGTTTAAATAATAAAGAGCTGTATATTGCAGCAGAGACTTATTTTTTCCACCTCAAGCCTTCGTTATGTGATCAGGACATTCCTTTTAAATGTCTTGATTTACATTTCCACAATGGAGATTTGAACTTATTATGCCACATTAGCACGCAAAGTCTTCACTTAGTAAATAAAGCTTCTTTCTGTCTTTATGCTATTTATTATTCCTGGAATGGGATTCCTGTAAAGGAATGTTAATGAGCAGTGCTACACCCTGCTCTGCTCCCAGAGCCTGAAACCCTTTAAATTTATCCAGGATAGAGATCAAATGGATTAATAACGATCCAATCATGATCTGGAGTTGGGGGCATTTTCCAACCACAGTGGGACTTGTAATGAGATCTTGTCCTTCCTTTCTCTCTGCGTAGCTCTGACACTGCCCTACACTCTAACAGAACAAAAACTTAATTATGATTATGTGATTCTTTCTAATGATGAAAATGAAGACTAATCATGAAGGACGGCACATTACAACTTTAATATGATTACCAATGTAATTATGTCTGGAATCTATCTGCAGCAAAGTTTGACACATAAATGAACCAGAATGAAAAGATTCTCAATCACAATTTCTATTATAACGGGTATCTACTCTGATTTTTGTGCATGTTTCATACGAAGTTTAATTCCTATCAGTAGCAGTGAAGGGAAGAGGAAAGAAGAGTTCTGACACTATAGCAGAGGCTTATAAGCATGTTGAAAGAGTATTGCAATTAAATATATTTCTAGATAGTGACAAGTTAGGAGCAGAAAAAACACTTTCAAAAGAGCATCACAGGTGAAATAAAGACTGGCTGAGACAAGTAAATTGAGATATCATTAATTTATTAAATACTTACACGTGTTTACTTCCTGCTGCTATCTGTGCTGTTACCACAGACAAGGTGGTAAAATATAAAAAATAAATACTGTTGATCTTTATATGCTCCCAGCTTTTCTCAAAAGGCCTTGAGCAAGCCAGAATCAGGACAGAAGATTTTTGGCAAGGTTAGTAATCATAGAATTATAGGATGGATAGGCTGGAGAGAACCTCTCCTGGTCCAGCCTCTCTGCTCAAACAGGGCTACCTGGAGCCTGCTACCCAGGACCGTGTTCACACGGCTATTGAATGTCTCAAAGGATGGAGACTTCACAACTTCTCTTTGTCACCTGCTAGAGGCACAGACCCAGTTCTCATCCTAGAAGCAAGATCCCTGAGAGCATATTAAAATACACAGGTGTCTAGGACTGATTTTCAGAATTTTTCTCAAGGAATATGAATTAAAATGTCTGTGAGGGAGGAAAGAAAAAAGGAGAAGAAGGGATAGATACTGACATAAGAATAAATGATTAAGTATCTCTATAAAAATAAACTGTCCATTTGCTGTAATTTTTAATTACCTAGCTGGGCTAACCCGTGTCCTAGTCCATTCCCTACAATGCGCACACACACACACGTATATATATAAACATACCTTCATATAGATATTTATATGTGTGTCTCAGTGTATTGCAGAAAGCTTGTTAAAGGAACTCACCCGGCTGTTTCTACAGGGCATACCACAGGCATTTCTGAATGCATTCTAACTGTATGCAGAGCTCAAAAAAAGAGCCACAACTATAAGAGTATCCAGAAAGTCTTGGGCATAAACTCTATGAAGACAAACCACACTCAGAAGCAGGAGGATCAAATTCTATCAGAAGTTGCAACATCTGGAGGTGTGAATAACTTTCTGTATGCATGTAGATCTATAAAATTTAACATTGAGTTAATTATAACGTATACGCTTCCAAAACTGCTGCTATTTTTTGTTGTTAGTGCCATAAAAAATAAAATCTAAAGTCAGTGTTCAGATTATGCTGGGTTTTACATAGTATTATGCTGTTTAGGGTTTTACAGTATTCATCTTTCTCTTTTCAGATTCCAAGCTTTAGTGGGATTTTATTATACTTCTTTCCAGACTGCGGACTGGAAATGTATATTCATATAATATACGTGTAATTCTTGTGTTGCTTGAAAGCTGCTCTTACCTAGGAGAGAACTCTGCAGAGTAGCAAACATGTAAACATGTCAGTTATCTGGCAGTTTCCCATATTCAGCAAAACAAAATGATGGAGAGTGCTTTATAAACTCTTCAATTTGATGCTGAGTTACCAAGGCTGTTCTTTTCTTCAGTGTTTTGCATCTCATTGGATGAGATATGAGAAATGAGAGTCCTCATTTCAGGTTTCTTCTGCTTATTAAGTTCATAGCCACAGAATATGCCTTTTAAGAGTTACTTTAACTAAAACAGCATCTATTTATATGATGTATGTAAGGAGTTATCACATTACAAATGCAGTTCTGTAGGTGTTGCTCTGATATTTGCCCCATGTTGCTTATGCAATTTTTGCCTGCTAACATTATTTATTTATGTAGTAAAGGGATTGGTGGTATGTTTACACAGTAAATGTTCACATCATATCAAGTGCTTCTGGAACATAAGGGCCTAGGAAGTAACTTAAGATATAAATGTTGCTAAACTTAAAGATCCACATTTTCAATTTAATTTTTTTTTTTCCTTTTGGAGCTTGCAACTAGGATCTGATATCTCTGCGATTCAAGTATTCACAGGCTTTTAATTTCTTCATTACAATATAACAGTTAAAAGGAAACTTGGAGAATCACATCTTAGATTTAGGAAAATGGGAGGTTTCTCTGTCCCTTTTAATCTGGTATCTTATATATTAGTATTTCAGAATTGAATGACAGATATTCAAAGTAGCTCCTCAGACTTTAAAGGTAACTATAGACCTATAGACCTGGAGATTCCCTAAGGACCAAGCAGTGGACATTGCCTACCTGGATTTCTCCAAGGATTTCAGTACATTTCTACAAGACTTTCAGGATTTACACAGCCTGATAAAGAAAAACTGTTGTGTGACAGTCTAGAGAAGTGGGCTATGCATTGGCTGGAGAATTTGGATTCACCCTTATGGGGTGCTGCCCAGAGAAAAGGGTCCTGGGGGAACTGGTGGACGAGTTCAAGGTTAATGAACAGGGTTCTTCTGGAGTACAAAGAGCCAATAGGGCACTGCATTTTACTTGCTGTTGTGGAGAGTGTAAGGGGTACCTTAAACATGGCATTTAGGTGCTTTGCTCACATTTTGGTAATATCCAAACTGTCATTCCCATCATAACTCAAGCATGTAAGAGAAGAGGTAATGAAATGGGATCAAATGTCCTTCTCATCTGGTGTTACCATCAAAAAGAGATGCATAGGAAAGACTGGAAGAGCAGGGGAAACAAGAATAGTATCTCCTTTCAGCAACCTGTGAGCCTGCAAGCATTTGTAGTTAAATAAATCCCTGCACTTCCCTTCAGCCTCTCATGTACCTCATGGGTTTTGAGGGAGAGACTGTACATCACATCTTGTTCATCTGTTTTACCATCAAATCTCCAAGGCCTTGGATGAAAATTATCTGCTTCTGGTCTCTCATTACTGTTTTTTTTTATCCTGAGACTTCTCCTAGGGGAGCTCAAGTTGAAACAAATCTTCTGCAATCCTTTCCCAATTAAAAAAAAAAAAAAAAAAAATTAAAGGGAAAGAAAGGGTAGGTGGGTGTTCTGATGGGAAAATCTGTAAATGTTCTTCAACAGTGAACACAGCCACTAAGTGTCTCTTCAGCTTTCTTCTGTGACTTTATTTTTCCTGAAGGCTCCTTTTATAGCTCGATAATCTGTGGGATTTGAAGTCTCTCAGAGTTCTTCCTCCTGATGTGTTTGAAGAAAGCTTTAATAATTTTTATGAATTTTGCTTGTTCTACCTCAAGCTCTTCTTTCACCCAGGTTTATGGAGTTTTTGAACTTTCCAGATATTACTTTTCTTCTATTTTCTTCATTTCAACATGATCCCAGATCTTTGAAGGCTGTTTCAAATAACTCCCCTTTCCCCTGCCTTTCAACCAGGCTTGCTTCTTTTCTCAGGACTTTTATGAGTAGTATAGATTTGTTCTGTGCTTCTAATACAGCCTCCCTGAGAAGTCTTCAAGTTGCATGTAACATTCGAAGGCATTAATTCCCTCGACTGCCCTTTTAAACCTCTTTCTTTTTTTTTTTTTTTTTTTTTTTTTTTTTTTTTTTGGTTATAAAAGCCTTTCAGATTCTTAAGATCACACAGCATTAACTTATGGAGACACAGAACTTGGGTTTTATTTTATAAATTCATGTGGTTTAAGTGTGAGTTTCTTTTCCTTATCTCTTTGGACTTGATCTTGTTATGTGTACACTGTTATTTTTAAATTACAGTGATATTAGGTCAGGAGGGTGCTCCTAGTTCCTGCTAGTGCAGTTTCTTCCCCGGGCAGCACACTAGGAGCAGTTACAGTGCATTTACGAGCCAGCTGTGACTGGTAGTGTATCTGCAGTTGTTCTTCAGGTGTACAAAGATGATGACTGTCAGTGTCTCTATGAGCTGTCTGTCTGCTCAACTTTCAAAAGTGCACTTCAATGCACTTTTTAATTCTGTGCTTCAAATTTGGATTGTGGATGGGAGATGGTATTTTTTAAAAAGATTTAAAGACCTTTAGGGAAATGTTAAGGAGGAATCCTAATACTAAGAATGCTTCCAAATGACACATGTTGTGTTTCCAAAGTTCATTTTCCATAAAGTAGAACTGAAACTCATTAAATTACTTATTTCTAATGTGTCTGGCTATAATAACAGTTTCTTAATTTTCTTTCTGAATCATCAATATGTGGCAAAATTCCTGAGTTTCTCTGATTTTATCATTGATATTTTCTTTCGTATCAATTGGTGAAGGAAGTAGGATTTTCTCCTATAATGTTGTCTTAAGAAAAAGATTCAAGGTCATTGTGGTGATATGGAATTTATAATTATTTTTTTAAGTTTTAATCCCTGTGTTTTAAAGACTTTTTATTTCTATTTTCTGCACAGACAGGTGTAACACTGGGGGGCCTTAAGGCAGTTTCTGTAAAATAACTATTCAAAATTACCAAAATAAATGTAAATATTTTCACATTAAAATAACTCCTCCTCTGTGGGCACACAGTTTGTGGTGATTGAGAACGGGGCTGCAGCCAAGCTCATCCCTAATGGGCAACAACTGTGTAGGACAGGAAAACAATATTGAATGCAAAGCAACATGGAATGCTGAAGTGTACCTGACCATTCACAGAAAGACAGAGAGGGCACACAGGTGTAATGCACGTAAGGTGATGGGTATAAAAAGTTGCACTGAAGAACAACAAAATGCAGATACTTAGAGCATTCTTCAGTGTCAGTGTTGGGGGTTAGGTTTGTTCCTTCTTTCTTTAAAGAATTTTTCCCCATAAGTTACCAAGGAGACCGAGTATTGGACACTTGAGAGTACTTAACCGAAACAAAAAGGTCGACAAAGTTGGAAGGGAGAGATAATGCAAGTAAAAGACAGCGCCTGAGGCAGCTGTGGGCTCTGGGCTCTTCTTTTTTCGGCTTTCGGGGGGAGAGAGAACGGCTGTTGCTGGCTGGAAGAGTTCCACTGTGGCCAAAGGAATCCAGTCCTGGGAAATCTACTATCATCGGTTCGGCCTGAATCCTGAGTTTTCTCTGCCACCCGCGGGAGCTGGACCGGCCCTGCCTCGCCTTCGGGTTCTTCGGCGCTGCTCCTCTTGCTACAGTGTGACCCTGCACCCCCTGCGCTGCCGGGACATCCTGCTCCTGCCTGCTGGGACACTCTGCCATCCCAGCTACCTGCCAAGGACTTTCCACTGTCTCAGCTTGATGCTCTGAGGATCCTGCAGGGACACCAAAACCAAACTGCCCTGGGTTTTGTGAAACAAAGCCCTCAAAGTTCTTGGTACTGTTTTCTTTTGTTATTATTTCTGCAGTTGTTTAAGGGGTTTTTTTTTTTGTGTTTGTTTGCTTTTTAATACATACTAGTAAAGAACTGCTATTCCTATTTCCCAAATATTTACCTAAGAACCTCTGATTGTAATTTATAATTGAAAAAAAAAAAAAGTGGGGGAGGGTTTACACTCTCCATTCCAAAAGAAACTCCATTTTTTTTTAAATCTAGCATATACCTGTCTTCCCAAACCAAGACAGTCAGTCATACTTCCTCTGTCACTCCTCCTTTCCACAACTGATAAACATTCCAACATCCTTGACTCAAAACTGAAGGGACATGGATTTCATGGGTTGACATCTGGGTAGATAAAGAACCAGTTGGTTTGTCACACACAAAGGATTGTGGTCAGCAGCTCAATGTCCAAGTGGAGAGCCATGATGAGTGGTGCTCCTCAGGGGTCAGTATTGTTTAAAATGTTTGTTGGTGTCATGAACAGTGGGATTCAGTGCATCCTCAGCAAGTTCAACATAACACCATGATGTGTGGCGCAACTGACACACTGGAAGAAAGGGAAACCATCCAGACAGACCTTGGCAAGTTTGGAAAATGAGTCAGTGCAAACTTCATGAAGTTCATCAAGGCCAAGTGTAAGGTGCTGCACCTGTCCTGATTTTAAAAACCCTTTTATTTCTTTTGGGTCTGCTAGCACCACTTTAAGGCTGGAGTTTTTCTTCTGTAAAAATAGTACATTACTGAAATCTCCAGACTCTTGCTATTAGTAAAATCTTCAGGAATTATTTGAAAAAGTCAAATAACTGTTGGTGAAACTAATGCTTCTTACTACCTTTAATTATTTTACCTTTCATTTTCATTTGGATATCTTAACCTCAATCAACTTAATAGGGCTTAGTATTCAGAAAAATTACGATAATCTAATCCTCTTTAGAACAGTTCACATTGAAAAGCCCTGGAAAAATTAAAAAAAAAAAAAAAAAGATCATTGGTTCTCCAGTCTAGTTTTAGATAACTATATGTGTTGTCATTTGATCCCACTCATCCTTGGGAGTTTTTTATGGTTATATAAATATGTAAAAGAAACTGGTTTGGATAAAATCAGGAACCTCTAATTAAGATCTTGCTCTTGTTCAGGGACGGGTTGAAAATCCATATTGACCTTTGACCAAGTAACTACTTGAATGTAGTTAGCAGCAGCTGATGAAAGAGTTTGTCACAGGTAATCAAATAGTTTTCTATTGGTGGATCTCATTGACAATGGATGGCAGATTTATTCATTTATTCAACAAATGCACAGAAAGAAAAAAGTACAGATCTGAATACTGTTCCAAAGGTCATGGTTTAGTCTCAGATCTAACAGCTTCACTGCAGTTCCTTGCCTGGCACAATCCAACAGGGTTCAGATATTATATTCTCAATATTTTAGTTAAATGTAAGAGAAAACATAAAACCACATAATCAAATTTTGCCATACTTTTAATACAAAAGAAATGTCATGCTCTTTGTCAGAATAAGGCTCAAAAGTTATCAGACATCTTAATCATGGTATATTTTCTATTAATTCTTATGCTTGCATTTTAGATATTTTTTTTAAAAGTGTTTCAGTGTGTCCTTTTGAAAAACATCTATTCTGCTTAAACTGTCTTAATTCATCCTTACACTGCAATACTCTAATACTGTTTTATGGTGGTAATGTCATGAGGCATGTCTTTTTTCCTTAGAAATTTTTACTGAGAAGCACTAATAAAGTTAGTAAACAATAATATTTAATATTTACTATCAAATTAATTTCAAAAAATACTGAGGAACCAAATGTTGGTTGGTGTGGTGTTTTTAACACAGATCTAAATAAAGAAAATAATTTCCAATTTTTTATGCAAACCACTGAGAGCTTAGTTTCCTTCTCTTGTGAATCTTTTGTATTCTCAGACAGTCAGCTTTCTGAAGAATTTCTAACATATTGCTGAGAAACACTGTCAGCTTTATTGCTTTGTACTATTCTGGATCAAACAGAAGAAAACCAAGTCTAGGTGAATGAAAAATATTATTTCACCAATTAAATCAAACTCTTTCATAAACAGAAGCTATCACACGTGAAGTGCTATACAGTTGTATGCAATGTACTTTTAGAACAATAAACTCGTTCCTTTCAAAACTGTTGACAGGATGAAAGGGTTCCACAACTTAACAAAACAATTGTAGTCACTTACGCACATTGAATAATTTAATCTTTTTTAAGAAAAGATTAATCTTTGAGGTGGAAAGCTGGTGGCCGGAATGCCATATTGTATTTAGAGGGCATTTGCTAAAACTCCTTCAAAAGGCTTCTGTGAATGCCTGTGGGATTTTTGACAACTTAAATTTCTTCTAACAATGTGAGGCCTTTTTTTTCTCATCAGACCCTTACTTTTGCAGAACAAAAGCTATCCTAATTTAACATATTTATCTTTAAAAGTATTTTTCCTCTGCTTGATTTGTCCATAACTCATACATTAATTTTAATATAATGAGAATTGTAACATTTTAAGGCATTTAAAACTATGAGCACTGCATTACCTTTTTTTGGATGTTTAATCCTTTTTCTTTTGTGCTCTCCTATAAAAATATAAAAAGCACCCATTTGCTTTGTGACTCACTGAGAATGCTAAATAATGCTTACTCTAACATATCAACTGTAGCTTTTATCCAACTAAATATCCTGATGCAAGTGAATTTGCATACAGCATAAGGAAAAGTTTTAGAAGAGAGTATGAAAAGTATTGTTAGACATTACTGGATATTGTACTAAAAACCTATTACAATTTAAGGCGTTGAAACAAATAAACTATCCCTGCCAACACTCCAAGCTTCATTTTAATATTCTGTATAAACTCATAGGACCATTTGTCTTTCTAAAAGATGAGGTTACCTTGCAATAAATTTAAATATAGTGTGTGAATTATTTATGTATAAGGCAGCATATCTGGATAATTCTATTTTTCTCTAAAGGTTTTTTTCACTTTAATGGAAATTTACAGATATATGAAATATCTTACCGTGCCTAGGATTCCAGACACCTTTTGGTCATATGTGTACTTTAGGTTATACCCAAAAATGCTGCAATTCCAATCTGACTGTACACTAAAATCTGGATTAAAATGCAAATAATATTAAAAATCTCACCACCATCACACCCCAAAAATCCAAAACCAAAATTAGAAAAAAAGAGAAAATAATCACAAACCAAGAAAACAAAAAAAATTACATCAAAAATATAAGCCAAAGAAACAAAAGAAATAAAAAACCCCACAACAAACAAACAACCCCCCAAATAAACAAAAAAGCCCAAATGAACCAGACTACAAGAACAACATAAAAAATATTTTCAGTAAATCCACATGGGAGTGATCCATAGTTGCTTCCCATAGTCCCATTTCTGGGAACTCATGGAGGTACTATTACAAAGAATACTTTGTTATTGGCCTTTCATTCTGTTGGGTTGTTTCCTTTTATATAGATTATGCACAACAGCAGAGTTTGTGTGAAAGAAGAGATGTGGGAAAAGTTTAATATTTCCTGTAGACTTGGGACAGACTTCTGTGACAGCTTTTAGGGATACGTGGCCACTAAAGATCAAGTATTAGCTCTCTGAAGTCTATGAATGGGCAAAGTAGCTCATGACCCTTAAAGCACTTGCTCTGTCTTCTAATTATTCTCACTGTCAGATAGCTGTTAGAGCAGAACCAGCAGGTACAGAGCTATTATGTGGAGTTGAGAACTTATTATATCTGCCACACTCCATAATAATCTGCATGATTGTTCTTTAACATCCATACACTTAGGGCTCCCCCTCCTCACACTACTAGCAATGATCATCATTCCCAGTATCAAAATACGCCTTTGGCATGTTATGCCACTTGTTATAATCACAGTCAATGTTGATTGAAAATTAATTTGTTTCAAAAAATCAAAGTTGTAGATAGTACAGCCTGACATTATTATTAAAAGATAGAGATAATAATGTTTCTACAAGAGGCTTGACACTTAAAGGTATAATCCATTTTTATCATACATCAAAGCACAGTTGTTCTATTTGTTATCACTTTTTCCCCTCCTCTTTGTCCTTTAAAAAATTATTTCAATAAATTCATAACTGAGCTTTTTGTTTGAATTTTTATTCCTTATTTGCATATAATTTGTCTCAATTTGAAATCCAGTTTCCCATTGTATGTTATCATGAATTTTTCATCTCTGTGCCTTATTATGCATAAAAGCAAATGACAGTGAACATCAAATACTTTTCAAAGTATTAATGATCTATTTAATACTGTTCCTTGAGAAAACATGGTAAGCAAAGAACCCCAAGTATTTTAAAAATAGGAGAAGAGGGAGTGCAAACTTAAATCTACATTAAAAACCATTACAATTTCTATTGGATTATGACAATACTGTTTCAAATTGTTACTGTGTCAAACTGTATAAAAACAACATCTTGCAAAAACCCACTGCTGTTCCTTTTTAGCTTTTTGCTTAAACATCTATTTCTGTATGCATGAAAGTTGTATAACTCAGTGTATGCCCAAATAATATATTGTCATTTCAAAATTTTGTAAATATTTTACATAAGGATATACATTTTTATTTTAGGAAATCATACAAGTGAAATAATATTTGTTCTTTTTTATTATTGTATATAGGAATAGAGAATTATTTAATAAAACAGAGCTTGAAATCTAGCTGAGTTCCTCTATCCTTTGGTTACAGTCTGAGTATAGTCTATTCCTAGTCTTTGAAATCTAGTAGAGATTTCATCTCCTTAGGCATGCTGATGCAGTGCTTTCCACTCATATAATTAGAAAGCTTTTCTGAATCTTCAGTGTAAGATTTGCTGTAATGAAGACTACTGATGACTCTTTGTTATCATTGGTGGACTCAGGAAAATAATGTAAAACTGGTACTTTTACAACCTTTTCAACATTCTGTTACCCTTCTATCCCAGTCTCTTTTGCTCTAGATAAACTTCTTGCTTTTGAGATAGTTTAAAAGTGTCCTCCTTCTGCTGAACCCGAAAATTTTAATTTGGTTTTGAATTATATTCACAGTGAGTAGAAGTATTATTTTCTGTGCTTTCCATCTGACAGTCTTAGTAGCATAACGCAAAAGACTGTTTTTCTCATTTATAGAACATCAGGTTGGTGACTCTTATGAAGCTTACAGTCATCTGCCAGATATTCCTTATCTTATGTTTGTTCCCTTTTAAAGAGAAGTACTATGCATTTGTTTTTATTGGATATTATCTTGTTGATCTCAGATCTTCTCCCACTGTATCAAAATGATTTTCATCCTGTCTAGAACAGTGTTTGCTCTTCTACCTACCTGTTTACCATCTGTGAATGGTCTAAGTGCTGTTTTTAGTTCATCAATCTGGCTGCTAACAAAAATGTTTCAAGGGATTGAGCTAGAGGCCTTCTCAGAATATAAAACATAGCATCTTCTTCTGTAGAAATGTTTTAACCTAAAACATATTCTTTCATGAATGAATGTTAATAGGGGGTTGTTATTAACATTTCTGTGGAAGGATTGCATGTCAAAAGCTTTATATGGCATTTCCACTTCTGCTGCTTGCTTTAGCTACCCTACGGAAGGAGTAAATTGGATTTTACTAGCTTTTTTGGTTTGCTTTTTCTTGCATTTTCTTTTACAATGTTTTAAAATTTTCCTTAATATTCCCTCAATACTTTCAAATGTATATTTGATGTGTAGTTCCCATTTTCTACCTCATTACATGCTAAGAGTAACTGCTTTATAATGCCTTGCTATTTTGCTGCCCTTTCATCTTTTGTAAGACATTTTATAGCTTCCCTTTTCCTGGATCTTAGTGATTGATACTACAGCCACTTGATATAAGAATATTATTTTCTCTACCTTTTGATTTCACCTCAGATGCAATTACTTTGCTTAACAGACGGTGTCAGAGTAGACATTTTTTCATTGGATATCTGTGTTTTCCTCAAATATTCCAATCGGAGTATTTATCCTAAAACACTTACAGATGAGTTAAAAGCCTTTTCTTGTACCGCTCCATGAAAAGTTAAACACCCATTTTTTTATTCTTTGCATCATACAACACACCAATTTATGCTTTTTACCATACAATTTTTACCCACTATTAGAACCCTTTCCATCTAAATAAATATCTTCCAAGAATTTCTCAATAATTAACTCATCTAGTGTCTGCCAGAACATTTTCATGAACTCCTGTTAGAACTCTACCTTCTAGGTAGCTGTTTTGGTTTTATTACCAGCAGACTGTTCACAGATCATAAACAGATAGTAGAGGTGCCAACATTCCTCAGGACAGCATAAGCACATGGCAAAATCATTCTGTAATTTCAGATTCAAGCAATATTACTTCACTTCTTTAAATGATATCATTAAGGCAAAGACTCTGCAGTGTCTTGTCAAGGATTACCTTAACAGACCAGCAGCAGTGCAAGGTTTTAGGGCCTTCATATTCTGAGTTTTCTTCTTCCATTAATACTAGAAAGTTACTCAAATAAACAGAGTCAATGTATTGCTGTATCTGGAAATCTAATGTTGCAAGTGCTATGGGAATCTCAATTTGAAAAACACAGTAAATCCACAGAAATCTATAGAAATAGAAACAGGCAAAAGAATGATAGGAAGATGGTTTCCTTCACAAAGTATTATGACAATATCTGCACTGTTTTTTTAAAAACTTACTATCTTGTTTTATGTTTAGCATTGAGGACATGAACTTCTGTCTCTTTATTATCAGCTTAGTTCTTATCCTGTGTTGATGGTAGATTGGAAGCTATATTTGAATAAATCATGACTGTGATGGGAGGAAATTTTAAATGACTTACTGTATAATTTTATATTTGTATCATTATTTTATAGACTAACTATGCTAGCTAAAAGTTGACTAGGATTTTCAGAGTTTTCTAAAATCACTGTGCGACTATTTTAAGTTGTTCCCTCCCACTCATCCATTTTTGGGAGGCATAATTTGCCATAAGTATTAAAAAATTGTCAGATGCATGTTTTTAATAATGCTGGATTTATAGCATCTGTATTTCAGCTGAAAACCTTTCTTTCCTACTTGAGAAGACAACATACTTTGTTCACTAACAATGTTTAGACTATTAACAAAATAAAGGATCAATCACTGTTTAAATTCCTCTCACGAAATGCCATGGGCATTCATTACTGATTCCAGCAGTGATAAAAATGCTGTTCTTCAGACAGGTTGGTCGATATATAACAGGAAGAATCACTGAATGGATCAGGTTGGAAGGGACCACAGTGGGTCATCCAGTCCAACCTCCCTGCTCAAGCAGGGACATCCTAGAGCACATGTCACAGGATTATGTCCAGGCAATTCTTGAATACCCCCAGATTCTCTCTGGGCAGCCTGTTCCAGTGCATGGTCACCTGAACTGAACAGTATAGAAATTCTTCCTTGCATTTGGGTAGAACTTTCTGTGGATCAGTCTGCCTGTTGCCTGTTGTCCTATTGCTTGGTACCACAAGAAGAGCCTGGCTCCATCCTCCCTTCAGATTCTTTTAGACATTGGTAAGTTCCCCTTGCCATTGTTTCTTCTGGAGGCTGAAGAGGCTCAGCTCCCTCAGCCTGTCCTTATAAGAGGGGTGCTGAAATCCCTTGATCAACGTTGTAGCTCTCTGCTGGAGCTACTCCAGGATCTCCATTTCTTTCTTGCACTGAAGCCGAGAACTGCACACAGAAGCCCAAATGTGCCTCACCAGAGTTAAGTAGAGGGGAAGGATCACCGCACTTGACCAACTTGTAGTGTTTTTTCCCAAACAACTTTAGGATATCATTGACCCTTGGCCGTATGGCACTGCTGGCTCAAGGACAGCCTGTTGTCCGCCATCATCCTCAGTTCTTTCTCTGCTTCTTTTTTCTGCTTTTTAAACAACTGTTATCTTTCTTTAAGTTATCCTTTCAGGGTCCAAAACTTTACTTCAAATTACAGAAATATTATAAATGTATACTCCTGTTACCTGTCTTCTTCAAATTAGATCTTAACTGAATGCATAGCCAGAGCTGCATATGCTAGTTTCTGAAATATATACCTAGATTTTTCATTCTCTTAATATTCCTGTGGTATTTTCAAGTTAGTCTACAGATAGATCTTCTCTAATGTGCAATTGAAACAGTAGGAGAACAATGCAATTAGCTGTACTTCCTCTACAACTGTGTAGAACTGAGAAAAAGTTCATCCCTAGCTTTAAAAACTGTACATTACTAATCAATACAGGAAAATTAATGGAACACAGGTATGCTTTTGGGAGTTAATATGAGACATGGTGAGAAGTCAACAACTGAGGAAGAGAAAAACAATAAACACTATAAACTAATTTCACAGATATATTAATGAAATAATCCATTCATCCCCAGTTGGCTTAAGGTGTGAACACCTGTGGTAGGACAAGCAAGGTAGTGTTAATGGAAACATTAAAGACATATCATGCTGATAGTCTTTATGTTCACTGCCCCGTGATAGAATAATATATCTGTTCCATTGACAAGGTTTTTTCATCTGACATTGTTCAGTATTTTTAGAATCAATGGAATGAATTCCTTTGGACTGCAATCTGTAGTGTCTAAGCAAAATTTTACAAATAAATAAAATAAAATAAAATAAAATAAAATAAAATAAAATAAAACTATTGAGCTACTATACTGCATCTTGGAAAAGTAGATCTTCAGCTGCTCAAAGTACTAGTTAGTAAATTTCCATGGAAATCTCAATTTTGAGTGAAATGGGGTCTACACATGTTAGTCAGTTTTAAAGAAACATCACTTAAAATTGGAGGAATAGGCAGTCCCAGTCACGCAAGTCAAGCAAGAGAGGCAAAAAGCTGGCTTGTCTGAACAGTGACATCCTTTAGAACCTAGGTAGGAAAAGAAAGTATATGTATTCTGGAAGCAAGGTCAGGCTATACAATAGGACTGTAGAGATGCTGTTAACCACTATTGGAGGAGAATTCATATAGCCAAAGTTCAACACGAGTTAAAGGTGGCCAATATATTTGTGGACAAAAAATGAAGGTTTTAGTTACATTGACAGCAAAAGGAGGTCTAAAGAAACATTGATTTGTTACTTGGTGGGACTGATCAGTTCAGGACTGTGGGTGAAGATAAATCATAAATATTTATTGTCTTCTTCATTTCTGTCTTCAACACCAATCATGGGCCTTGAGGCTCTGCGAGCCCTGGGGTGGAACACCATGACTGACCATGAGTGATGAGCTCTCAGATGACTTTGAATTGATACACAGTTTGCTGCTGTAACACAGTTTGTGCTGGAATGCACATAAGTCTATGAGATGTGGTAGGATTTATACCAGGGCAATCAGTGCATCAGTGCACTGATCTTATTGCTAGACCTACTGTAGTTATATATCAACAGTCTTGGGAATCTAGAGAAGTTCTAGGTGACTGAAGATGGCAATCATTTTTCCAGTTTATAGAAAGTGCAAGGAAGAAGACCCTGCTAATTATAGGCCTGACAATCTTGCTTTTGGGTTTAGTAAAATTATAAAAAATATTATCCTGAGAGTTAATGAAAAACCCTTGAAAGATCATGCAGTGATTGGTCAAAGCCAACATGGATTCATGAAGTGAAAACTTATTAACTTATGACAAGGATACTTCCCTAGTGAATGAAGGGAAGGCAGTAGGCATGTTTTTTAGATTTCAGTAAAAGGTTTATACCATTTCTCAAAACATCTTTATGGAAAAGGTCTCCAGCTCATAGCTGAACATGCACAACTTTGTGGTAGGTGAACAATTGGCTGAAATGATGAGCTCAAAGTGATGAAGTAATGGAGGCAGTATCTAAATGGCAGGCAGCCCCAGGTGGTTTTCCCTCAGGGCTCAATTTGGGAGAAAATTCTCTTCATTGTTTCTGTTAATGACCTGGACACAGAAGTTAGGTCTCACAAAAATTGCTGAAGATAACAAATTAGGAGGAGTCATTGATTCCCTTGAGAGCAGAGAGGCCTCACAGAGCAAGATTGATAATTAGAGTAATGGGTAAACACCAATCTCATGAAACTGAACAACAACCAAGACAGGATTCTCTGCTTGGGACAGTATAATGCTTTGTGCCTGAGTGCAGGCATAGACTGGGGGATAAGAGGCTGAAATCAAGCTCTGCAGACAGGGATCTGAGAGGTTTGCTTGCTCTGAAGTTCAATATGAACTAATGATGTTCCCTGTCAGTCAAGAGGGCCAAAAGTATCTCTGGATGCTTTAAGTAGAACACAGCTGACTGGTCAAATGGAGTGTCTATCCCACTCTATCTCCATTAGATATTATCTCTATCTATTATCGTTGGTGCTGCCTCACCTCAAGTTCTGAGTGCAATGTTGGCCTGCATCAGATACCAGAGTCTGATTAAGAGGTAAAACTGAAGAACAATGAACAAATTACATAAATATTTCTGCTGCATGAGATCAGTTTGGCTCCCATCTTCTGACATTTACCCATGAAATTGCCTGTGAGGGAGTACAAGCTGCCTACATCTGACAGACATTTTGAATTAGTTGCAAAGGTATGTGAACCAGCAGCTGTCTTTCGGAGGCATTAGTATGTAAACTTAATGATAAACTGCTCTGCTCTGAGCTGTGGTTCACAGTGTATCAATGTGCCAAGAAAAGAAATATGGCTAAGGGGAAAAAAGGGTCATTGTTTTCCCAAATCATTGTATTCATCACTCTGGCTTATAGAAAGACAGAAGTGTTAACTATCAGACATTGAAGATCTTTTAAAAGTCATTGAGGCAAAAGCTTAATTCTATTTTCAAGTCATTATACAACAATAATTTTCATTCTATGTGCTCTGTGTTTTCTTCCCATCTCTTTTGTTTTCAGCACAGGACTGCAGGCTGTCTTGCAATTCAATATTCATTGATACACATTTTTACCCATCAGTAATACAGATTTCAAAATCAGTGTTAACTGTCAATTTTGTTGATGATGCACAAGGCAGAATAGAGCACAGCTTGTGGTTTTACAGCTTTTTGTCAGCAGTATTGACAGCAGTTAAACCCTGAAGCAGAACCTACACAGAAAGCAGATATGTGCACTAACAAGATGTTATTTTTAGAGTTTCTTTTCTAGCTCATAGATTTTTACTGGCAATATTTTAATTGGTTTGATGCCAACATAAAAAATACAACGTTTTAGAGCTGTAATCAAAGTACACTTGGGAACTATCTGACCCAGTAGTATAATTCCCCTTCTGTCTCAATACAAGTACACTTAATTAAATATACTCCAGTATATTTAATGTACAACCTATGGACCAATCCATAGGTTGCACATTAAGCTCATGCTTCTGACTATACATAAAAAAAACATAATGAGAGAAAGAGAAAGGGAGAGGCTTAAATTTCCTTTTTCTCAAATGTTATTTTAAAAAACGTAGCTGTAAAAGAAAAAAATGCCTTTTTTTTTTCTCTTATAAGAACACAACATGGTTTCCCCTTATAAAATAACAACTGCAATTTTCTTAACTTTTAACAAAAATGCGGACAGGTAATATCATTAAATTCTCATTACTGGAAAGAGCAATTTTTAAGAATGAATATGATGGTATTAGTTTTCACATAATAACTAAATAGCAAAAGTTTAAAAAGGTCTTTTGTGAATCATTTATGAATCTAACCTAGAAATTTCAATTTATCGTTTATGTCTGTTAAACATTTGATCATACCTTGTTTAGCCAACATGAGAATTAAAGAAATACTTTATGATCTTGTCTATAACCCTGCTTTTCTCAAGGAGAAGGATCAGAGCCTTGGCAAGTCTTGCATGTTTCCACATTGTAGTTCTAGGATTGCTTATGTGGCTTTTATAAGTCCCAGGATTATTTAGTCAGTGCTGCTGAGGCCACACCAGGAGTCCTGTGCCCAGTTGTGAGCTCTTAAGGACAAGAGAGGTATGGACATAGTGGAGAGAGTCCAAAGGGCCACAGAGAAGACTAAGGGCATCTCTCCCATGAAGAAAGCCTGAGAGACCTGGGATTATTCAGCCTGGAGAAGGGAATGGCCAGGAGGGAGCTCATGAAGGTTTGTAAATACCTGAAAGAAGGGTGTGAAGAGGTTGGAGCCAGGCTCTTTTCAGGAGCTGCCAGTGGCAGGGAAGAGACAACAGGAACAAACTGTTACATAGAATGTTCTCTCTGTACATCTGGAAGCACATCTTTATTGTGAGGGTGACTGAGCTCTGGCACAGCTTGCTCAGGGAGATTGATTGTGGAGATATTCAAAACAACCTGGATGCAGTCCTGGGAAACGGGGTCTAGGAGATTTTGTTTGAGCAGGTGGGTTGGACAAGATGAAGCCCAGAACTCCTTTCTTCTACAGTTCTTTCCTCAATCATGCTGTGATTCTGAAGCTATAAGTTTCCTAATTTCTCCCATTATAATTTCAGTGCTTTTTTCAAACCTCAAGCATCAAGTGTAATTTTCCCTGTTGGGTTATCTGTTCCTGGGAAATAAAATTATAATAATGGTAAAAAGAGTAATAGCAACAACAGCTTATAATTTCAACAGAAAAGGTTAAAAGAAAATGTTCTGGAAGGAAGGAAGGAAGGAAGGAAGGAAGGAAGGAAGGAAGGAAGGAAGGAAGGAAGGAAGGAAGGCTAACAATATGATAATAATAAATCAGACACACAAACCCCTACTTTTGCTCAGATTTGTCCAACCACAGCCCTACAGACTACAGAGACCAGTAACCTGAGAGAAGCCCCAAGGGTTGCATGGATGGCACAGAGGTGGATGTCACACTGTTTGATTTGCTAAGCACACAGATGGTGACTGTTGAGACCACACTTCAGAACAACTTGTACAGTACAGTAGCAAGGCAAGCCACTAATCATAAATTGCTAAGTTAATCAATCATTTGCCTAAGAAAGAACAAATGGCACAATTCATGGTCAACTACAAGTGTACAAATGGGCTCATCAGTATTTCTGTCCCACCCTGGTGGTCAATTAAATAGACTTGTTCAGTTTCTAGATTACTGTCAAAATGAATTCACTGGCATACTTACCTCTTCTGAAAGACAATTTTAAATGAATGTATCACTAATAAATTCATTATCCATAAGCTCAGATAAGAATGAGAGTCTGTAATAAAAAATGTCAAGATATACTAAATAAACTTTGGTAGTCTCTGTTAGAAAATAATAGAGCTATGGTTCCAACAGGTCTTAAAGTGATGGCACAAACTAAGTGATGGCCTTAACTCGATGTTACTTCCAGAGAGAGAGCAAGGTGTAGTGCCTTGTGTGTGGTCCATCAAAGCCCTAGATTCTGGAATTTGAGTTGGTGCCTAATTCCTAGTGCACTCTTGTGAAACCTATTCAGACTCCTAAAGTTCTGGTTCCAAACATGTCCATAATCAATTCAGTTACACAGAGTAACCTATTACCTATCTTTCCCTCATTATTTTCATGTACTACACCTTGCCTGCAGGTCTTGGTAAAGCAAAAACGTTCCATAAAGTAAACCATCCAATAAAGTGGTGCAAAAGATGTGATGGCAAGAAATGCTTGCCTTTAGTTTGACAAAATGGTTGTCACTTCTCCATGGGGAATTTTACAGGAAATAAATATTGGCTGAAACTTCTGAAATGAACAGGGAATCAACCACAAAGAGAGAAAGTTCAATACTAATTAGGAAATCGTTCATTCTTGTTCTTCCTCTTTATCTGGAAGAAGGAAACCAGGATTAAGTTATTCTCCAAGGATTAATGACGTTTCACCATGCAGAGAGAAATAACAATCTTGGATTTCTTTGTTAATAGCAATGAATCTGGACATCTCCTACTATTTTGTTCTATTACCTTTTAAAGCCTTTGTGTTTAGAAAGAAATATCCTCTGAGCTTCAGAAGAGCCTGCACAGGTTTACATCCTGCCTGGATGTCAAATCTGCCACTGATGGTCAGACTTGATTTAACCAGCTCCTCTGCCTCATTTTGAACAGTGGCACAACAGAAAAAGTTGATGTTTTTTCTGGCTACTTTTTTATTTGGTTTGGTTTAGTTAGTTTTTCTTGTTTTGTGTTTTAAAGGCAGAGTCAATTAAATTGTCATGCTTCCCCTAGACTCAGAGGCACATGTTCTTTCAGCCCTGTGGTCCTATTAAGTCAATATGTCTTTCTCTGGACTTCAGTGTTTAATAACCTGAAATCTTTACATGGAAGGTGGAAGGGGAGATTGAAACTTGAGCCATATAGTGTAATCCTTTCTCAGTCCATGTTAGAACAATTGCTCAAACTATATTACCTTCATTTTGGACAAAATTATTTGCAAGGGAGTTCACCTAAAACCTGTGTCAAGAAGAACATAGGTATCATTTGGTTTATAAGTGGTTCGTTTTTCAATGTATCTGCTCTTGTAAAAAGCCTGGACTCAGTATCACTGGAACCTGAATGCATCCATATGTAGGAACCTAGTCATTCCAAATCCTATATAGAAGCTACTAAGATGTGCCCTCCAGCTATATATACTAAGGCTAAAAGAGAGACAGAATATGTGAATATAATTTTTAAATCCATAAATTTTAATGTATTTTCTTAATTAATTCATATTTTCCTCCAAATAATTGCCTCTTATTTGGGGTTGCAAATATATACAGTAGAGTAAAAAAGATGTTAACATTAACCCATCATGTAAATTCGTGTGTCAGGGAATATTTTGGTAAGTCATGTCCGAAAATATCTTCTTCCAGAGCTTAACATTGCCCGAAAGTAATAATATCAAGTGGGGAAAAAAAAAAAGAAAAAAAAGGAAAAAAAAAAAAAATAAAAGAAAGCTTTTGAATTCATAATGATCATGGTATTCACCAGAAAAAAAGTAGCTAACTACTTTGGTGAATAGTTATTTCATTAAAAAACTAGTAGGAGCTTAGAATTAATATTATTTGAATTAGTGATTCAGCCAGGTAAAATTTGGTTTGTAATAATAACTAATTTTGCAGTTTTAGCTTTTTCATGTAGCTCATTCACCTTAAAGATCATTATTTTTAATGCTAATGAAACTTATTTAGTTAAAAAAAAAAGTTATTGTTGACATACCTCTGAGTGTATTTTAGCTGTAAGCACATGAAAATAGAGAATGGGTTTTTAGAGTACTGTCCTCATTTTTTTTTACACTTCATTCTTCCTCTAGGTGCAAATACCTTAAATTGCAGATTTCTTCTAATTGCCCAAATGTATTTTGCAAATCACTCTCGATGAAAGCACATTTTTCATTGATTCTGTTACCAACTGAAATACCAATAGACATTGAGGCAATTGATCAATGGTGTTATTTCCTTCTGCCACACCAGTTTTGATCACCAGGGTCTCTGGCCCAGAAAACTCATATGTTATGTTATTGCCATAGTCCAAGATCTATACTGACTAGAGTAAAATAAATGGGCAATCACTTGTGTTAAAGAGAAACAGATTTCTCATTCATTTTTAAACACTTGAACACTGGCCTAACTACAATGTTTTATTATGGCATCTGGATTTAGGAAGACAAATTTCTTTTAACTTGATTTCATACCCAGGAAGTTTTTAGGACTTTTTCTGAACTGGTTAGACTCAACAGCCATAGTTCTAAAGTTTTGAATACTTTGTGTTGCATGAGTATGTGTTACTGTCCCTATACGTGTTGCTGTAAAGTCACTTGAATATATTGGAAAAGGAGAGGAGAGGAGAGGAGAGGAGAGGAGAGGAGAGGAGAGGAGAGGAGAGGAGAGGAGAGGAGAGGAGAGGAGAGGAGAGGAGAGGAGAGGAGAGGAGAGGAGAGGAGAGGAGAGGAGAGGAGAGGAGAGGAGAGGAGAGGAGAGGAGAGGAGAGGAGAGGAGAGGAGAGGAGAGGAGAGGAGAGGAGAGGAGAGGAGAGGAGAGGAGAGGAGAGGAGAGGAGAGGAGAGGAGAGGAGAGGAGAGGAGAGGAGAGGAGAGGAAAGGAAAGGAAAGGAAAGGAAAGGAAAGGAAAGGAAAGGAAAGGAAAGGAAAGGAAAGGAAAGGAAAGGAAAGGAAAGGAAAGGAAAGGAAAGGAAAGGAAAGGAAAGGAAAGGAAAGGAAAGGAAAGGAAAGGAAAGGAAAGGAAAGGAAAGGAAAGGAAAGGAAAGGAAAGGAAAGGAAAGGAAAGGAAAGGAAAGGAAAAAAGGAAAGGAAAGGAAAGGAAAGGAAAGGAAAGGAAAGGAAAGGAAAGGAAAGGAAAGGAAAGGAAAGGAAAAGGAAAAGAAAAGAAAAGAAAAGAAAAGAAAAGAAAAGAAAAGTAAAAGAAAAGAAAAGAAAAGAAAAGAAAAGAAAAGAAAAGAAAAGAAAAGAAAAGAAAAGAAAAGAAAAGAAAAGAAAAGAAAAGAAAAGAAAAGAAAAGAAAAGAAAAGAAAAGAAAAGAAAAGAAAAGAAAAGAAAAATACTAGTTTATAATAAAAATAAATTCAGCATAAAATTTTATTCTGGAATAAGATACTCTTGTTTAACACTGATATTCAATTCAGGTTTTGCCTTATTGAAATTTAGTCACATGGCCATTTGTGTTCTCTTTCTTCTGCATAGAGATCAATGAGATCCACACAACACTTGTAGGGAGTTTATTCAACCTTGCTTAAGATGAGTGTCTCTCTTTTCCAGGAAAGAATGCAAGAAATGCTGTCTCTTGTTTCCAGCTGTAATATAATATAAAATTTATTTCAAAGAATGCTCTGGGCATGTTGCCACTTTTTACCTCTCCTGCTCTAGGATGAAGGGCTGTACAGGCAGGAATATATGTCTACTTTTTCTAAACCATTTCAGGAATGCAGTTTAGCAATCATTCTATAGCTGCTATATTCTTTTTCATTTCACATAGCTCTGTCTCTTTTTTTCCTGTATCTCTTTCCCTGTTTTCATCTGCCCAACACAATTCGAAGATCAATTGAATTCATGGCATGGACTCTGATATAGCCATGAAATGTATTGTATTTCTGTCTTGTACCTCTACTTGTACTATATCTGAGTACAAACCTGAACCCCAGAAAATCAGCAGTCTGGATCAACCATCTGAGACACAGAAAGTGTTAAGCATGTAAGTACAGGCAAGATTTGGGCAGACTGGATTTTACTCTCTGAGAAAGGTCATGAAGACATTTGCCACAGGAGACTATGTGGGAAAGATGCAGCTCATAATTCTGGTTTTTTTTATGAAACTGTTAATTTCTTTATTCACTTCTATATGAGATGAGACAATTTGTTTGCTTCATGTTTACACAATCCTTCTTTAGTTCCAAAGTGCAAGTTAATGCACTCTAGCCATCATACTGTACCTCCTGTCTTTTCAAGACACACCTGTCTATTTTTCATTTGCTTTTCATAATATGAAGACCAGTTCAACTCATGGCAAAAAACTTTTATAAGGCTCCAGGAAGTATCACATCTCCATCATGTATCATGTATCAGTTTTTTGAATTAAAACTTAACACAGTGTATATTTGAAAAATGTACGTGATTGCTCATACATATCCTTTTTATTAAATGTGTTACATTACGTATAAGATACTGTAATGCCTTAATAAACCTTTTTTATAGATACTTACAAAAAAAGGGTAGCCAGTAGTTCCCAGGCCTTCTGGTTCCTCTTTTGACTTACAACTGTATGAATGAGAAGAATTCCTATTATATTTATTTAGGTTTTGTTCATCAGTTATCTGATGCATCAGCTACCCTGAAGCAGAGAATCCAAGTATCCTAGACTTCTTCCTGCTGTCTAGCACCCTGGGCTGTACAGAAACATTTACAGTGATATTTTCCACATAATTTTTGTCTTAAAGTTAAAAAGATGTGTTTACTAAACATATAACACAATTAAAACATTATATTATCTCTATTTGATGCGATACTGGTTTTGTCTATTTAGGTATATTTGCTCTGGATATCACCTTTTTTTTTGGTTAATTTTGCTCTTTTAAAAATTATTTTAGTGATTTCTCTCAGCTTCTACAGGTTGAGTATCAGCATCTACCACCCAATAGACGTAACATCAGCATTTGACTAAACAACACCAGAAGTACTCTCTCTGTAAAGGTGTTTCACTTTAGACTGTATTAACAATGGATAATATATTTTGATGATGTTAAATTTAT